>NC_073338.2:40740000-41340000 GCF_027580225.2 Misgurnus anguillicaudatus | reverse complement strand
GTGAGGGATGCGGCCACCCTTACAGAGGTGTGCGGGTTGGGCTGGGGTGTTTGCAGCTCTGAGGAAGACTGCAGTGATGAAGAACTCATACTTTTACAAGGGAGGCGGCTTCAGAGAGAAAGAGACGCCAGGACTGTAAACAAGTGAGAAAAGACAGACAGGGATAACATTGCTTGTTCCCTGTGGGCTGACCTTGTTTGAGACTAGATGAAATTAGATGCTTATTGTATGATAGTGTATATTTTACTATACAACTATGTGTCACCTTTTAGAACAGTGCTTTTTTATTGTAAAATTATTTATATGTGAGGATGCAGAATTTAAGATTTATGGTATGTGAAAATATGAGCTGTCTCATATTTCTTTCAGAAGAATAGGGGAATGTTACACAGAAACAAGCCATCCAACAAGCAAACTACAATACAGAAACAGGTAAAGGAAACACCAACACTGATGAACCTTTTGCTTTATTCATATTTATTCAAAGTTGGCCCGTAATAACCTTTAATTTGGCCTGTCATGCCACGTGACATAAGGAAAAAGGATAAACGTCATTGACGCAGATGTTCATATTTCTAATTAAACATGTTCTAAAATGTAACATTTTTATTTTATTTGTACATTACAAAAATTTAAATGAAAACAAAATGCAAGGAATTGAAGTGAATATTTTTTTTAATGTACATGCATACTTGAAGTTGTATAGCATGCATCTCGAAACTAAATGAACTCGGGTACAATAGGCTAATAATGGAGAGGTCGAAGCAGTGGCACACAGTCAAAAGAAAAAAAAAAAATGATTGTCAAACAGTTGCATTTGAAAATAAAACTGCACGAGTTATGCATAAACAAAGAAAAGTTTGCTTATATATTTTTTTAAATATTAGAAAATTATAAATTAGGAGAATCAGGGCAGCCTAAATTTTAATATAACACCCTCAGTCAGGTTTAATTTTTGGCCCTTGGTAGAAAAAGTTTGGGCACGCCTGATTTAAACAATGTGTATATTAGATATAAAAGTCCTGACTTTTCTGTGAGAATAAGCCAATCCCAAGCAACAGTTTCTACTTTTCTTCTTTATTGTTGCTCCATTACCTGTTATGTAGGACGTCAGCATCTGTTGCAACTCAATCCAATGAAAGATGCGGATCTGTGGCCAGTCAGGACACCGTGTGTACCACGGGACTTCTAATAGGTAAGCGTTACATTTCGGTATTAATTGTTTGGATGAAGGTCACTGCACCATAGATTTACACGTGATGGTGGATATTTGTTTTATTATCGAGAAAATAACTAGATCATCTTGACAGAAATGTTTTTTGGGCAGCAATTTCATTCAGAGACTCGAATATCTGAATGACAGGAGATTTTGATTGACAGGTGCAGCCGATCGGGAGGTCACAAAGCAGAGGGGAAAGGAGCATTATAGACGTGAACTACAGGAGCAAATCTTGGAGAAACAGAGGCACAAGAGGAGGTGTGTGTGTGTGTGTGTAAAAATCTAACTGGTGTAACTATCCAAAAATTCAATTGGATTTTAAGAGTTGTGAGCATTAATGTAATGTATTGTGATTGTGCGTCTTCAGGGAGAGGGAACTGGACCTCAAGGTTCCACTTACTGTAATGGATTTGGAGAGGAAGGTAAAAAGGTTTGTGTGTTTGTGTATTTTATGTTGGTGAAGTTTTTATGTTGATGTTTGGTACCGTTCCTTTAAAAACAGCATTTTGTGAGCGAGCCGTCTGACTACAGGCGAATCAGTGAGATGGACAGAAAGCTGCCAAGAGATGACATCATTCGACTGGACACCGCTGAGCCATCTGAAGGTCTATTACAGTACAGGACAGATCCCTCGTCTCCATTCAGGTATACATTCATATACAGATGCACACACAAATGTGAACCACAAAACCAGTCACAAGGGTCAATTTTTTAATTGAGGTTCAATAATTAATTCAGTTCAATAAATGTATTTATGGTAGGAAATTTACAAAATATCTTCATTGAACATGACCTGTACATAATATCCGAATGATGTTTAGCATGAAAAATCGATAATTTTGATCCATACAATGTATTGTTGGCTATTGCTACAAATATACCCATGCGACTTATGACTAGTTTTGTGGTCCAGGGTCCCAAATCTGAAATGCACATGCAGTGTTGTATTCACTCATGTTTTTTTCATTCTCGCAGGGCATCTTCTCACCTGCCATCCGTTGCAGAGGTCTACAAGAGTCCAAGTAATGATGCTGAAACTTCATTGAGTCCCAGTACAGCCTGTACGACATACATACAATAGTTTCACAAATCCGTTGAATCGGTCCACCTCTGTAAGTGGATGTGCTTGTATTTTCAGATGGCCCATTTGCAGGAGTTTCTTTTCCAACATCATCACGAGAGACGCACTTACTCACTCCTCAACATGAACCCAGGAGAAACACTTACAGACCGTAAGAGTGTATACAACATATGCAACTCATAATTTCCTGTAATACACATTACAACTTAACTTGGTTGTGTTTCAGGAAGTTTCTGGTTGAGAATGAAGGCGTAAATTCAGGCCTGCCAGTGTTTCCTACTCATCAGACTCAGACAGACAGATTCGGCTATAAAGAGGAGCTCAGAAAGCAGGTGTGCACCTTATACTGTATATATATGAAGAGTTTGGTTCCAAAACGCGATTAACGCCATTTAAAAAAAAATTTAGTTGCTGCCAAAATTAGTATTGTATTAGGTCAGTATTAAAAGGTAAATTCTTAATTTTACGCAAAATCCAATATCTGCCGTGTTATTCTGTCATCTTTTTTCCCAAAATGCGATAAAAGCCACTCCTTCTTTTCTGCAGAATGCAATCAATCCGCTCAACCAATCACAGCGCACCATTTCATGCACTGTAAACAACAATGGCGGCGCATTGAATACACACAGAATCCTAGTTTTCCTCATCTTGTTCTTCGTGATCAACAAACAAACAAAAACAAAATAGTAATTTTGGTGGCATTGATAAACCTGTGGTGGTTTCTGTGGCGGGGAAGAAACATAAGCAATCAAAATCTAAAAAATTTGCGCGAGAGTCACTCGGGAGATGAAAAAATGTCGGCTGTTGCTTGTTTTCACACGACAGCATCAAGCTTCTGTCATGCTAACACATTGACCCCAGGGGATCTTACGAAAAACTTTCCATTATTTTATTCAAAGCCAACAAAAATTGAGGGACCAAAACATTTTACAGCAGCAATGACAGTGTTCTTAATATGACAAAGTAAGTGTTTTTTTAATCAGTGTATACCACTAGTCAACCAAATTAATATAACATGGCAAAAAAGATTCAATAGATTTATAGCATTAAAAAAAAAAAAACTTCATGGATTTATCAGTTTTTATAATAAATCTTAGAAAATAAAATTATGGATTTGAATTTTTATGTTTTTATAACCTAAATATGCTATGTGAAAGTTTGTAACAAAAAATAGTTTTTTTATCTTGTCACTTTCTTGGTATAGACGGTTTTAGCAGTAACAACATAAACAAGCGGCTGTCGCGGTCCACATGTAACTTCCGGTTAACTCCGCTAATAATAAATATCAACAAAGTACTTTAAACATAGTTTATTTATATAACAAGCAAAAAACAACACATAGATTACCTAGAAAACCAAAACATTTGTTATTTTCGACGAGGCATTTGTTCAAGAGATCAGTTTAGCAACTAGTCAGACCATTAAAAAAACGAAACCGGAAGTAAAGTTCGGATCCAGACGTGTATCACGTGCGTCCGATGAAACCACCTATAGAAAACACGTTTTTACCCAAATTAGTCAAAATAGATTTATTGCGTTTTGGAACCAAACTCTTCATATATTCAACATAGGATGTTTTCATATCACTTATTACATTGTGCTGCAAAATGCTTGCTTCTGATTGGCCAGTTGCGACATTTCTACATATTTTATTCTGAATTAACAACCACTGGAAAAAATAACACACGGTAACCCAGATGCTACAAATCATTTTGACAGGCACAGTTTAATATTACACAAAAATTTTATATAAATATGCCTTTTAATAGCATTTATGACATTATATTTACAACTGATTAAACCAAATAGCGTGTTTGTGACATGAGCGTTTTGTCTTATCTTAAAACCGAAAGTAAATGGGGTTTCCTCCGGCAAGGTCTGGATTTGTTAAAAAATTGGCAAACAAAATATTTCAAATCAGTATTTAGTGTTCCTTACCTTACATATTAGGTAAATAGCCATCTAATAAGCAGGATAATGTACAGACAGCCAGTTAAAATCGCGAAATAGACCCTCTTCAGCGTGATAACACCTGAGTCCTGATCACACTGTCCTGGCTTATTTCTGCGATAACAACCTTCTGTCTATATATTACTCCTTACATATTAAACAGTATATAATGATGACATAGTCAGCAGTGGGTGTGTCTTTATTAACAACAGAAATCTGTAATAATTTCATCTCCAAATGTGCAAGAAAATGTTCTTGGTGTGAAACATGAATGGATGGTTGACTTAAGAAATAATGTCTGACACAAGACATCTGATATCTGTTTAGATAGAGGAGCGAGCAGCCCAGAGGAGGGTGGAGAAAGAAGAGAGGCGGAGACTGGAGGCGGAGTTGGAGGCCGATATGAGAGCGTATGAACCTTGGGGAAGGGGTGGAGGCGGAGCTCCACTTAGAGACAGCACTGGAAATTTGATTAGTATGACTTTCAATATTTTAAAAATAATAACAACATGCTAACCTATTAATTATGAAACATGACTATAGTGATGATGTGTGTGTGTCTTTGTATAGCCGATCTGAAGCAGATGCACATTTTAAATGCAACCGCAGGAGTACAAAGACAAGAGAGACCAGGTAACACACTACCTCTTACTTGTACACAAACAAAATGCAGTAACGAGTGAATTCTGATATTCTCATTTATATGTGTGTATCTAAAGGTTTTGTCCAGACACACTCGCCACAGTTCACAAGAATGAGTGAGTCCACCAATCATCTCCAATCACCCCAACAACATCTAGAGCAAGACCAATACAAAGCTTACCTGAAACAACAGGTACACACACACTTATAGACATCTGTTACTTTTTACTTAAGCTATTATGCTGATATGTTTGTAAAAAGTTACTACAGCATTTTCACTTTTGGTAATATTGTATACCATACGGCAAATATAAATATATATATATATATATATATATATATTTAAGAAATATTTGCATTTAAATACTGTATATACATTTCTATAATTTATATTATATATAAATATAAATATTTTATATATATATATATATATATATATATATATATATATATATATATATATATATATATATATATATATATTCATGGGTAGTTTAAAAAAGGCCAAAAAATATATTTACTGATATATTTTTTTAATATGTTAACACAAATTTCACCAATATATTTTTTGACCATTTTTGTATATTTTGTAATATATTTTAAAAATAAATATATTTTCAAGCATTTATGTTCACGTCGCATTGGAAAAAAACTTTGTATGTTACAAACCTGTAAACATAAGATTAAAATTAAATTTATTTTTAAACTAAACTTTACATTTTTTCACTCCAATGTCCCCTTAGGGGCTCTGTAGGCTTCCTAGTCCCAGACTAAAATGCATATTTGAGCTGTCCTAATTTCAAAACGCCTTGTATGGACATATATCAGTGCCATTGTTTTGTCTCAAGATGCACACCAGTATTGTTTTTTGTAAAGTTTGTTTGTAAAAACTACTTGAAGGAAAATCTGACTTTTTCCATTCTTAAGTGTTATTACTGGGTTCCCAGTGCTTCTTTCAACCTAGAAAATGTGAAAAAGATCAACCCAGGAACTTAGTTTTGGTAAAACATTCTCTGCAAGCATGTGAAAAATAGGTAATTGAAATTTGGCTCCCGTTGTGATGTCAGAAGGTGATAATATCACTCCTTAATCAGCACTATCCAACCACAGCACTGCCATTTAGTGCATAGATCAGCTCATTTGCATTTAAAAGGACACATTTTTGCCCACACCTACAAAATTGCAATTTTAACATGATATAATAAATTATCTATATGGTATTTTGAGCTGGAACATCACATACGTACTCTGGGGACCAAGCGTGCGCACAAGCCCTGAAAAGTGAAGCCAAAACGTCTCGATTGCCCCCCAGTGACTGGTCCCAGTATAGGTCATAGACCCCGCCTCCCCATGTTATTCAATGGGACTTGAGACTAACTAAACAATTTAATTACACTTCAATAATTTTTTTTCCGAAGCTGGTTTCTGTCATGTACTGTAGTTTTTATCACGCTGATGTAAATTCAAGTGTTTGTTTAAAAAAAAAAAGTTTGTTAATGCTATAAAAACGGTGGTGTCACGTCATGATTGACATCTGTGATATGCGCATTTTGCGAGAGCGAGGGCGGGACCTTGCTTTCCCAGCTTTACTTCCTGCTCACTACTGCGCAGGACTGGTCCCGAAATCACTACTGCGCAGACTCGAGACCCAAGATGTCAGCGCCTATCGGGACACTGGCGGCTTCACTTTTCACAAATGGAAGAGAGCGAATGGGCGTCGTCCATCTTTTTTTACAGTTTATGCTGAGGACACCTATTAGACATCTTAAAAAAGTCTTGTGATGTCCTTTAAATGTCCTAAGATAACTAAAGCCTAGTCCTGGATTAATCTTAACCCTGTCCTGGAAACTGCCCCATATATTTTTTTGCCATATGGGTTGTGAAATTAGAAATGTATTTGTTGCCCCTGAAATACATTTTAAAATATATGAAGGTTTAAATAAAAAAATGTAATTAAGCTTTACTTTTTACAAAATGTATATAGCATATATTTAAAAAATATTTTTGGCTAATATATATATATTTTTTGTGCCGTATGGCATTTGTACATAAGCATCACAGATATGATAATTTCTTCATGCTTTTGATTGTGTGCGTGTGTGTATATGCATGGCTGTAGATGGAGGAGAAGCGCAGAAAGCAGGCGGAGGAGAGAGAGCGGCAGAGGGCCGAGGAAGAGAAGGAGGAGAGAAGATTGGCAGAACAGAGAGAGAAAATCAGAAGAGAATATGAAGAAGAGCTGGAGAGCAGGAGGCGCCGTGAGATGGAGGTCTCATAATATATTTTATATTTAATAGACGGTCAGTTTGCATACTTCGTAAGAATCAAACTAAGGACTGAACAATTGTACAAACGGTTTCCAAAAAAAGAAATGGTACAAAAAATGGTTCTCCAGATTTATCTAAGATTTAGAGAGATCCTTGATGTCTGGAGGCTTTCTGCTGTTGCATCCAAAATGCATTTCAGAGCTCACAAACTGAGATTTGTGATCACTTTCCAGCAAAAGCGGAAAAATGAAGAACTCGCCCGTCTGGCAGAAGAGAGACGAAAGGAAGATGAGAAAAAGAAGAAAGAAGAACAAGAGAAAGAGAGAGCCGCTATGAAAAAACTAGAGGAGCAAGAGCGACGAATACAGAGACAACAGGTGTGTGGCTACACATATTATACAGTACCAATAGAAACCTGACAAAATAGTAATTATCCTAATATTATTATATAAATTATAGTCTATGGTATGTCCTCAAGTAAATATGTGTGTTTGTATGTGTGTAGTTAGCATCAATCATTTCCTGTTTTTTTATTTTATTTATTTTTTTAGTTTGAACGTCCGCCTTCCCCTCCCATCCCCACATTACAGAATAAACAACGCAACCCGCCACATAATACGGTAAGCTGCACACTTTAATATAGACATTTCTTTCAACATACAAATGTTTCATTTCATACAACATGTTCATTTAAATCTTTTTGTTTTTTAGGATTTGCCTCCATCTCAGGCTCCTCCATCTTTAGAAAACAGAAACCATCTAAGAGCAGAGAGTAAACACACTTTGTTTTACTATATTAGTATTAGACATCAAGCTACTTATATATTTCATGCGTCATGCAACCCAGTTTACATTATTAAAGTAAAACATGACCTTGTAGGAGGAACCCCTAATATGTCTAGTAAATGCATATCATTACAGTTTGAGTGTTTGCTATATTTAAGACATCTCTTTCTTGCCAGGGGACAGAAGTGAGGTGGTTAAGGAGCTGTGTGCTTTAAGCAGACGTCTGCGCAGTGAGCAGCGGCGATTGGAGGAGCAGCTCTTTCAGACAAATTGGGATCATTTACCCTCCTCCCCCCTCACTGACAGGTAGGACTTGTCTGTGATCTATTGTTGGTGAAGTAATATGTTTGAAAGTCCTTTACTGCATTACTGCTGCGAGACATCATTAAAATAGCCATCCTTAAATGATTACTCAATTTTCTTAAAAAAAATCCAGATAATTTAATCACCACCATGTCATCCAAAATATTGATGTCTTTCTTTGTTCAGTCGAGAAGAAATTATGTTTTTTGAGGAAAACATTGCAGGATTTTTATCATTTTAATGGACTTTAAAAGAGCCCAACGATATCAGAGTTTCAAAGGACTCTAAAGGATCCCAAAACGAGGCATAAGGGTCTTATCTAGCGAAACGATTGTCATTTTTGACAAGAAAAATTAAAAATATGCACTTTTAAACCACAACTTCTCGTCTATCTCCGGTCCTGTGGTGCGCCAGCGCAACCTCACGTAAATGCGTAGTGACGTCGAGCGGTCACGTGTTACATATATGAAACGCACATTTGCGGACCATTTTAAAAAATAAACTGACACAAAGACATTAATTAGTATCATTCCACATACAACAACGTAGGAACGGTCCTCTTTCAACACACTTGTAAACACTGGGGCGGAGTTTCGCGTTCGTCCTGTGTGACCTCTTGACGTCATGACGTATTGCGTGGGGTCACGCTGGCGCGTCACAGGACCAGAGATAGACGAGAAGTTGTGGTTTAAAAGTGCATATTTTTTATTTTTCTTGTCAAAAATGACAATCGTTTCGCTAGATAAGACCCTTATGCCTTGTTTGGGATCGTTTATAGTCCTTTGAAACTCTGTTAAAAAACTGTTAAGTGTTGAATTAAATTAAGTGTTGGGCTCTATTAAAGTCCATTAAAATGAGAAAAATCCTGCAATGTTTTCCTCAAAAAACACAATTTCTTCTGGACTGAACAAAGAAAGACATCAACATTTTGGATGACATTGTGGTGAGTGAATTATCTGGATTTTTTAAAGAGAATGGACTAATCCTTTAAGGATATCATATAATCATGTATTGTATTATGATTTTTTTTAGCTTAATTGGTAGAGCATTGGGTTAACACTGCAATGGTTATGGGTTTGAATCCCAGGGAACGTGTATACTGATAAAATGTATACCTTGAAAGCACTATAAATCACTTTGGATAAAAGCGTCTGCCAAATGCATATAGATCTTTACTGTTGATATCTGTGAGTGTGTGTTCCCTGGAATCGAACCTACAACCTTTTGGTGTGCTAATGCACAGCTAGTGCTACAGGGACACCTAAAATTATGCATAGGAGGTGAATTTATGTGTTTTAATGAATCTGTGTGTTTGTGAAGGCACAAAGCAGATGTCTTTGACATGGCACGTTTGCGTATGCCTGTTCGAGGCCCATCATCTCGTGGCAATGAGCCAATCAGCTTCAAGGAAAATGACGATATCATGTTCAGGGGTAAGAATTCACTATACTATACATTTTGATCTGTGTTGGCTATTTATATGCTATTACAGCTAATTAAATATAAGGTAAAATGAGATTTTGTACCGAAGTATACAAACTTTTTCTATCTTTTCCAGACGTCCTCATGCCTCTTTCTAGAACACAGCAGTCTGTAAGTACGGTCGTCCTGTGGGTGTGGGTATTTCAAGGAATTTAGCAGAATCTGAAAGATGTTTAACATGATGTCTGTTTCATCTCACACAGAGGTACAGAGATGTTGAAGGAGGGCGTGGATCTGTGCTTCTGTCAGAGAGTGAATTTATTGGTGAGAACACAAACTAGACATGTTCAAGTCAAGTCTTAAAGTTACAATGAAACAAAGGTAGCAATTTTCTTATTTTGCCCATCGTGATGTATATCCGAGTGAAACAGCTTCTGAAATGGGAAAAAGATAGGGCGGGACTTGAATTCATCCATCAAGGACTGATTGGATGGTTTGAAGTAGGGTCATGTTGCTAACTACTAATGTTGCTCAATGCAATCTTTTCCTGGTCCCTGACCTTAAGTTATTCCTCCTGACTGAAAGTAAAGATAGATTAGCATTTTTGATTAAAGATTATGAAGATTTTTTTTATAAAAAAATATTCCCAAAAAATTTAGTTTTTAATAAAAGATTTATTGTGACTTTAAGACATCCAAGGTCAAGTTTGTTTCTGAAAAATTACTGGAGTCATAAGGAGACAGGAAGTGTGTTATCAGCACTTGGAAACCTCTCATCCCATCAGATCCAGGGACTGGAAATATCTGTTATATAATTTAATCATTTTTGTCCTACAATCACATTATCAGTCAATAAATTGGCTTACTATTACCGAAAATAAGTGCATAACATTTAATTTTTACTTCCCTTTATGTGCAGACTTTGTTTAATTGCTTTATTTACTTATAAGATCAAAATGGAGCTGCATTCCCAGTTCCTCCAGATGTTGAGAGGAAATCTACTCAGCTGTCGGCACGAGAACGACGCAGATTAGCAAACCTTCAGTCGGTAATTCACACTAGCATTAAAACTTTGTTTGTGACATCAAGTTCAAGTTTAAGCACCTGCCATGTAAACATAGGCTGCATTACTACAGATTTACTTAATTGTTACACACTAACTAGTTACCTAGAGACAGGGTCCAAGTTAACCATTTTACACCCTACGTCCACTGGAATGGATATCACATGTTTGTGATTCAAACCAATACAAATGCATGCTTTTACGGATTGGTCCCAGATCAACCAATCAAAATAAGGCACACTAATTGCACACTGGAAAAAATGAAGGGGTTTGAAGGAGATAAAATCTGTCAAATAAATGCAAGTAAATAAGGGGCAAATATAAGTACTAAATATGAACAAATAAATAAATAACATACATAAATATATATATGTTTTAAATATAACCTTGATATCTTTAATATTGACTAATGTTGGCTTTGCTCATACGACTTTCAGAGAAAAGGTCACATATGTCTGGTAAATGTTTGCAGGTGTGTGGAAAATGTTAACTTTGAAGCTTGCTTATACAATTAAACAACAGTTTTGATTTCAGTTTTATTTCCTCCACATAACAAACAGTTAGCCAGATGATCTGACTACATAAAGTTAGACATTTATTTTTGATCAAACTTCGTTGGTTTTCAAAGAAATTACACAATTAGTGTTGCATAATTCATAAATTATTAAGCAACTCTTAATTAGTGTGTGTGTGCGTGCGTGTGTGTGTGTGTGTAAGGCTACAGAAAGGGAGCAGGTACAACAGCAGTCATTCAACATGAAGAAACCGAGAGAAACAAATACGTTCAAGATGAAGCAGCAACAGTCCTACAGACATCACAACATCACTGGAGGTTCTTATTAAAATTTTTACATTGTGGATCATCAGATATTTCATAAATTGACGTAAATTAAAAGTCAAAAGTCATTAATCACCCATGTAAGGAGTGTATAACAGCTCTACATTGACGATGGTGATGTAGATATAGCCACTTTGCAATAACCCTCTCGCGTTATTTACACTAATTTAACCACAGGATAGAAATCTTATACTTGTGTTAAAATGCCAAAGGCTCTTATTGATTAAATTTTACTCCCAACCAGTGTTGGGTAAGTTACTCAAAAAAAGTAATTAATTACTAGTTACTAATTACATCTTCAATCATGTAATTAGATTACTTTACAAATTACTCTCTCCAAAAAGTATTTAATTACTTATTACTAATTACTTTCTAAATCCTATTTAGTACATGATACAAGGATAGGCTTGAAATGGCTCGAATAAATAATATATAAATGTACATCAATTATTCTGGTCCCACTTTAGGGTCCAATTCTCTCTATTAACTAACTATTAACTACTTTTGCCTCAATATACTCCAACAACTAATACTAAAGAAGTTATAAATTTTAGGTATTGGTAGAAATGGGGAGGGTTAAGGATGTAGAATAAGGTTTTGCAGAATCAGGCATTAATATGTGCTATTAAGTATTAATAAACAGCCAGCATCTCATTAATATTAATGCTAATAATCAACCAGTTAATAGTGAGAATGGTAAACTTAAACCATGTTAAATCCACTATTGTATTATAGTATATATAATTGTTTAGAGTCCATACACAGTATTTAGTTACATCAGAAGTAACTGTAATTAGATTACAAGAAAAATAAGAGTAATCCCTTACTTTACTTTTTCAAAGGAAAAGTAATTTAATTACAGTAACTAATTACTTAGTAACTAGTTACACCCAACACTGCTCCCAACACTTTTAGGCTGGATTTACACTGCAGATCTTGATGCCCAATTCCGCTTTGTTGACTATATCCAATTTGTTTTTGAAGACCTGTTTACATCATCTTTTAAGTGACTCTTGTTTTGGCAAAACAATAACCACAGAGGAAGTAAAACATTGTGATATGCAATGGACACAGACACATATATTATGAGATTATAGATAAAACTTCAGCATTACTCCACTATGTGGAGCCATTGTGCCAAAGATGTGCTGCTAAGAAGAGTGATGTGATTGTTGGTGGTGTCCACCTGAGTTGACATCATGTGCCAACTTTGCATTTTCAATGACGCATAACACGTCTTGACATGGGAATATCCAATCTGTCCGCTAAAATTGCAATTCGTATCCGACTTTTTTCACATACGAATGAGGCCTGAACCCGATCTTTTTTCCTGCTTACACCCATGGGTCATATCTGATTGACGCCACTTGAGGGGGAAAAATAATAATTGAGTCATTTCTAACAGGCAGTGTATATACGGGTTTAGATGGTTGAATCCAACTTTAACAAACCAGCAAAGGGTGCGCAAGGGTGTTGCAGAGGTAACTGTGTGTTTGTGTAGTAATGTAAAGATACATATCAATAATTCTAATGTGTTTAGGTTTCTGCTCTGATGAAGATAAGGATGAAGTTGGCCAACCTGACGAGCGCTTTAACCTACGGTGTCCTGGAAGACCCAGCTCCATAGATACAGAGCCCTGGGTTCGAGCTGAATCCTCGGACACGCTCAGGAGACTCATGTCAGGCTCTGAACATTGATAATATGAGAAACATCTAAGACTGTGCAGCAGAATCTCTGTGAGATCAAATGATCAGCAGCAACACAAAATCATTTCTGTACAGTTTTCAGTGGACATTATACGGATGAAGTACAGATCAATTTGTTAAAATGCATGATGCTTTTTTAAAAAAAAATTAAGCAGTGACAGAAATACTGTATTGAAATAAAGTTTCTAATGTTTCATAGCTTGTGTAAGTCATTCTTGGAAGTGCTGCATTTTTCGTGAACTTTTGAGTTTCAGATAAACAGCAGAAAGTCAGTTTTCATTCAAAGGGATGGTTCAGCCAAAAATTTAAATTCTGTTATGATTTACTCAGCCTCATGTTGTTCTAAACCTGTATGAGTTTATATGTCATATTTTTTTTCAAGTTTCTTTATTATGTGAAAATTGTGATGGTGTGTTTGTTAGTTGTGTATCGGCTTTCCAAATATTCTTAACAGTCAAAATTAAGGCAGTGGATCGAGTGAACAGGTGATCATTCTGTACGTACTTCCAACACTTTCTTTATGAAAAATATATATTCATTTATTGAAAGGTTGAAAAAATGGCTTGACATTTCCAATAATATTACAACCTAAGCGTTAACCTAAAAAGTTAACCTCTTTCCAATCCAGCATGAAATGTTACATAAGTGAGAAAAGTGGTCGAAAGATTGTTTCAACCACCTTCAACAGACCCAACATTTGTGTTGCCTGTTTCCTAACTAAAACAAAAGCAACTTAATCCTTTCCAAGTTGCACATGTATTCCATATTACCGTAAAACTAAGAGTAAACAGGCACACTTACTGTAAAACTAGTAAACAGGCACACACATTTAAACCCATACCAAATAACACATAGGCCTACATTCAAAACCATTAAATAATAACTATAGAATAACTTAAGTGCTATTACTCAAAGCTTGATTATGCATATGAAGGTCAAAAATAACTAAATGGCTACGACAAGTTTTTGGTTTTCTTTAAAGATATTATTCAAGCTATTTTTTGTGTATTAATAAAATGTTTATTTGCAAAATCACTCTTTCTTAAACAGGGATATTTGGAGCTACAAAAATGTGGAAATAATGTGTTTTTTTAACCTGAACACATTGTATTATACCAAATACACAAAATAACGTTGTTTTTAGCAGTGAAATATAGGTACACTTTAACTTTTATTGCCACTGTGGTTTTCCAAAGTTAGTTGCCTGAATATTTACACTGGCCACGATTTTGTTGTTATAAATTTTGTTTAATTATAGCCTGGTCAAATTTACTTAAAGAGCCCCTTTCATGGATTTCAACTTTTTAAATCTAGTTACAGTATAATGTAGCAGTTTTGAGCATAAAATAGATGTGCAGAGTTACAAAGCTCACACTCCAATTTAAAGGAAGATATTCCCTTTAACTGAAGGCATTTTTAATGTACTACAGTAAACGCCTGAGATGTAGTTCTACAGTTATTTCCGTGACCTGATGACGTAGACATGTGCATTTGAATAATGCCCGCCCACTAGCTGCTTATACCCGCCCACTTGCTGTTGTCAGAGAGAACTGATTTGTTAAATAGCCCAAGCCTGTTTGCTAAAGGTATTGCGGAGTTATTGATTTAATGTAAGAAGCTGTTTTTTTATGTGAGGGTAAAATAATATTGTACAGTATGAAGAGTTAGTGAAATAGTGGTTACAGTTTATACAATAAACAGTAGCAATGCAATTCCTTCGCACTGAAACCAGAAACTATATTTCTCCTCTCGTCATTTTTGTGATCACTGCTTCCTTAAACATGTAGAGGTCAAGGCTGGATTTGTGCAATTTTTGCTCCTAAAGGATTAATCTGTTCCTAATTTGTTACCTAGTGCTTTAGGATCACAACCAGTATAGGCTACATTATTATGTGTATATTTATTAGTTGTGTACGATCGCGATGCTGTGGAAAACATAACAAATAGTTAAAAAAATTAAATAAACTGACATCATATATGGGAGTTTTTCACGCGTATTTGCGCCATGTTGTGTGGAGAATTCAGTAAATCATACAAAACCATACACTGTTACAATGTAATCGTTTCAAATCATGCAGTATAGTGTTACATTGTAAACTTGTAAACTTCAGAGGACTGTAAAATAGATCATCTCTTGTGCATGCACGTTAAATGAAGCCTTTTAACGTAGCCTGCTGTATGTCTAAACTCAACCACTGTTTAAACCTGTATAGCTCTAAATCGACAAGCAAATGCATAAACGACGAGAATAGTTTTGTTGGTGTATAAAACGAATGAAGCAGTTCTCGTTTATACAAGCTCATTTGACAAGAGCCGCGTGCCGCGGTAAAAGTTTGAGTAGTGGAGAGAGACGGAGCTTCTATAAACCTCATAACCCCTCTTACATTTATACTCAGTGCTGTGTTTCTCAATAACGTTGTTTTTAATTAAACATAGCGTGCTATGAAGACTTTAAAACCTTTATTACTTACGATGTTAGCGGCTGCTGTCCATGGGAATGGTGCTGAATTGGTAGACAGCGATCTTTCTGCATCCATAGTTCAAACAGGCATGTTTATACATTCATTTATACTTATTTATAGCTAGATTGTCTATTCAAAGAGAGTAAAAAATATTTTGTATCCACTGCGCCTTTTTGGCAAGAAAGTATTTGGCTACTTTCATAAAAAACTAGACTTTGTAAAACAACAGTAGGCGCGAAACTATCTGCACTAGAGCTGTAATGTCCGGAGCCCGACAGAATGCAGCCCGAACCCGAACGTACATTTAGATTGACAGCTTTCTAAAAGCCCGAACCCGTCTACAGCCCGACATGTGCACACACACACAGCTTTTGTCAAGAATGAGAAATCTACACAGGTTTTAACATTATTTATTCATGACTAATAATCTACACGCCACTTGGAAGTTGAAACAAAGAAATAAAATAAGTCATCTGTAACATTGTAACATCTCATTCTAAATGGGCTTATGCAATACACAATAAAAATCCCAATAAAATGATTATTTCTAAACGAATTAAATTAAGATAATACATTCTGAATTAAGATGGGTATTTGGCAATAACGAACTTAAGAGAAAGGCTCCGCGGGATTTGCGTACGCACTTCTCTCCATTACTGCCAACATTAGTCTATATCCTCTGTCTAAATTATGTATTTAAGACTCGATTCATATTTAGTTATACATTGAAAAACCTACTCACCAAGATTAGGCTACATGTTTTTGATGAGGAAAATCATTAAATCCACTGGAAATGAATTCAGCGCGGTCCTGCGCTACTGATAGTGCATCCAGCAGCATTGAACTTGACCGCTCATTTACCTCACAAAGCGCAAGCACGAGCCCGGTCCGAGCCCGTGTAAAATGTTACAAATCGGGTTCGGGCAAAGATCTTCAGTGTGTTTACCCGAGAGAGTTTGGTCTGCGCTGCAGAGAACGCGTGTATGGTATTTATTTTATTTTAGCTGTTTAGATGTTTGGTGTCTGGACTGGACATCGACTGTGTTTATTATTATAAAGCAATTCTGCACCAAGGTTTGCCGTCATGCTTTTACACAGTGAACGAGAGTAACAGGTTATTATGTGACAGACAACTAGTCCAGTTCTCTTCAGTAGGCTACACAGCAGAGCTTCACCAAAAATGACAACATGTGGCCACGATCAGACTGCTGCACCTGTGCTCTCACTCTTCCTAAAAAGCCCCGCTGTGACATAAAGCGGTTTTACATTACAGACACTAAATATCTATGCAGACACTTAAATAAAGAATTGTAATACAATAGATTACCTTTATTTCTGAATATGGAAAAATTACAGACGTCTGAATTTTTGTCACCCTGTTGTTGCAGCTACAACACATCCGAAGTGTAAGGCGGTTACAAATGTAGCATTGTGAAGCATCCTGCTCAATTCGTCCTTGGGAAGGAGTTTCTGTTATATTTGTTTCTTTCTGCAAAATCTGATTCAGGCTCAAACTGCAAGGCAATACCGATGCAATAGCCTACTAGAGGCAGTTTACAGAGACCATTTTGTTTGATTATCTGTACACGCATGAGAAGCAGAAACCCGATTATGGTAATGGACATTTCGAACGCTACAAGGATTGACCAATCACAATTGTTTAGAATCCCTGACCAATCAGATTATACTTGCCGTTTGTGGGGGTGGGGCTTTGAAGAGACCCGCTGCAATCAAGCGTTTTAGAGAGAGATGTTGCAAATATCTATATTATGAGAAAAATAATGTGTTTTTTTAACTTTAATTCAAACAACAGATTTGTGGTAGACCACAACAATAAATATATAAACTTTTTTGTGGTCATTTAAGTGGCTCTTTAATCTAGAACTTTTTAAACGTTTTCTTTATTGTAGACATTTTAGGCTATTGTGTAATTATTAAAGAGACAAATTACTCAGACATGAAAATTAATTATAACCTTCTCCACTTTGGTTTTGGTGTCTTATATTACATGATGGTCTTGTATTAATTATTAAATAACCGCTTAAAATATTTTTGGTCATCATGCGTAGGTCTATTAATGAAAAACATTTATACCATTAAATTACTGAATGGTAATGTTAGCTATCAGTAGTGTCAGATTATTAGAGTGGATAATTTTTCTCCTTTCATACATTATGGATACATTCGTGTTATGGACTGAGGATTGTAAACAGTTTATTAAACACGTCTGAGTATTTGGGCCCTATAGATGCTGGTTAACACTTAACCAGTCTAAAAATCTGTCCAGTGAATGCCATTGGCTATTAAAACCTTTTCTTGGTTATAATAAACTGACATGATGATAAACATAAGCAGTCTTTCAGAATGTAGTGATGTGTTGTCACTCTGGGTGTGATCATAAGGGTGAGAGGGAAAAACACAGCTCACTACTAGTTTATCTGCTCATTTTTATGTTTGCAATGTTTTTGTTGTCTGCAAATTAATAAATAAATACACACAAAATAAAGAAACCACATTAGCTTGACACAAAGTAAAACCAGGAGCAAAGTGGTATTTTACATGCAAGTAAAGCAAAATACATCTTTAGCTGAATGCTATGAAAAGGGAAAAGAGTCTTTGGATAGAATATGGGTTTAATTCCCTACGGTGCTTAGACCCCTAATAAAATAAGTGAATAGCCTAGAAGCAGTTAATATATTTTCCATTATCTGCTGTTATCACAGTGTCTCATTTCGTAATTTGTAACTAGTTGCAGCATTACTACACTATGCTGATAACGAAACAGCGCCATCGCAGTGGGGTAATGACGCAACTACAGTTAGAAATGAAAATCCACAGAGTGCAATGATTGTTCGTGTATTTTGTGAAGACACATGATTGACAAGACACCTGTTGAGAGCTGGAGGCGGCCGAAAACACTGAGAAAACACGCATGTAATCCTCTGACTCATTTGCACATGTACTTGTACAAATATTTTCAGCTCTGGCATCATAGCTACGTTAAACACTGTTAGGAGAAATGCTAGAAGGGTTTAATGGGTTGAGTGGAGGTCATTAGAAAAGCAGCACAACTGCATCACACTTTAGCACATTAAAGTTAACAAATGTATTTCTATTGTGTTCCTTAATTTTCATCTTGTGACAACACTACCACACACAAAAAAAAAACATCTCAAAATTCGTTATGACCTTAATGTTCAAGGGCAACTGGTTCCATTCTTGTGCATCTGACTAAAAAATGTTCTATGTCTGTATGAAGTCTTAAACCTACTTAGGTTGAAATTCATAATGCTCTGTCTAGTTAGTAAAATGACCAGTTTAACCTGAAAGAAATAAGAATGAAAATATCCTGGGGCTCTTTTATTATTCTATATACCATCTTTAACTTCAGCAATATTAATCAGTTTCAGTGGGCAACCATCTAAGCTGCTGAAAGTGACTGTTTTGTAGCTTTACCATCCACACACTGGACAAAACAATCATCCATGCAAAGCATACCCAAAATGACAATAAATAATAAGCCCTAAAGCAAGCAGCCTTAAACTTTCTCTAAAAATGTACTAAATCTTTTGAGTATACTGAATAAAATGAGCCCTCAATAGGTTGATAACGAAGATCATTTTGTTGACAAACACATATATTAAAGTTGAAATTACACACAAATACACATGATAATAAAAAGGTTGATGTAATAATCAAACATTATTATGCATGAGCAAAACAAATGACAATAATGTGTGCAACTTAAAAGTTTTAATTTAAAAATAGACGAAAACATTGAATTAAGTATTGGGAACAGATCCCCTAAATTATTTTTAGAGTGAAGTTTATTTTTGGTTTCAGAGAATATTTAGGCTCATGACTCAGTGTTGACAACACCTCAATAAAGTTTCCATGTGTCAACTTTCAGTATCACTGAATACTGAATCCTATTTACAGATTGTTGACGCAGTGGCTATTGTTTATGACTGAATGTGTACAGGTGAGAGTGCCTGTATTGGCGTGTATATCTGGATTTATATGTTTGTTTAACCTTTCGTTAGAGTCAGAACAAAAGACTCATCTGTTTCATGTACATATGTACTTGTGTTTGCATTTATGCAAACAGGGAAGTAGCACCCATTTTAAAGCTCCACTGTGTACTTTTTTTAGTTAATTCTTAGCAAAAACCCATTTTTTCTTTAAAAAGTATGTGCTCATTCATGTGTAATTACTTCCACCCCACTAATCAAAGTATTCTCGTAAGTGTAGAATCTGCTATTTAAAATACATACCGTCGAATCGCTCTCTGGCTGAACCATGTTGTGCCTCCATCTTTGAAATACATTCGCCGACGAGGGACATTCCTGAAATTCAAGCTCCACCTTTCGCGCTTTCAGACTACACTCACGCTGGCCACTAGCTGAAGCCTCCGGAGGTTGCATGTGTAGGCGGTATACGTCATCAAGACAGTCTTATTTCAGAATATTAACAATTATAAAGCTGACAATTATTCTTAGTTAATTGTAAATTGATGTAATATGCTTATGACTTGCGAATGTAATGCTTAGTTAATTTAAATAAACCAGGCTTGATGATGTATGCAGCCCGGATATGCGACCTGCGTAGACTGAATCCTTCGGATTTTACAACAGCCGCACGCCGTGATAAACCTGCGATCTAATGCTTTGATTTGAAAGCCTGTTGAAGACATATTCTCGAGGACATTAAAACAAGTCGCCAAGGAAGCGAAACGGGGATTTTAAACGACAACGCGACAGGAAAAACATCAAGAACAAAGTCAATATTGGAGTTAGTTTTCCAAGATGGGGCTCAATGGACACTGAAGTTGCTACTTTTTATCTTCACCACAGGTAATTCAGCATATTCGTTTACATCTATACAGTCTATGTTGTAAACTTGAAGTTTTATAGTTCCTTCACTCTAAAAATGGTTGGGTTAAAAACAACCCAATTGGCAACCCAGCGCTGGGTAAATATTGGACAGAACACATGCTGGGTTAAAGTAACCCAACACGTTGGGTAACACATTTTAACCCAGCAGGTTGGGTTGTTGAGAAAACCCAACATGTAGTCATTTTAACCATTTATGGGATTAATATTCTGGGTTTTGGGTTATTCTTGCTGGGTTATTTTTATCATGTGCTTTATTGTAAATCAAGACCATTGTTAACAGCAAATAAATGTTTATTTGACTGCAAAATAACTACAAACTCTTACATTTTTACAGTTGTAAGTTGCAAAATCATTTAAAGGACTGCTTACTGACCCAAGTTTAAATATATTTATAAAATATCATAAATTATGCACTTTGAAGTAACAATGTAACAGGTTGAATCAATTCGTTTGAATTTAAGACAGAATTTGTAATTTTACAGTATATATATGAAATACTGAAATGTACATAAACAAAACTACAGCAGTGTAAAAAAGAAACAATGTAATTGTTAAATTAAAAGTAAAATCATTCAAAGATGTGTAAAGTTTTTTTAAAGAACAAATGTTTTAAGTTTCACAGAATGGAATGTATTTGACTAAAAATACTTCATTTATTAAAGTTACTCGTCGCGAACAAAGATGTACAAAGGAATCGAACAGGAGAGGATTCATCCATTTAAAAAATGACAGACTACAGGAATTCCCATAGAAGCACATTGCCTGGGGTATTTATTTTTTTAAGCACTTAAAATGCCTTTAAACCAGAGACTGTAAAAAATATGCAAGTAGTGTCCGTGACGTCACCTACTGGTTTGTGAAGATCATTTTTGAAGCTTAAAGTAGGCGGTGCGTGCCGTCGCCATCTTGGCCGAATTGCAGTTTAAGTCACTTCCGTATTCAGAGAGACTGATTGAGAAAAAAGATTGAGAGGTCTGCTGCATGTTTCCCATGGCCAGGACGAAAGGAAAGGGTTTCGAGGATTCTGTCCAAAGAAGAAATTCCACCACATTTGTTGCAATCTACAAAAGAGGAAAACACTTTTAGTGGTCTGAACTGAATGATCAGATTGAAGTATTCAGAAAACCATGTGGGCCAAGTGAATTATATATTTTATAAAAATTATAAGGGTTTCATTTGCATCCCTGGCCGCATTACCACCACGTGTGAGATTTTTTTTTCCAAAAATGCAATAGCCTGTTTACAGTTTGCATAAGACTTTGGTGTTACACTCCTTTAACTGTTGTGCCAACAACAAAGGCTGCAAACCACACAGACTGACAAATATGATGATCTGACTATAAAGAATAAAGTACTGCAGAACTAAAATTTAGCAGATAATTAAGACATTCTAAATATATTTTAAATAGGAATTATTAAATGTTATACTTACTGGCTGAAGTTGTTTGAAGGTCTTGCTAGCCTCATCAATGGATGGACATAAAAACTCTGCACACTCTAAAAAAAAGAATTGGAAAACAACATCACATCTGATCTCTGCTAAAAACATAACATCTCTGATACAGTATCAGCCACAGATCAGAGGGTTGGTCAATATACATTTGAAATCACAGGAGACAACCCAAAAATATTATGAAATGAATATAAAATAGTAACTAAATACGACTCAATAACACATCTAAATTCATATAACAGTACACATATACATGTTTGTTAACAGATAACGTTAGTCACTTCCACGCAGCCTCCGTCTTGGTGACAAATACGTTTATGTTTTCAAGTTCATATTCAAACACTTAAATTATTGTTTCATTTTAAAAGAGAGGAACAAGCATACATATAAGACACCAGTTCTTGGAAACGCTGTTTCGTTTTAATTTATCGACGCGTTACCTGCCGTACCGACTGTGAAGTGAATGTGCTTCTTGTCTTTGCCTCAGTGACAGCGTAGACGACGGCTCCGTGATCCTCCGCCGCGGCGCCGCCGGTAAAGTTAACATGTGCTTCTGCTCGCGCCTCGCCCTTTGCGGTCTGTCTTTACATATCGAATGACAAGAAAGCAATTCGTTTGTCGCTAAATTTAATTTAACAGCGTCGCTATCGCTTGTTAAGCTGGGAAAGGGAAAACTATGCGCGTGTGTGACACAAAAAGCCGAAGTGGGTTGCGGAGGTCCACTCTGTACCGGTTTTGACTCGCTTTGTTAAAGGCTTACAGAAATTGTCATGAGTTAACGTAATCAACCGTGTGATGTGGATTTTATAACATGTTTTATTAATTTTATATGCCATATCAAACATCTTAGAACGATTATTCAAGTCAATTTGTGTAAATGGCGATCTGAGGTAACAGTCGTCATTCCTCCAAATTACACCCGTTGTCTTAGTCAGTATAAATTAACACGTTGCTGTCTCGCAAAATGTTATAATCTTGTTTATATTCATGAAATGTTCACAAAAGCATATAAACTTACCTTGAAACAACTGCTTCAGTGACTCTGTCCTTTCACGACGACCATTGCTGAGCACATTCAAACATCAAGGGCGCGAAGCACGTGAGCCTCTTCAAACAACCCAACATAATAACCCAGCAGTTTTAACCCAACACCTAGAAAACTGAAACTACCCAAAAAGTGTTTAAAATGTAAAAAAAATAACCCAGCAAAACAACCCAACAGACTCAACCCAGCATTTTGGGTTAAAAAATAACCCAGCCATTTTTAGAGTGTTGGCTAACTATAGCATGGTTATGCAGTTTGTGTAAACACGCATGTGGTTTAATGTGTTCGAACAGCCACACGCCGTCTCTCCGCCCATTTATGTAATCTGAGGTACTAAGATAAATGTTTTTCATCTTTTCTGACCTCTAGCACAAACACACGGTGTACAGCGCTATTTTTAGCCTTTCATAAAAGCGTCTGATCTGCGCGTCTTTCGTTTTATTTTACAAGCGTGTGAAAGTTGTGCGATCTTATTTCATATATCAGAGAAAGCTCTTACATATACACGGACATGTAGCGTTTACTTAAAACATAAGCATTGGACTCTGACATAATATTAGTTTCGCGTCCATTTAAACCTGTCATTACTCCCGCTCATGATTAAATGACAGGAGAGGGACTCGTCCAAAGACCATCTCCTCCGTAATCTGAAGAGAAGCGGTGAATATGGACAAAAAGAGACGGATTTAAACACCAAGTGTAAACGTAATGTGTCTCTCTCGTCCACTTGTGATCTGATCGACGAAAACACATCTAAATACCAAGTGTAACAGCCCCTGTGATATTTTTCCTAGAAAGTAATATTCAGTTGGTTGTCATATAGAATGTTACCGCTAGATGGGAGTAGATCCTACACAGTGGGGCTTTAAAAGTCCAGGGCTATGGAGAGCCAACTCTGCCATATTCATAAATAAATAAATACATAAATAAATATACAAGGAAATGTAAAAAAACAAAAATACAGAAATAAATAAAGAAATATATATACATGGAAATGTAAAAAAACAAAAATAAATGTGTATTTATACCTGTATTTCTATATTTATGTATAATTGTATTTTTTACACATTTATTTATTTATTTATTCTTTCATTTATACATTTAATTATTTTTACTTTTATTTATTTTCACATTTATTTATGTATATATGTATTTATGTCTACACTTATTTATTTCCACATTTATATATTTATGTATTTATTTATTTCCACATTTATTTATTTATACATTTATTTATTTATTCATTTCTTCGTCTGTATGCTAATGAGGGGAGCGTGTTTCACCTCAGACTTAGCAATCGATCTCTGAGTGCCAGTGCTGAAGCTTTGAGGCCACAGTGACACCTGGTGGTGTGACCAAGCGAACAAAGTTGCACAGGGAGTGAATGACTTGGAGATGGGCAATATCCAAAACCTTATTTCACGTTTTAAATCATTTTGTGTCAACATAACTGTGTATATATATATATATATATATATATATATATATATATATATATATATATATATATATATATATATATATATATATATATATATATATATATATATATATATAGGGTCACTATACATAGCATACATACATACTGTACTCAGGACATGGCCCTAAACCCATCCGGTCGTGATTTCTAAAATGTCTTGGCACACATCAATATCAAATGCACGTCATCAACAGATCTAATGACAGACCCTTGGAAGCATTGTAAAAATAGGCTATGCATTATAGTATATGTCACGAGACGGCTTTCTGTATGTCTTGACATAAGCTATATATGGTGATGCATATAAAGTTTAAAAATCTATTCATATGGAGAAATATAACCGCAATAGAAAGGTTTGTTTTTTGTTGCTGTCAACGTTGTCTTTTGGACGTTTCATTTAAAAAAAATCTCAAAATCTGACGAAGGTTTGAAAGGACATGATGCTTCTGCGCAGCAACAGTACACTGGGATCTTATAATCATTACTTCATTTTCAGTCTATCGTCTGCTTTTCTAAGCAGCTCTGTCACGCGTCACCTCGCCATGATTTGGATCACCTGCATGGCGTTAGATGCGTGTCTCGCTGCGTTTGCACGATCACCCTTTGTTAGATTTAATCCCGAACATCTGATTCCACTTGATGACTTGTGATTAAAAGGCGCATTAAGCATTCACATGTTGTGCATTGCAAAATTAGCAAACGCCAATGTAAAGTGTTTTGCAGCCGCGTTTCAAACGAGGCATTGATCAATATTCTTGAGTGTGCTGGTTTCTCTCCGCGTTCTCTGAGCTGCTGGTGGGCGAGTCTCAAGCTCTGATCAGCCCCCATCCAGCGCATTTACATTAAATGTGATTAATAGTGCATAATTTCACACGCTTCAATGTTCAGGTGTCCACTTCCAAGGGTATGTCATCAGATCTGTTGATGACATGCATTTGATATTGATGTGTGCCGAGACATTTTAGAAATCACGACCGGATGGGTTTAGGGCCATGTCCTGAGTACAGTATGTATGTATGCTATGTATAGTGACCCTATATATATATATATATATATATATATACACAGTTATGTTGACACAAAATGATTTAAAACGTGAAATAAGGTTTTGGATATTGCCCATCTTCAAGTCATTCAATACATGTGCAACTTTGCTCGCTTGGTCACACCACCAGGTGTCACTGTGGCCTCAAAGCTTCAGCACTGGCACTCAGAGATTGATTGCTAAGTCTGAGGTGAAACACGCCCCCCTCATTAGCATACAGACAAAGAAATGAATAAATAAATAAATGTATAAATAAATAAATGTGGAAATAAATAAATACATAAATATATAAATGTGGAAATAAATAAGTGTAGACGTAAATACATATATACATAAATAAATGTGAAAATAAATAAAAGTAAAAATAAATAAATGTATAAATGAAAGAATAAATAAATAAATAAATGTGTAAAAAATACAATTATACATAAATATAGAAATACAGGTATAAATACTCATTTATTTTAGTTTTTTTACATTTCCATGTATATATATTTCTTTATTTATTTCTGTATTTTTGTTTTTTTACATTTCCTTGTATATTTATTTATGTATTTATTTATTTATGAATATGGCAGAGTTGGCTCTCCATTCACATACGTACTCTGGGGACACCAAAGATTTATTTTACATCTTAATAAAATCTTGTGAAATGTCCCCATTAAAATATGTATTTTGCAAACAAAAAAGCAAAATATAAACAGTGGTGGTCCTGCATCTTCATGTAATGTCCTGGCAGACGAGAAGTCTAATAGAAGTCTTTAATAGAAACTGATTGATTGTACCACACTTTCAATACTGATAAGTTAACTTTATGTTTATTATGAGATATATGTGTTTTTTATTGCTATTTTGGTAAGTTATTCACTTTGTACTGCAAAGTTTTCTCACTAAATGAGATCTGAGAAGGCTTCTGGTCTGTGCGTGTGTTCTTTTGGAGGAGGCGTGGCTTTAGATGGCATTTTGAATGAAGGGTGGGATCGTGATTTCAGTGCTAGAAGAAAATGTATATATATATAAAAAATGTATAAATGTAAATAAAATGGCAGGAAGTAAAGTTGTTCACACCATAACAAAATGACAGACATAAGAAGTGTTTTCAGACACCACAATAGTCTCTTTGGCTTTGTTTTTTTTCTCTCAATATGTCAAAAGACTGCAACTGTGAAAGTAAAACTGTGAACACCTGTGTAACACCAACCTATTTAACAAAGACTGGGTGGACACTAGAAATTCGAACTATTTGTTTTCAAACTATAGCTGGCTTGATCTCAGTCTAGGATAAATAGATGCATCGATAAGACCTTTTAATTATTTGGCACATTAGAAACATTCTTTTAGTTATAGAAGTAACCTTCATTTATTTATTTGGCTGATTCTTAAAATTGATTAGTAATTGAAATTCATTTGTGATTCCAAAACATTTTGGTTTTTACATACAGAGAGTCAACATGTCTCGAGCTGGACTGATGCAGGAGCCCATGTGTTTGGTGAAGAACGTGTGTGGATCTCTCGAAGTTTGTAAAGACGCTATTGAGGTTTTGCATGGGATCAATGAGACGGTGGTGGTTGTGTCTATTGTAGGACTCTATCGTACTGGAAAGTCTTATCTAATGAACCGTCTAGCAGGACAAAAGACAGGTAAGATAAACATGATTATGATATGCCATGTTTACTTATTATATATTTTATTTCAAGTATAATATATAACATTATATATATATAATATTATAATATAATACATATAATATAATATATATAATATTTCAGGTACCTGATATTTGCAAAAAAAAAAAAAACTCAAGTTACATTTGTACTTTGTCAGGACATCAACAGCAGTTTTTAAGTAGACCACCATTTCAGGGACTATAAATGACAGCATGTAATGATTTTACTAAAAATTACAATTTTTTTTATTTGGCTATTGTTAATTTACAGCAAAAATGTATTTGAGGCAGTGTCATGATGGGACTGCAGTCATGGCTGAAGGGTGTTGTAACAATTTACATAAATGTGGTTTCAACAGGCTTTGCTCTTGGTAACACGATTGAATCGAAAACCAAAGGTATCTGGATGTGGTGTGTCCCTCATCCATCTATAACAGGACACACTCTGGTGCTGCTGGACACTGAAGGACTGGGAGATGTAGAGAAAGGAGAACATAATTTCGTCAAAACAAATATATATTTTTTTAACTAAGGTCAGGAGAAGCACGAGTATCATGTAATCCAACCAATCAGCACGAAGAGGTCTATATATAGCTGTCTCTTACGTCTGTAACAGCATTTGTCCCCGCCCAAAGTTCGCTTCCCATAGAGACAGAGCACAGTTATGCAAATTTGATAACCACGCAGTGGACGCAGTTCTACTAATAGGAGTACTATGTAAAAGTTGCCTGTTTCCACTTTTGTGCCTTTAAACACTCGTTTTTTGAGGTCGACAGCTTAAAAAACGTATTTTGGGTTTTTTGGGCTTGTTAGTACACTTTGTCACACAGCAGCTTTTAGGCATTATTCTGTTTTTAAGTTTAATCTGTAAATAAGTTTTTATAAGCTGTCGACCCCCCAAAAAACGAGCGTTTAAAGACACAAAAGTGGAAACAGGCAACTTTTCATATTACTACTATTAATAGAACTGCGTCCACAAGGGGAAAACGTAGTCGGCGATCCAATTTTTTTCTTCTTAAAGGCTGAGTTTTACAGCTCGACAGCTTATAAAAACTTATTTTGTTTTTTTTTTTGGCTTGTTAGCTGTACATCTTGCCACCCAGCAACTTTTAGGCATTATTCTGTTTTTTGTTATAAGCCAGAAATGACAAGGAGGCGGCCTCTCACAATATAAAGTCAATGGAGACCGTTGAATTGCCCCCCCCCCCCCCCGGTGGGCGTGGTTTTCAGGTTATGACGCGCTGCGCTCTGTCTCTATCCCACAACAGGCCTTTCGTGCCTGCCACAATCTACTGGCCTAGTGATGGGAGAAGCAAAGCGAAATTTGAAACGCTGGCTGTTTCTCAATATGCATTCTTCAGCGATCTTGCGTCCTTGTGTCCTCGCTCTACGTCATCATTAACAGTCGAAGTTCAATTCCAATTCTCAAGAACAGAACTCGGCGCAGTAACACCCTCCCTCTCCCATTATGAGAGGGAGAAGGGGAGCGGACTTTTCAGGCGAGTCGAAGTACTCCCAAAAGTGCTATTACGCCATAAAATATAGTTCCTCTTTTAAATCCGCTTAGAAAAGCGCTACGTTTTATTTTGTACCACCAAACTTGCTCGTATAACTACTCGTCTTAAATAGGAAAAACGTTGATGTGTTTGGTCACTTCTAACTTTATCTCTAAATGGTACCATTGAATGAATGGGGCTAAGCTAAATGCTATCATAGCGTCGCACAAAAATGGGGATGATGTTGAGATATGCTTTCAAAAAACAGATAGGGGTGGGGCAAATAAAAGAGTGAACAGTCATTATTGAAATAAGAGCAATGTCTTTCCTGGTTAAAATTAATAAAATGAATATTTTTAAAGGCTACGAAAGTGATTTTTCTTTGTTTTCTGTTGTTTGATTAACATTATTGACACAGACAGCAGGCTCAGTACTGTCTAACATGTGGGTTACTAAATTTGAAGAGGGTGCTAGACTCTTTAAGAACGTACCCCACAATGGGCTGTGTAAGTTCACCCTAGCAACCATTTTGGGCCCCCTAGAAACTGATTCCATAGACTGGAATTATAGAACGCCCAGATGGATATCTTTGCAGCCAGTGTTGGGAAAGTTCACTTTCTACATGAACTAGTTCATAGTTCAGTTCACAAATTTTAAAATGAACTAGTTCAGTTCATAATTTATATTTCAAAATTTTGAACTAGTTCACAGTTCCAAAAATGAACTAATTTATAGTTATTTTTTCCCATATTATGTTTCTTCATTGCTGGTTAGTTAGACTGCTGGCACCAGAACTGGATGCAATTCCTTTTCCAGTATGTCAGTAATTTAAAGATGTATCTATAAACCACAAATTAAAATCTATAAATCTCTATTAATTCCATACTCCGAGGCATTTGACCTACCCTTTAAATGTATTATTCAACTTTTCTCCATTAAGTCACTCATCTCTTACCTCAGTAGCTTTTAAGCCTCCACTCCATCACTCTTTGCTGGTATATCTATCTCAGTTAAGGAGGGAGGAGTACTCTGGGTTATATATGGATAAATATACTGAGCTCTGAGACCTTTCCTGGGACTGCATGCCAATTATGGTCTATGTTAAATTTAATAAATGTTATGAATTTACAGACAACAAATATATAATCTATAGCTATTACAGTTATTAAAAATTTAAACTAAAGGTAGTAAGCTGTGTTTCAGGGAGACTCTCAGAATGACGGCTGGATCTTCTGTCTGGCGGTTTTGCTCAGCAGCACTCTGGTGTACAACGGCAAAGGAGTCATTGATAATGATGCAGTGGAAAAGCTGCAGTATCCTTTATCATCTTACATACATATACATGTTACACAAGATGTTGTTATTTCTTAATGTTCTGCAGCTACGTTACCGAAATCGCAGAGCAGATCAAGATCAGATCACCATCAGCAGGAGCAGATGAAGAGGAGGAAGTTGAAGATTCTGAGTTTGTGTGTTTTTTCCCATCATTTGTATGGGCTGTTAGAGATTTCACATTGGAATTGGTCATTAATGGAAAGAAAGTTACAGAGGACGAATACCTCGACTTTGCCCTACAGCTGAAGAAAGGTAATTCACAAATAAAGTATTTATTATTACTTGCTTGTGTATCAGATCTGGCTGTTTTCTCAATATACTGTGTTTGACATTTTTAAGATGGTTCACAAATGAAAGCTGAAAAATATAGCTGAAAATGTAACATTTTTGTCATTTTATACTCTTGATTACTCATTCAGGTTTGACAAAGAAAGTCAGTGAATACAACTTGCCTCGTGAATGTATCCGGAGATATTTCCCATCCCGGAAGTGTTTCGTGTTCCCATCTCCGACCTCATCAGAGAACATGACGCATTTAGAGAGCCTTCAAGAGCAGGACCTTGCGCCAGGATTTCTAGAGGCCACAGATCATTTCTGTGAATACATCTTTGTCAAAAGTGATGTGAAAAAACTGAAAGGGGGTCGGAGAGTTACTGGAAAAAGTTAGTATTTTATCAAATTTGTTTGTTTCAAACTAATCCAGCCTATGAAAGAGTATTTAAGGTTCCTCATGACTGAGGAACTGTTATTTGTGAAAAGGTGTATGTTATCGAAAGATAAAATCTAATTTATTGATTCATTTAATCTATTTTGATCTATAATTTTTTATGTTGTCAGTGCTCGGTCAACTGGCTCAGATTTATGTAGACACAATCAGCAGTGGTAATGTGGCCTGTCTGGACAATGCAGTGGTTACTCTTGCAAATTTGGAGAACCAGGCAGCTGTTGAAGAAGCTTTACAAGTGTATAAGAATGGGATGAAAGAGGTTAGACAAACCTGTGTGTGTGTTGTGTGTACAGCCGCAAAAAGATTATTTTCAGTTTATCTAAATGTAATATTTTGTATTTAAGTAAATATTTTCGTTTCATTCTGTCAGCTGACAACATTTCTTCCAACTTCTAAAAAAGTTTTAATTAGCATTTATTTGTAGAAAACAGGCAACCAACAAAAAGATGCAATGTTTTCAGATCTTGAATACAACAAAGAAAGCATAGCTATATTCATTTGAACACAATACTAATGTATTTTAGGAACAATTTAAAAATGAATATTTGATGGAATCAGATCACGGGCCCTATCTTGCACCCAGCGCAATTGACTTTGTCAGTGACGCATGTATCATTCGTATTTTGCACTGGCGCACAGCGGGTTTTTCCCTCCACAGACGCACGTCGGCAAACGAGGGAATGAACTTGCGCTCCCTGAGTGCAAAAAAGGAGGCGTGTTCCGGCGCAAACCATCCCTGATGCTATTTTGCAGTTTCAAAAATCAATTGCGCCACTGACCAAAAAAAAACTAGTCTAAAGTCAGTGGCACGTTGCGCGTGGTTCATTATGCTATTTTAAGGGCGCATGCTTGACCATAATGTAGCGTGCACAACGCGCACACACTTTGCTTATCTAATCTACACAGATGCAACGGTTATTTTTGCAAATTATAAATTCTTACAATAAAAATATTAACACATGAGATAAGGGAAATCATAGTGGTGAGCATTGTGGTGATAGTTTTTATTTAGTGTGTGGCTGCGTTAAAATTCTCATGCATATTCTCATGCAAATAACGATTAAAATATTTTCATAAGTTTGTTGTGTGGCTGTATTACGTTTATTTTATGTAAATAATAATTAAAATGTTTTCATAAGAAACCTTAATGTATATGAACTTGATTTGTAAGTGTACTTTGTGGTTGGACCTTGCTTGTGTTTCTTGGGTCCGATTTCAAAGCCCCCAAACCCTTTCAGCGGTGAGGGTGGACGCAGCGATGTCCTCTGCTGGCGTCAGGTCATGTGTAGAGGCAGATCCACCTCCCGTTACACGGCGTGCCCGATTTATGCTGGCAAGTTTGGGATTCCCCCATCTCCTGACATCATTGTAGCCCTTGGCGCAACGATGGGGATGCCAGCTGATGAGACAATTGTGGCTATAATTCCTCTCACGCCTGTTTAACCGACGCTGATTTGGGCGGGTTTCTCCTATCCCCATACAAAACAACTTCTCTGTCTTTGACTGCTCTTACAAGAACGTGGGTCTCCTCGGCTGTGAACCGCTCCTGGCGTGCGCCTGGTAAATCCGTCATTATAATAGCAACCCAACATGGAACTTGCGCCCTTGCGTTTAAAGGGAATGTTGGATAGTGTTCTGATTGGTTTATTTGAAGTTACGCCCAAACCACAACTATGAATAATGAACCTACTTCAGACCAACCCCTTATTGATTTGCGCCTGGCGCAAGACTTATTTCTCCCGCCAGGAAAATAGCAACAGCGCCCAAGACTCGCCCACAAAGTCACTTGCGCTTTGCGCTTCGCATTTGCGTTTCAGATCGTTAAAATAGGGCCCCACACCTTTTATGTATCATATCTTTTATGTATTTTGGTTGAATTCCAACAAAAGGTTTTGTTGGAATTCAACACTGGACTGAAATGATCACAATACATGTAGAAATGATAATTAAAGGCAAAACTGGAGAGGTCTCTTAATTTTTTTGTGGCTGTATATATACATTATGTACATATGTATGTATGTACATAAATGTTGGCCCAAATAATCACATTTTGTCAAGTGCAGTGTAAAGTGAAGGGTGTTTTGCAGGTGAAGTTCCCTGTAAGTGTGTATGACTTTACCATAAAGCATCAGAAGTCCAGAAGTCTGGCCACCTTTAAATTCATGGAACGCTCATTTGAAGACAATAAAGGAGAATACCTGAAGAAACTGGTGGTGAGATTCACACGCACGCACGCATGCACGCACGCACGCACGCACACACACACACACACACATTCTGGTTTCCATGTTTTGTGGGGACATTCCATAGGCGTAATGCATTTTATACTGTACAAACTGTATATTCTATTCCCCTAACCTACCCCATTTCCTAACCCCAACCATCACAGAAACCTTTCTGCTACTTCACATTTTCAAGAAACATCATTTCGTTTGATTTATAAGCTTGTTTCCTCATGGGGACATCAAAATGTCCCCACAAGGTCACAAAAATACTGGTATTCCTATCTTTGTGGGGACAATTGGTCCCCACAACGTGATAATTACCAGGTACACACACACACGCCCTTAGATACTTAGAGGGTTTTGCATTTTTGCTCATCATTGGGTATAAACTGTATTTTATGATATTCTCGAGTATACTAGCAAACTACAAGCTAGTTATAGCATTCATACCCACACAAATTGTCATATGTGAATATGTGCTATATCTGTATTTATGTCCGTAACTGTTATGTTTTATGTATATAGGAAGCAATAAATGTTTACTGTGTAACCCTGATGAATGAGAATGAGATGACATCAGAGAAAAAGTGCAGAGAGCTGCTGAAAGATCTGTCTCATGACATGATTGAACGACTGAAGAATGGAGAATACATTAAGTGTGGAGGATATGAAGTCTACAGCAGCGACAGAGACGCCATCATTACAAAGTACCACAGAGAACCAGACAAAGGAGTCATGGTGAGGTCACTTCCTGTATGTGTGTGTTTGTGAGATTAGGTTTGTGAATGTACAGTATGTATCTGTGTTTAATAGATTGTGTGTGTTTGTGTGTTCTACAGTAAGTTACTGTACTTGTTTATATACAGGCTGAAGCTGTGCTGAATGAGTTTTTTAATGAGAGAGGACCTGAAGCAAACAGCATCCTTCAGGCTGATAAAAAGCTCACTGAAAACGACAGAAAGATCCAAGGTAAACCTTTACTTAGAAGCATCCAAGTTTAATTTATCAATTATAAATAAAGACAAATTTGAAATGTGTGAGGCAAGAGCAGTACTGTCCAAATTTAAGCCAAACACTAACTTCTCTGTCATTCTTTCTTTTATCTTTCTCATTTTCTCTTTTTTCTTTTTACTTAATGTTCAGAGGAGAAAGAGAAGGCGGCTCTGCTGGAACAGAAGCATAGAGAGGAAGAGGAGAAACAAACTGAAAGTCACCAAATGATGCAGGCTGAGAAAGAGCGCATGGAAGAGATAATGAGGCAGATGCAGGAGAAGATCAACAAGGAGATGGAGGAACAGCTAGAGGAGATGCACAGAGCTCTGGACAGCAAACTGAGGGAGCAGGAAGCGCTCCTAAAAAAAGGCTTTAAGGAGAAAGCTGAACACATTGAGGAAGAGAGAAAAAATCTAGAGGAACAACATGAGGAGAAAAATGACTTTAAGAATACAGCCTATAAAATGTGTTGTGATGTTGCTAAAGGGGTACTTGCAAATGGTCTTCAAATGCAGATAATGAAAATGTGTGGATATACAAATTTGTCTTCTTCTCCGGCAGCAGATGATTTGTTAACTGTCTTTATAAAAACAGTTGGCCAAAAGGTGTATCAAACATTTCAGGAAGCATCTCCAAAGGATTAGTCTTGTGCAATTCTTTTTACGGCATAACACGGTTTCATGCATGCGTTTAAATAAATATATTGTGCTTCAACCAATATCAAGTGGGTGGCACATGGAACAACATATTGTACTCAACATGCAGTAGCCATAGGCCAGCTCATATTAGACTGAGACACAGACACATTTTAAATATAACAAATACAAATATACATATTTAACATAGAATTCAAATAAATCTTTTTTGAAAAAAGTTTACTGCACTTTTAACGTGAAATATGAATAAAAATTGTACTGGACACACATGCTCTTATAGTGATAGGGACATTGAAAAATTGATTTACATGTGACTGCAAACGTATATACAGCAGTGAATAATTTTAAGTGCCTTGTATAAACAACCCATATCACTTTACAGTTATTCAGGAGATAATGTGTACAGTAAACAACATATATTCCCTAACTGTTTTATTTAAATTTATGCAGTTGTTAAACACAGATCAACACAGCTTTATTATGTAAGATCAGTGTAACAGGATGACTTTGGCAAAAATGTTAGATCAAAGGCTTAGAAAACAGTTATTACATTACATTAGGGGCCCTATCGTGCACCCAGCGCAATTGACTTTGTCAGTGACGCATGTATCATTTCGTATTTTGCACCGGCGCACAGCGGGTTTTTCCCTCCACAGACGCACGTCGGCAAACTAGGGAATGAACTTGCGCTCCCTGGGCGGTTCAGCGCAAAAAAAGGAGGCGTGCTCCGGCGCAAACCATCTCTTATGCTATTTTGCAGTTTCAAAAAACAATTGCGCTACTAACCAAAAAAAACTAGTCTAAAGTCAGTGGCGCATTGCGCGTAGTTCATAATGCTATTTTAAGGGCGCATGCTTGACCATAATGTAGGCTATAGCGTGCACAACGCGCATTGCTTATCTAATCTACACAGATGCAACAGTTATTTTTGCAAATCATAAATTGTTACAATAAAAATATTAACACATGAGATAAGGGAAATCATTGTGGTGAGCATTGTGGTGATAGTTTTTATTTATTCTGTGTGGCAGCGTTAAACAATTATCATGCAAATAACGATTAAAATATTTTCATAAGTTTGTTGTGTGGCTGTATTACGTTTATTTTATCTAAATAATAATTAAAATGTTTTCATAAGAAACCTTCATGTATGTGAACTTGATTTGTAAGTGTACTTTGGGGTTGAACCTTGCTTGCGTTTCTGGTGTCCGATTTCAAAGCCCCCAAACCCTTTCAGCGGTGAGGGTGGACGCAGCGATGTCCTCCTGTGTGCCCGGCGTGCCCAATTTATGCTGGCAAGCTTGGGATTCCCCCGTCTCCTGACATCATTGTAGTGCTTGGCGCAGCTGATGAGACAATTGCGGCTATTTCCTCTCACGCCTATTTAACCGACGCTGATTTGGGCGGGTTTCTCCCATCCCCATACAAAACAACTTCTCTGTCTTTGACTGTTCTTACAAGAACGTCGGTCTCCTCGGCTTTGAACCGCTCCTGGCGTGCGCCTGTCAAATCCGTCATAATAATAGCAACCCGCCATGGAACCCGCCATGGAACTTTCAACCACATGGGGGAGCTGTAAGTCATTTTTACATGGAAACTACATAGTGTTGCTTTAAAGGGAATGTTGGATAGCGTTCTGATTGGTTTATTTGACGTTACGCCCAAACCACACCTATGAATAATGAACCTACTTTAGACCAACCCCTTATTGATTTGCGCCCGGCGCAAGACTTATTTCTCCCGCCGGGAAAATAGCAACAGCGCCCAAGATCCGCCCACAAAGTCACTTGCGCTTTGCGCTTCGGACTTGCGTTTCAGATCGTTAAAATAGGGCCCTAGGTCTCACTACGCTCTACAAAGTGAAAGTTGGTTTAAAAAAATACTTCAACTGGTATCACCTAAACAAATTCAACTGGAAAAGCTTATATTCTTTAGGTATTACAAACTGAAGTATTTGTTTTTTGTTTTTTCACCTTAAAATTTTCACTTAAACTGGAAAAAAATCTAAGTTGATAAAACTTAAAGATTTTAAATGTTACCAATTAAAGTTACTTTTTAAAGTAGGTTCAACTTTTACTTTTTACTGTGAAAATTAGTGTGCACTAAATACTTACCTTTATGTGATTAAAACCATGTGTTTTATTACTGTAATAACGGTGTCAAGAATGAATAATTTTTTAGAGCTTTTCATTAAGTATAATAAGTAAAGCTAAGTTTTCGGTTATAACAATTTATATAGATTTATAGTTATCTTTATTAATTATTGGTAAGAGTTGTGGCGGTGTGTTTATCAGTTCTTTCTTTAAAAGTGTGTATGGTTCTCTTTATGGTTCTATTCAAGCAATTGTTTTATGTTAAAATAAGGAGAGGTTATTTGTCATTGACAATTTAATAAATCACTCTTTCTTAAGACCTTCAACTGGTTACTTTTTATTTGTTTGATTGTAACAAATTTTAACAATACACATTCAGGGCTTGACATCATTTTATTTTGCTTACCAGCCACCAGTGGCGGTTCATGACTGTTCTTCCCGAGGGGCGCAGAATCAGATTCAAAATATGTGTTCGGAGTGTCATGTGAACCATGTGCATCAGGTGTTTTGTCAAAATAAGTGCCTGCTGCACACGCGTCAAACCGTTTATGATAAAAGAGACGCTCACGTTTACAAAATAAATGCAAGACACTACCTTAACAGTAGACTTTGAGTATGCATGATATTATGCGAGTATCTCTTTTATCATAAACCCTTTAGACGCGTCTGCAGCAGGCACTTATTTTGACAAGACATGTGGTGCACATAGGTTCACTCGACACGCCGAACACATATTTTGAAATTACAAACCACACATGTGCTACATACATGTTATTACGAAAATGAATGCATGACAGACTCTATGCCAATCGACATATTAACTTAGTTCTCCACAGAAACACACAAACACATTAGTGGAGAGAAATACAATGAGTTTAACATGGTCCATATACCACTGTTTATATGTCCCATCAGTTGTTATTTTTTGACCAAATTTTCAGATGCAAGGGTTTTTACTGATAATTTTAAGTTCATTGCAACGTCAATGTTTTAGTTTATAGTTTTTGTAAGTTCATATTGTATAAGTTAATCCAAAATGCTACATTTTAAGTAATGTTTAGTCATGATTAATTGGCTTTTTAAGAGCAAACAACACTATGGCTTTCAGTGTGTCTTTATGAAAGAAAAATCATCTGTTGTTTCTCTTAAACTTTTTTCTATGATGAAAATATCTATCTATGAGTACTATCCACAATATAATTAACAATTTATATTCTTCTTCTTCTTATTCATCAATGCCTGCGTAAATGCAGTTTTACATTCTATGGCACCTTTAACAAATTTTCAAATTTTTACAGGTATAATAATTAATATTTTTCATTTCATCCAGCAATGTATTCTTTGAATATCTCTGGAACAGATGGGTAGAGAGGAAGAGAAGAGACAAACTGAGTGCCAGGAAGACCGAACGAGACAGATGGAGGAGAAGTTCAAGAAGGAGATTGAGCAACAGTGAGAGGAGATGGAAAGAGCTCTGGAGAGCAAACTGGGGGAGCAGGAAGACCTCTTAAACAAAGGCTTTAAGAAGAAGGCTGAATTTCCTTAAGGAAGAGATAAATATCTAAAGGAAGGAACAACAAGCGGAGAACGATGACGCTAAGAAATAAATTTATAAAACTATTGTTAATAGTTTAAATAATATAAAAAATTAAGATTCACAGATAATTCTTTTTCGCTACCACATAATTTGTTAAGCCTCTTTACACGATCATTCATGGACAAAGCATCATCACAGGATTATTTCATGTGGCATCACACGAATTCCTGCAAACACCCTTAGCATTTAAAGTAGACATTTCACAAGACTTTTTAAAGATGTCAAATAAATCTTTGGTGTCCCCAGAGTATGTATGTGAAGTCCTTGCTTAAAATATCATATAGAAAATGTATTATAAAATGTTAAAATTGCCACTAGGCATGAGCAAAAATGTGTGGTTTTTGGGTGTATCCTTTTAAATGCAAATTAGTTGATCTCTACACTTAATGGCAGTGCCGTGGTTGGATAGTGCAGATTAAGGGTCGGTTTTATCCCCTTCTGACATCACAAGGGGAGCCAAATTTCAATGACCTATTTTTTACATGCTTGTGGAGAATAGTTTACCAAAACAAAGTTACTGGGTTGTTTTTTTTTTCAAATTTTCTAAGTTGATTGAAGCACTGGGAACCAAATTATAGAACTTAAACATGAAAAAAGTCAGATTTTCATGATATTTCCCTTTAAATAAATGGGTTGTGCTTTATCCGATATCCAGCAGGTGGCGCATGCAACTGTAGCCTACTGTACTGAACTCAACACACAGTACTTTGCAGGTATCCAGCATTGCAGCTATTGAGGAGATAATGTGTACAGTAGACTACATAAATATTTCTTAATTTTTCGTATTTAAATTCATGCAGTTGTTAAACATGATAGATTAACACAACTTTACTACACAAGATCAGTGCAAAAAGATGAGTTTGGCAAAAATGTTATAGACCCAATGCTTAGATACAAGTTATGTTATTGCACTAGGTCTCTCTCTGGATCCTTGTCATGAAAATAGTTTGCATGTGTGTGAGAAGGTGTGAGTTTGGCCCAGAAATACTCTTGTCACAAGCTCAACTGCTTTTTTTTACACTTTGCTTATTTTAGCATGAGGGTTACAACTCTTAGGGGTGGTTTCCCGGACAGGGATTAGACTAGTCCTACACTAGAGCTGTCCAAACTGAAAACAACTTGCACTGACATATCTTAAAATACATCAGTGCCCTTTGTTTTGCCTCAAAATGCACACAAGTAATGTTTTAGTATGGCTGGTTTGTTAAAACTAGTTATATTTTCTAATTAAACTAAAGGCCTAGACCTGGCTTAAGCTTATCCCTGTCTGGGAAACAACCCCTTAAACTGTGTTAATAAGTCAGAATGCATGAAATAGCATTAAACTTCCCCCTTTAAATATACAAACCAATGCACTTACAGTCATCAAAAAGTAGGAAGTTTAGACTTTGTTTAGAATGACTTCAGCACATCTGCAGCCAAAGGACATCACTAACTCACACTTCTCTGGTGTGTGTTTTTTTCACTCTTCTTAGTCTCTTCCACAATGCTTTGACTGTAGTAGGTCTCTTAGTAGGTTCTGTATTAAGTTTTGCCCTGGCACACTCACCACAGTTCACAAAAGTGAATGTGACCATCAATCATCTGCAATCACCCCAACAACAACTGGAGCAAGACCAATAAATTGGGCTCACACGCACGCACGCACGCACGCACACACAGAATTAAAAACATTTGTTACTTTTTTCTGAAATGGTTATGCTTATAATATTGTATAACATGTATCCTATATTTATCCTACCCTATTCTCTCTGTTACCATATGAATATGTTCATGAATATTTTGAATTAGCAGATGTTTGTGCACTAAGCCACTGCGATTGGGAGAGCAGCTCTTGCAGACAAATTGGGATCATTTATCCTCCTCTCCTCTTACGGACACGTATAACTTGTTAAAGTTATTTATATAACTTGTTGTGAAAGTGATAATATGTTTCCAATGTAAAACCCTTTAATGAATATTAGTCATTGAACAGTTAGTCATATACATGCTGTTGCTTGCATGTATACAACAAAATAGTCAAAACGGCTGAGTCAGTACTGATGTGACACATGACAAAAATAGACATCTACAGTATAGATCTCACCTTGTATTGTACTACAGTATGCTTGTTTGACTGGTCCTGCTTAATGATCACTGATTGTAATCCTATATAGTTCAACTGGCAAAACGTTGTCAGTAGCACAATGGTTGTGGGTTTGAATTCCAGCAGTAGTTGTTATCCACCACTATGTGTATGTGTTTTGTTTATCTTTGCACTGTAAAAAATACTTTGCTGCCTTAAAATTTTTTGTTAAATCAACTCAGATTTGAAAGTCATGTCAACAGAGATGAGTTGTCACAACTTATAAAATATAGTTGAGAAAAGTCAACTTAATTTTATAAGTTATAACAACTCACCTGTAGTTATAACAACTCATCAATAGTCAAGATAAATAATAGTAAGTTGAAATGACTTGTAAATCCAAGTTGATTCAACAAAAAATTTTAAGGCAGTTAAGTATTTTTTACAGTGTTGTCTATAACGTACCACTATAAAATCAAACTAAGTATAATTTACAGAGGTATTATTTAGCAACCTAACTTACAAGCGTAACGTGCCCCTTAACGAATCTCTTGACTGACTGCATTACGACGACTTGCCTTTAGTGCTGCTGTCGAAGTAAAACAGTAAAGGTGTTTATATATTGCAAATAACCTCAAAATAAACCATTTAAAAGCAATTAAGAGAAGTTTATATATGTAAGTTAAGTTACTTACCAATCTCACTCCAGACTCATCCTCTTTTCGGATGGTTCTTTTTGCCAGTGCCTCAGTCAGACTTGTTGCTGCGTTAGGATTGATCACCGATGCATTTTCACGACCACTTATATTACACAGCGACAGCAAATGATTTTAATAAATTAATAATTTGAGTTCATAACACTTAAATTCTTTTAATTTAAAAGATTTTTGCTGCTAAATGAGTACATTAAACACATCTGTTTAAGTTTGATGCTAAAAAGTGATATTTTAAGTAATATCAAGTTGTGGAAACTTGATTTCATTAGTAAGGACAACATTGGGGTTTACTTCATCACTTCACCACCCATAAAGAGTGTTTTCCTTAAAAGTTCAACACGAGTTCAATTTGTGTCTCTTGTGTCATGGGGGATTGCATCTTTTTAAAGATGTCCAGGTGCGGCATTTACATGAGTCCCACGGATGAACGCTGTCTTGTGTGCTTGTGCATTCAGCACGATGAGGATGCTTTCAATAAGGCATAATGTTTTTATTGCAGGAACACGACCCTTGCGTATCTGAGGAGACGGGTCTCGTTTCTCTAGGAGCGACGAGAGAACCCCTGAGAATGCCCAATCAGGATTGTGCTTTCTTTCCTTCAGCATCAGTTGGAGAGGAGGCTGTCCCCCTCCACTATTAAGTAGACATTGCTGCAATCTCCGCTCACTATGCCCTGATAAATGGTAGGTCAGTTGGACAACATAACCTGTGGCCGGTTGCATAAACATAGCTGTGACGTTAAGACTGCGTCTTGAGAATGAGTTTGACTAACTAGCAATTAGTTAGGGCTAATTAGGTTATTATTTGGATTTAAATTAGACCAATCCACCTTTCTATGTATCATACTTAAAACAGTTATACTCAATAAAAAAATTCATGACTTACTTTTAAGACTAGTCTTAAAGGTTTAAGCAACCGGTCACTGGTCATTAGATTTTTAAGGGGAGCGCAGCGACTAAACCCCTCCTGCCCCCCCTCTATTCCTCTTCAATTGCCTTTCAAGACTCTCCCTTGAGCTTTTACAGTCAGTTAGCATTAAGTTTCTCTCAATGAAAACTCTGATCCTGGTTGCATTGGCCTCTACTAAGAGGGTAGTGGACCTCCATGCATTTTCGGTCAACGATTAGTGCCATTAGTTTGGGCCTGCTGTCTCTAACATTACACTAAGACCCAGGCCCGGCTACATGCCCAAGGTTCTCACCACTTCTATTAGAGATCAGGTGATGAGCTCTTTGTCTGTTACCGTGGTCAGCAGAAAGGAAAAGCTGTCACCAAGCAGAGGATGTCCCACTGGATAGTAGACACCATCTCCCTTGCTTATCAAATGCAGGACATCCCATGCCCACTTAAGTTGAGAGCTCACTCCATGAGAAGTGTCGCTTCGTCTTGGTCATTAGCTTGTGGTTCCTTGTTGACAAGCATCTGCAGAGCTGATGAAGACGACCTACAAAAGAATAATACTCATGCTAAATCCAGCAGTAGGGTTTAGGTTATTTCCCATCTTAAACCCATAAAAAGCATCTGAATTAAGTAACAAAAGTATTTAGTAACATTCAATTGACAAATGATTTAGTAACATCAACACATTTAAAGTGTTAAATAACATTAAATGAACATCGTTCCAGACATAATTTTGTCAGAGGATAATTTTTATGGCAAACGTTTATTAATCGGCTGTCTATGAACATGTCAAACAGGCGATCAAAGACGGCAGATTTTAGCCAAGGATTCCAGGAATCTTTTAGGGTTTCAAAATTTGGCTAAATTGTGGCTGAAATCTCACAGTGTGCACCGGGCTTAAGAAATCAAAGGTCAAAGCCCAACCAAAGTAACCCTTACGAAAATTAACCATGGTTTTACTACAGTTAAACTAAATATTTTTTTGAGTGTATGAACTCAAAAAAAGGTAGTTAGGAAAAGGTTACACAACTAAAGAGGAAAAATTACCAATGTCAGGGGTGTATTCCAGAAAGTGGGGTTAACTAACCATTAGCGAAACCCTGAACTTTCGGTTGATTAAACTAAAACCTGCTTACCCTGATCATGTCGGTCCTGAGGGCACCTGATGAAGAATTAGTTCAATCAACCGCCTACTGGTAATCAAGATTTAATGCGCGTACACAGGGAATATATCAAGACATTTTCAAACATGTCCAGGTATGTCACATAACCAGCTTTCCAGCCGTGTTACTCATAAAGCCTCCATTTATAAGACCACCAGCATGAGGATCTCCTTCACAGTTCAGATTTTTGAGAAGAAAGCAACGGTAAGAGTATAATTTTATTTGCAACTTTTGCTTATTCAAAGCAAACCGAACCGTTAACATCCTTTAAAGAGAGTAAATTTTTACAGACAAAATGTGTGTTTAATTGTGTCTATTGAATTGTGTGTAACAGCAGTTTTTCTTCCGATTTTACACAGGAACATATTTGCATTTTGTCTTTAGTTACAGCTAAAATCCAGAGGCTTCATAAGCAGAATTTAAACTCAGCAAAGACATCACCTGAATCTCGACGAGGAAATCAATTGTCAGATTTAGGAAAATAAACTCTAATTTACTGTCACTTCACTGTAAAACAAGCATCATGTCGAACTTTAGAATTTCAACTATAAATAAATAAGATGAACATATTTTCAGCTTTTAATTTGTTTTGGGTTTTGGACACTTTAATGAACATAGAAACAAACAGACGGAAACTATATTGATTGCCTTTATATTTGATTATAAAACCTGCAGTCTGATGAAAAAATAACGAAATAGTTTCGATATTTTTCCTAATTAAAACTTGACTCTTTTGTAGTTACATTGTATACTAAGACAGACGGAAAATTGAAAGTTGTGATTTTCTAGGCCGATATGGCTAGGAACTATACTCTCATTCTGGCGTAATAATCAAGGACTTTGCTGATGTTACATGGCTGCAGCAGGCGCAATGATATTACGCTGCCCCGAAAATAGTCCCATTGGTAAAGTTCAATAGCAGGGGACTATTTTCGGGCACTGCGTAATATCATTGTGCCTCCTGCAGCCATGGAGTCAAGTTTTAAATAGAAAAAATGTCTAAACTCTTTGGTTGTTTTTCCATCGGACCGCAGGTTTTGTGATCAAATATAAAGGCAATCAATCCAGTTTACGGTTATTGTTGAGCGTGATGCTAATGGTCTAATCCAGGGGTGTCAAACTCAATTTCATCGCGGGCCACATCAGCATTACGGTTAATCTCAAAGGGCCGGTTGTTTTGAACGACTGTATGAATGTACCAACTCTTTTATTACTGTACATTGCATAATTTTCTCTGCATTTGCTTACTATTGGTTTTGTTAATAACTCAATTAATACCTAGCTTTGAACGTAGAAGCACAGGCAAATAATGACAAAGTGTATAGAGTACAACTATTCTACAGATTATTTTAAAAATAATTGTGGTGACAAAAACACATGTTGTATGTGAGTACACTCAATGTTCTGTTATCCTTCATTGTGCAGGTAAGAAAATGAGAGGCATTTTAAAATACTAAAATGTTTTACAATCTCCACCACAATGCATTTATTAGACACACATACTCTGGCTTGTCATTTCTTGCCCTCTTTACAAAAAAGCTGTGATTTTTTTACCTGTCTTTGAGTGTCTGACTGATTGACTGACGTCTCATGAGTTCAGTGTTGTAGGCAACAGATCAATAGTTTCAATCGTTTATTAAAAGTAATCGGTTCAGATGAGTCATTAGTTCACGTATTTAGCGGGAGTAGACGCTGTGTAAACTAATCCCAGCTGGACATCGCGAAACATTTCTGTACACGAGACGGAAAACATTTCCTCACTGGATCCGCGTGAGCGTGCGCGAGAGAGGGAGAGAAAGCCCGAGCAGATCCTGTCCGTTTCCATATGCGGAGGTCGCATAGGCAGCGTCATCAAGCCTGGATTATATAAGTTAACTGACCATTACATTCGCAAGTCATACGCATATTACAACTATTTACTATAAACAAAGAATAATATTTAACTTTATTATTGTTAATATTCTGAAACAAGACAGTCTTGATGACGTATGCAGCCTGGAAATGCGCCCTCCGGAGGCTGCAGCGTTCGCATTCAGACACGCCCACTCTAGTAGTGCGCGCGTGCGATGCACTGCACTGCACGTTCTTTCTCATGCAATCAACAACATTATCACTATAATTACATTACAAAAAGACTTTGGCGGGACAAAAATTTGTTTTGGTGGCTGCAAAAAAAAAATCAATGTAGGAAATAACCTGCAAAAAATAAAACTTATAATAACAATAAAATAATCTGTAAACTCTCGCGGGCCACATAATTAACATAATTTGTAAACTCTCGCGGGCCAGATGAAATGAGGGGGCGGGCCGGATTTGGCCCGCGGGCCTTGAGTTTGACACCCCTGGTCTAATCAGAGTCAATGGATTATGCTAAGCTATGCTAAAAGTAGTACTGCCAGACCCGGAGATCGGCTGAAAGGTTTACAAAACTGTAAAAATCAAATATTTAACTCTAGAGGAGCTGAAAAATTTGCATTTTTTTTTAAAGTGGAGTGTCCCTTTAAATCATTGTTGCACTGTTGTACTGTGAATGTGATTTTGTTTGGTTTTGTTGTTGGCATGGGCTGGATTGTTATGTATGTGTCATATTCTTTATTTCTCTTTTGCACAGAGTCATGATGTCAGCACCAGTATGTTTGATTGAAAGTGATCAAAATGGAAAGTTTCATGTCAGAAAAGAGGGCAAAGACATTCTGGATGGGATCAATGAGCCGGTGGTGGTGGTGTCTGTAGTTGGACTCTACCGTACTGGGAAGTCTTACCTTATGAACCGCCTTGCAGGACAACAGTCAGGTGAGATAACCTGCAGAAATGCTTTCTCTGTATGATAATAAGGAAATAGAAATATGTTTGAGAATATTTTTAATTAACATTTCTCAGGCTTTGCTCTTGGCAACACAATTGAGTCAAAGACCAAAGGTATCTGGATGTGGTGCATCCCTCACCCATCTAAAGCAGGACAGACTCTGGTGCTGCTGGACACAGAGGGACTGGGTGATGTAGACAAGGTAAGAACATAATTTCTATTACATGCAACACAGCATCCACAGGAATATTTTTTTTTACATCTCTAAAATACATTAATCTACAAGTACAACCAGGGACGGATTGGCAATCTGTGCGTTCTGGAAAAGTCCAGAACGGCCGTTCAACGGAGGGCCGTCGCCCGGCCGTCTGCAAAATGTCTAATAATGCAATATGAATAGCCAACAGCAGGGGCAGTAATACAATCACTTATATGCTGCTACTTGTAAAAAAAAACGAGAAATAAGAGTCGGCCTACTAGCCGTGACTGGTCCCCGGATTCCCGGAGTTCGCGACCCTGAGAATCCACAGCCTGGTCATGATGAGGGACAGACATAGTTAACTTCACACCAGCAAGAGGTCATGTAAGTGCCAGTAGTAGCAGGACACGTGACATTATAATATAATGTACATGATATAAAAATAAATACAAATCACGTGAAAATTAACGTAATGCGCAACTACTGTTAGAGAGAGACGTGCTGTGACTGTGTGTGCGCTTGCTTGCGTGTGTGTGTGTGTGAGAGAGAGAGAGAGAGGCGCGATTGAACAGTGAAAATGTAAAAACAATACATAGGCTATACTCTGTCATTTTGTTCATATGGGACATCATTCAAACTGCAGAGTGTTGTGTACCGTCGCAATAAGTCAAAACACGTGCTTTTGTCAAACTGTAACCTACAACTGTCATCTAACCAAAATCACACACACACAAACACCAAAGCAAAAAGTATTTATCCAACCGCATTTAAAAACAGTCTGTGGGTGGACATTCATCGTATTGCATTGGTTTTCATTTCTTTCATTGACTTTATTGTATATGAGAGGTTGTAGTGAGCTCACATTTTCTGCTACAATAAAGGTATTGAATTAAACGAGAAAATATCAGTAATGCATTGCTACCACTCTGAACGTGCTAATATACATGAAATGGGGCTAAATAATTGTCAAACTATTAGTTTAACCAAAAAATCCTAGCTTGCACTTTCCTCCATCAGTGTGCAGTTTTTCCTTGTCTTTTATATTTGTGTTTAGTATTGTGAAATTGACAAAGACCTGGTGGTTGTTTGTGAAAGCTTTACAGACAAAATTAATAGGGGCTAGCCATTTTCATTATTTCACAGCCTTATTATACATCAAAGTGTAAGACATTGACAAAATATTAAATAACCTAGCCAGCACATCCTTGTGTCTGTTGCGCACGGCTAGGGGCGAATGGCCGGATGATGGGCCTATTTGGGAAAAAGTCCAGGGCTATTTTTTAGCCCCAGTCCGTCCCTGAGTACAACAATATGAAGTTTGTTTGTTTATTTTTGACATCATTCCAGCATCTATGGCCATATTCATGCTGAGAACTGGTTAATACATACACAAGTTGATCCACACAAGTTAATTCATACACACATTGGGGAGGGGCAATTTGGCATCTTCAAATTGCATAACCTGCATGTTTTGGCCTGTGGGAGGAAACCGGAGAAAACCCACCTGACACAAGGAGAACATGCAAACTGCACACAGAAAGCCCACCTGACCTAGCCAGGGCGCTAACCGGGGATCTTTTTGCTGTGATGGTGCATTCACACCAGACACGGTAGAGGTGGCAAAAATGTTCTATTCGCACATAGTTTGAGTTTACTCGCTTTATTCATGCCTGAAGTTCTAGTCATTTGAGACATTCACACGGAAATTTGCGTCATGGGAGAGCCTTCCAAAGGCTTCTGCGGCTCTGCTCGCTTCCTGTAATCAGGTCACTACTAGAGCAAGCTTCTGATTGGTTAACGCGGCGCGTTTTTCCGCCAGAGTTAAAAAATTTTCAACTCGCACGTTTGCCGTGGCAACGCTCAATTCACGTGCCGCGCTAAACGCCTCATTCCTGCCGCGAGACCTCCAGACGAGCATCAACGCGTCTTCACATTGACTTAACAGCTTGACGCCTCTACCGCGTTTCAGTTTATATGGTCCCACTCTACAGTGTGTTAAAAGTGACACTGAAGCAGTGTTGAAGTTAATGAGATAATGAAGTGAGGATTTAGTCATTAATGGTGAACACCTGCTGGATCATTCTGTGTCAAATCAACTCAATTTTGGAAATTTTATCTGTTTTTTCCTTTGTGATTTTGTTGACTCTTTTGTTGAGAGTAGGCCATTCTACCCTTTACATTATATACATATTCGAATCTCAAAATTGAAATTCGCATGTCAACCCAAAGAATGAATATTCAAATAATCGAATATTCTGGTCCAGCCCTAGTTGTATGGTGCATTCCTTTGGTGCCCCAAAAGAAAATGTATTACGAATTTGTTCTAAAATGTTCTTAAAATCTCCCAGCAGTGAACGGTAATTCAACACAGGTTTTTATTGTGTGTAGTTAAGGCCACTAACTTATCCAAAGGTAATCTAATATGAAAACACTGAGTGGTTTGTTTTTAGGGAGACTCTAAGAATGACAGCTGGATCTTCTGTCTGGCGGTTTTGCTCAGCAGCACTCTGGTGTACAACAGCAGAGGAACCATTGATAATGATGCAGTGCAAAAGCTCCAGTATCCTTTATCATCTTACATACATGACCATCTTTCACTCTCACATTTACTCACACATGCACACACACAGCTGTTATTCCTTAATGTGTTCCAGCTATGTTACTGAACTCACTGAGCAAATCAAGATCAAATCCACATCAAAAGAAGCAGATGTGACAGGGAAAGAGGATTATAAGTTTGTGTGCTTTTTCCCATCATTCGTCTGGTGTGTGAGGGATTTCATCTTGGATTTAAAAATTGCTGGAAAGGAAGTGACAGAGGATGAATACCTTGAATTTGGTCTCAATTTAAAGAAGGGTATTTCATTCATTCTTTAAGTATGAACGCACAAAATATTTCCACTCAAAAAATCCTGCTGTGCTTTAAGGCAAATCCAATAGACTTCTATCAGCAGTGAGGAATATAAGAGATTTTTTAAACACACACACTGCTTAAAAAAATATGACCTTTAAAAAGGTCCTCTTATGTACTATTAGGTACAGATATGTATATTTGGTACCAATATGTACCTTTGAGATACTAATATGAACTCTTTAGGTGCAAAGCTGTACTTTTTAAAAGGGTACATATTTTAACTTCTTTTTTCTGCCAGTGCACAGTAAGCACCAGTTTTTGCCAGGGCTATCTCACCGCATTTCTTACATATTTTACGACGTGACTAATTCCTATTAATTTGTATGACCACATTTGTACATTTTTAATGATTTGCCTTAACCCTTGTGACGTTGGGGTTAGGGGTAGGGTTTTATTTTTACATGATTAACTTCATATTAATATATGAATTAGCCAACTTGTAAAATATTTATTATTAATATTCCTTTATTTAACCAGGAGATCACATATAGATATTACTAGTTCTTCTTCCAGTATGTATGAATTCTCGTGAGATCAGGCTAGTTTTTGCTGTATGTGCTGTAGATAACCAATTCAATTTCTTCAATGCAATTGATTTAATGAGGATTTATTGTCTCCTAAACAAACTTTTTAGATTGCAAAACCAGTAACTACAACGAGACTCGTGAATGTATCCGGAAGTATTTCCCTTCCCGGAAGTGTTTCGTGTTCTCATTCCCAACCTTACCGAAAATCATGAAACATTTAGAGAGGCTAACAGAGGAGGACCTTATGCCAGATTTTCTGGAGGCCACAGGCAATTTCTGTAAATACATCTTTGCAGAGAGTGCTGTGAAAACACTGAAAGGGGGTCACAGAGTTAATGGGAAAAGTAAGTGTTTTAACATTTTACATCTATATTGAGTATGTACAGTAGACAATATCAGCATCACTGAAAGATGTTAGTGTTTAAACTTGTAAAAACATGGCATGATTAAAACATCACCTTTTAAACCTTTAGGTGCGGTTTCCTAGACAGGGTTTAGATTAATCCAGTACTAGCCCTCATTTAATTTAGGACATTTAAGTACTTTTTACAAACAAACCTCACAAAAACAATATTGGTGTGCATCTTGAAACAAAACAATGGCACTGATATATGTTAAGATATGCAAGTAAATTGAGGCAGCTAAAAACATGCATTTGTGTCTCTGGGACTAGGATAAATCCTGTCCGGGAAACCGCAGTCTAACAAAACTTACTGAGATAATCAATTACTCACTATCGTCTGACCAAACTTTTCAATTTGGTCTTAATGGCTAAGAATACAGTGGGGCATGATTTCAATTTAAATGTTTGTATGTGTGTTATCAGTGCTTGGTGATCTGGCTCAGATTTATGTAGACACAATCAGCAGTGGTAAGGTGCCCTGTCTGGACAATGCAGTGGTTGCTCTTGCAAATCAAGAGAACCAGGCAGCTGCTGAAGATGCTTTCAAGGTTTATAAGAGTGGGATGGAAGAGGTAAGACACACATTCAAGATCTGTTTATCCTGTTGTTTGTAACGGCATGTATATTTAAACTAAGGGCCAAATTTACTAAACTGGGCAAAGTAGCGTGAGAGCGCAATTAAAAAAAATGCAGATGGAAGTGAAAATATCTGCTGGTAATTTACAAAAAATGTGCAAAATTAAATAACAGGCACAATAGCTCATTTCTATAATGATCATGTTACGATGAGGAGGCAAGAAGGCAGGCGAAGGCAGGCAAAGGCAGTGATCCAAATGCAGCAAACCCAGTTTTAATACAAAACCCACAGGTAACAAGGAACAGGAACACATAACATTAAACAACGACTGACAAACAAACTATAAACAACATGGGTATTTAAACAAGACCGAAATCAATGACAGAGCAACAATCAATAACCAAGAAAACAGACAGGCAGTGGGTGGAGTATGCATTAATTAATAAGTGGCAGAGCAACACAAGAACAACAGGGAAAACAGGTAGGTGAAACACAAGGATAGGCTATTAACATTTTTATACACTATATTCAAAGTCTTCCTAAAATATTCAACAGCTTTATGCGAAAAACAAATGCATAGATGAAGATATTTAAAGTCACAAAACTGAATGGTGTGGTACTTGTGGAGTTAAAGCCCAATTTATAGTCGTGCGTAAGTTCTACGCCATAGCCACGTCGTAGGTTATCTGTAGCCTGTGCGTAGCTCTGCGTAGCCTGACGAGCACCTCGTAAAATTTTTAACAGCGCGTCAGTTTTACGCGGACCGCAAGCGCTGTGATTGGTCCACCAGAACCCCTCCCATCAGGTAAAAAAACTGCGTCATAGCTATTTCCGTTTGCGACGGTGAAAATAAACAATGGCCAATTTGAGGAATGATTTAACTCAAACTGCAACAAAAGTCGGTGTTTATTTACATCCATCATTCCTGGTCTTCTCAAATCATACACAACAAGTTGCTGTTTCTTCTTCGTTTGTGGGTAAACTTGCCAAGCTTTTTCTTCTTTGACGGTCGCGCTGCTACTGTGGTTACAGGCGTGGATACTGCCAACCAGCGGTCTGCGCGCGTGTTTGCACGTCGACGCGGACGACGACGCAAAAGTATAAATGAAAACCGACGCGGAACCTATGCTGTAGGACCTATGCCCAACTATAACAAGCCCTTAATGCACTGGAGTAGCAGTGAATAAACGCGTCATACACACAAAAGACACACACACACACACACACAAAATACCCGTTTTTTAAACGTATGATATAAATGTCTCAGTAATCCTTTGAATGAATGCAATACACTACGTGCCAAGCATATACAAGATCTGTTAGAAGAAGCTTTAAGCACATTATCTTGCACCCTGGAAGCGGGGTGATTCGAGTGCATTGCTCTTCTCTTAGGATGCAAATAAGCATTGTGCCACTCAGCACTGAAGTCTTTGATGTTGGAACAGTTTTGCAATTAAGTAAAAATGTACTTAGATTATTACTGCTCCAGGTCCATCTATGTCGGCTCCTCAGTCTGCCCCTTGCCGAGGGCATCCTGTGGCAGCCACCTCCGTTCCCTCTCCTGGGACCATATCTCTGCAGCGTAGCAGAACCGGTTGTCACCAGTATGCCCCGCCCTCTCAGTCCGCTGCCGTGGAGAAAACACAAAAGTCCAAGCAGCCCTGAGATGGGCGACCTGGAGATGGAAAGGATCACTCTTCAGAAGGTGGTGACAGCCCGTGGAGGAGGGCCGGGTGGAGTATCTTTTATTTTGTTTCCGTTCCGTTTGTGACCCACAAACACACAAAAAGAGTGCATTCCCCTTTTTTTCTCCTGGTCTCCAGAGGAACGTGAGAGTCGTGAGCGGGCCTACAGTATAGACGGTTTCAGCAGTAACAACATAAACACGCGGCTTTTGTGGTCATCAAGTAACCTCCGGTAAACTCAGCTTAGAATGCAGAGGATCTCTTTTCTCGGTATGGAACTGGATTTAGTCGAACTAACGGCTTGCCAAACAGAAGCGCGTGTACAGTCAATTCTGACATGTTTCAACTCTCTCAAAGGCAAAAGCGCGGTCTCACTGAAACAATGTCTTCTTCTGGGGCATATGGCAGCAGCAGCGGCTGTGACACCGCTTGGGCGGCTTCATATGAGACCACTTCAGCGTTGGCTTCATGACCGATTCCAGAGGAGAGGATGGCGCACTAGCGTGCACCGTGTAACCATTACACCTGTGTGTCGTCTTACTTTCACCCTGTGGATAGACCCAGCATTTCTTTGGACCAGTGTGCCCCTGAGACAGGTTTCCAGGCATGCTGTAATAGATCTCTTTGCATCTCCAGACACAACCCATTGTTGCCTGTTTTATTTACTATTATTCACTAACCGATGTCTCACTTGGTGTGGATGCACTGGCACACAGCTGGCTGCAGGGTCTGCGCAAATATGCTTTCCCCCAGTGAGCCTTCTTGCACAGATGTTGTGCAAAATTAGGGAGGACGGAGAGAACATTTTACTGGTTGCTCCTTACTGGCCACCAGGAACTGGTTTCTGGAACTCATGCTCTTCGCGACAGCCCCTCCCTGGCGATTCCCCTGAGGAAGGACCTTCTTTCTAAAGGAGGGGTCACGTTATGCCACCCGCGCCCCGACCTTTGGAATGCGTGGAGGTTTTGAGTGATTTACCGCAAGTGGTATCTAAAACCATTGCTGCAGCGTGAGCGCCGTCTACGAGACATGCTTACACGCTACAATGGAACCTGTTCGTCATATGGTGTACTTCTCAACGAGAAGACCCCCGAGAATGCCCCATTAGTGTTGTGCTTTCATACCTTCAGCATTGGTTGGATAGTGGGCAGACACCCTCCACCATTAAAGTAGATGTTGGCACGATATCTGCTCACCATGCCCCGATAAACGGCAGGTCAGTGGGATATCAGCTGCTTTAGTCCTAATTGATGGCCTATAAAGGCTTCTCATTACCCAGGAGGCACACAGGAAAGACTTCATGATGGGTAAAAGCAAAGCAAAAAGCTTATCGTTGAAAAGCATTTTATTATTAGCGTAAGATGAAAACTCGACATCCAGTAGCTTGAGTTAACCTGTTAGCCCTCATTCCATTTTCCGAACCCCCCCACAAAAACTGTCATAGCCAAACTAAAATAGATACAGTTTATGAAGTCTTTGCACTAAAAGCATAAGTTTGGTCTCATTTGAAAGCAGACACTTGGAAGTTTATTAAGAGGGGAACATTAGTTACTGTCATAATGAAAAAAGTTGTTATAGAGAGCTTAAATTATACTTTTTTATAAACTCCACCAAACATGTATGAAATATTGTTATGAAAATCTAAATGAAATTGGCCTTGGAGCAATCTAGAAATGCTCTGCAGTTAAAGCCACAGGTCTGACCATGTTCTGTTTTAAATCTGAAGATGATACCTCTAAAACTCTGTATTTTATGAAATGTTTTTTAGACCCATGTCATGTAAATTTATTTAGAGAAAACAGCAAAAAAGCTAAGCTAATGTTTGTTTATTTATATCTCACAACATCCTTTCAGTTTATTGTCCTATTGCTCCGTGTTTTAAACAGACTCATTAAATAAGCATCCGGATGAGTCATTAACAACTTTTAATCCGGGATATGGCTGTCTAAATGTTTATTTTATTATTATTATTAATAATTGCTCATAATTTCTATTTAGTGTTTTATTTCCTCCTTTTGTCTCAATTCACTTTCTTTTTATTAAAGTCCTTTCTTACAAAAAGAAACTTACCTTAAAGAAGCTTTACCAGTCAAAATTATTCCTAGAAACACATATCTCATATCTCCAGACAGCAGATGTTTACAGAACAGCTAGTACGTTAGCTTAGCATACCATCAAAACACGACAAATAAAAGCATTTATAATAAAACTCACATTATAACATCAAAAGTCGAGTGCTTAAACAATCATGTGTGATCTGATGTGGCTTTGGATCATAAAATAAGACCGAAAATAAACAATTTTATGTTATTTATGCTGTTAGCTTTGCTCGATTAGCATAGCATTATAATATACAGTAGCCTACTGTTATGAAAATAACAGACATAGCGTTAAAAATACAGACAAACCATATATAATCTTAATCGTGTTTATTGTCTCCATGGTTTTAAAACATCAAAACATCTTTATTTGCATGTTATTATAAAAACAGCGATCGCTCGTTGCTCGTTGCAGGTCACTGTTCAAGTTCACGTCTGACTGACAGCTGAGCTCTGTCTTCTTCATGAGTTTCATATTGATAATTTGATACTTTCAGACTTTAGCGCCCTCCGGCTTCACGTATGAATGAAACAAACTGAGTGTGAATGACTGCAGACTCCAGCTTGCTCATATCGCCATGTTTGGAATAAAAATGGGTGAAATATTATCCCCACTGCAGAAATTTGAAGTAAACATATAAAATTGAAGTAATATTTCTCCAAATATGCATACTTTGAATTAAAAGCCCTGATAGATGTTGTTTTATCGAGTGCTTTCATGACGATCACGGAGGAGTATTTTTATCAATGAGTGCGGCTGAGGGTTATATTTCAAATTAAAGGTATGTACCGTTTTTCATTTTCATAACGCCTGACAAAAATGAAGAAATTACTGTTATTAGGATTCTCAGATTAAAATAAAGGTCAAAAACTAAATCTTAAATCAAAACACTTTTTAATGATGTATATGTAACAGGGTAAATAAAGATGTTTCCACTTGCTACACATTTTAATGTGTGGCCCCTTTAATTCCGCTGTAAACTCCACCCATATAATGAACTGGTTCCGGTAGGGTCATTTAGATTCACGCCAGCCACGAGAGAGAATGGCTGCGAATAAAATACTGTCTTCAAGCGTGAATTGGTGTCCATCCTGATTTACACACAACGCAGATACAACACTGTTACAATGGTGCCGTGACCGTGACTCTGGAAGCATCCTGCTGAGACGACTGATCAGAGATTTCCAGAGGAGTTTGTGCCGTGGGTGACGAGTTTTCGCGTCGGCGCTGTTAAGCGCAATACCGTTTCTGCCCACAAGGGGGAGTAAAGGAACATGTTTCACCATTGAGAGGAGCAAAGTTCTGGTATTGTGGTATCCATTTGAAAGCAGCAATGATATATTTTACAACGATTGCCATTTAAAACTGAACTTTGAAGTATTTTTTTTCCTTCACAAAAAAAAAAGAGTATATATATATATATGTTTTGATGACTGGGGTTTAATTAATCTACAATAACTTTATTGTGGAGAAGACTGAAAGCTGAACAAATACTTTTCATTGAACTTTGGACTATACATTTTGAACATTTTGAGTACTGCAGATTTATTTTATTTTATTTTATTTTTTTCTCCTGAGAGTGTTTTTCTGAAGTTCTGATTCAAATTTTCATATATATCTACATAAGGGGAAAGATTCTTTTTCTCTTTCTTTCTCATTTGGATAATATTTTTATTTGTTTTGTTCATTGATATTGTCAACATTGAGTATGGAGTCTGAGAATAGTTTTGGTAGAGGTAGAGGCATCTTCATGTTTTATCCCATGCCATCAGTTGGGAGAGGTAGATTTGATTATACTCCTGTCACATCGACTCCAATGTCCGCCTGAGAGGCTATTGAACATGTAAATGTTACTTCAAATCGTCCCCCACCTCAGTTTAGTGAAGGTGAACTGAAACAACCAAATCTGAGAGGGGATGATTCAATGGAATTAATTGTGGGGATGGCAGAACGAATGGGACGTTCAATTGGGGAGAGCATTGCTTCCTGTTTAGAGTCTAAAATGTGTAGTTCTGCAGACTCATCTGTCTTGAACAGAGTTCTAAAATCTGAAATCAAAGAACCTGTTTGTTTCAGGGGTGATCGGGCTGATCCATACACAATACATGAGTGGGTAGCCATAGTGCAGTCATATTTACGCAAAACAGGGACACCAGTCGAAGAACAAGCTGACGAAGTCATGAGTAGGCTTATGGGGCGGGCACGGGAAGTTGTAAGGGTGGGCTTGCGCAGTAACCCCTCTATTGAATTGTCCAAAAGTCCAAGTCCTATTTTTGATTTGCTTAAGCAACACTACAGTGACACAGCTTTTTCTAGCATGCCATTAGCTGATTTTTATGGCACTCTCCCGCACGCTGGTGAGGACCCCTTTGATTATTGGCTGAGGCTAAATAGAGCCATGGACATGGCCGAAGACTGCTTAAAGAGACAAAATAAAAAGACTGATGATCTGTCCCATGAACTCACTGTAATGTTTATCAGACATTGTCCGAATCCTGAGCTTTCACTAATTTTCAAGTGCAGACCATTGGAAGAGTGGACAGCAGCAGATGTCCATGCACGCTTGGAAGAGTATCGTAGGGAGAAGCGATGTAGCTCTGTGCCTAAAGCACCCCCAGCCATTCCTCTTCTGAAACAGGAAGTTGCTGTTCAGCCTACAGAAACAAAGGTTAAGACAAGTGTTAAACCTGAGTCTGCTCAATACCAAACTCCAACTAATGAGCATGTTGAACCTATGGAACGAATCTTAGCAATGCTAGAACGTGTTTTGGACCAAGAACGATCAAGAAATCAGTCCGTTAGAGACCGTAATGCGTTTAGGTCACAGAGAAGCAGAGTGAGGCCTACCCTACCATGTGAGGTGTGTGGAGATGTTGGCCACACCACCCATTTTCACTGCAGAGCAAATAATCTGTGTTTTCTTTGTTACAAAGCAGGTCATTCACGTGTGGAGTGTCCTAATGCCAGAACCTGCACAGCTGTTGATAGGATGCCTGAATTGGATGCTCTTCCACGTACGGGAAACGAATAGGCCTGCATGTGGAGGGGGTGAGTGTAAGGCCAAATGATGATCCCCCATCATTGTTGGATTGTGATCTGGAATCTCTCTATATGAGTGTGTGTGAAGAGTATAGTTCCGAATGTACAGTTATTATGCAAAATACACAGAAACTTAAGTCATACGAGGATCTTTTCTACACTTCAGTTATTGTTGGTGGAAAAGTTGAGGCAAAAGCAATGCTCGACAGCGGGTCAATGTCTTGCACCATGAGCTCCAAGTTCTTACCACAATTGCTGAGTGCTGGTGTGTTGTCAGACCTTTCATTTGCCCCAACAGATGTTGTCTTGGTTGGATGTGGAGGTACCAGGACAAACCCTTTAGGAGTGTGTGAGCTGGATTTGGACGTGTACGGCTGTCACGTCACTGTTCCGACTTTGGTAGTTGATGGCCAGAGTGATGATCTCATTCTTGGCAGTAACCTTTTGAAACATTTGATTCATCAGCTAAGAAGTTCTGCAGAGTTCCTGATAAGTGTATCTGATCCTGAGTATGATAAAACTGAACAAAATAAATTACTTGACCTACTAGCCAATGTGGAGAAGTGGAGAAATGATACTATCCCTGACTTAGTGGGAACTGTAAAAATCAAAAAGGCTGTGACACTCGAGCCCATGACTGAAAACTTGGTTTGGGGCAAACTGCAAAACACTCATGATATCTCAGCTGGCAGTGCTGTCATTTTGGAGCCCAGTAGAGTAAAATCAAGGCCAAGGTCAGTGCTGGTTGGAAAAACAGTAGCTTTGATACGCAAAGACGGATGGGTCCCACTCAAAGTTATAAATCCTTCTCAGAAAGCAGTGACTTTGAAAAGGAATTCTGCGCTTGCTGATGCTTTTCCTTGCATGGCTTTACAGGATTTTGACACCTCTGACTTACCTGATGGTTGCTCATTTGATTTGGAGCAAAATGTTCAAAGAACAGCTGATGTTCTAACTGACAGACAGGATGAAATGAGTGTAACAGATGCTCTAAGATTACCAGTCGAATCTGGACCGACCGACTCTGCTGATGGCATAGCAGTCTTACGTGATCTGGGCTTGGCTGACTTGGATGTGGAATCTTGCGATGTGTCTGAGGACTGTAAAGTGAAACTTGTTCATCTTGTCTCTCAGTACCATTCTATCTTTTCCAAACACAAGTTGGACTGTGGAAAAGCAACAGGCTTTGTTCATCGCATTCGCCTGAGTGATGACAAGCCATTTCGTTTGCCGTATCGACGTCTTGCTCCAAATCAATATGACAAACTTCGGCAGGCTCTGAATGAGATGGAAGAACGTGAGATCATACGAAAATCTAGTAGTGAGTTTGCATTACCTCTTGTCCTAGTCTGGAAGAAGTCCGGAGATTTGAGAATATGCACAGACTTTCGTTGGATTAATGCTCGCACAATCAAAGATGCGCATCCCCTCCCCCATCAAGCTGATGCCCTTGCTGCATTGGGTGGAAATGCTTATTTTTCAACTATGGACCTCACGTCTGGCTATTACAATGTAGAAGTCCATGAAGATGACCGGAAGTACACAGCGTTTACATCACCTTTTGGGTTATACGAATATAACCGTTTACCGCAGGGGTTGTGTAACAGTCCGGCCACTTTCATGCGAATGATGTTGACGATATTCGGAGATCAGAATTTCAACAGTCTACTATGTTACCTGGATGACGTCCTGGTGTTTGCACCCACTGAAGAGCTGGCGTTGGAGCGTCTGGAAGTTGTGTTTCGGCGTTTGAAGGCTCATAATCTCAAGCTTGCTCCAAAGAAATGTCATCTCTTACGGAGTTCTGTAAAATTTTTAGGTCACGTCATCAGTGCAGATGGCATTGCTACTGATCCTGAGAAAGTCCAAGCCATTGCTTCTGTTACTGAAGATGATCTGATGGTTGAAGGCACTAATATTCCCTGCCAGCAGAAAATTAGATCTTTTCTGGGTATGGTAGTATTTTACCAACAGTTTATTGAGGAGTGTTCGGCTATTGCCAAACCATTGTTCAGTCTTACTACCGGAACAAGGGCTCCACGTGGAAAGGGGAAGCGTCGAACATATAAAAGGGAGTTGTCTTCTTCAGATTGGACTGTGGAGTGTAGGCAAGCTTTTAAACAGCTGAAGCAAGCCTTGCTTGAAAATGTCATTTTGTCACATCCAAATTTTAATGAGCCGTTCTTGCTGTCAGTGGATGCGTCGAGTAAAGGACTCGGGGCAGTTTTGTCTTAGCTTCCTGCTGGTGGAACAGTTGCTAGGCCGGTTGCTTTCGCAAGCAAATCACTTAATTATGCTCAGTCACGATACCCTGCACATAGACTGGAGTTTTTTGCCATGAAATGGGCTATCTGTGACAAATTCCATCATTGGCTCAGAGGTCAGAAATTTACTGTCTGGACAGACAACAACCCATTAACGTATATTCTGTCCAAAGCAAAATTGGACGCTTGTGAACATAGATGGGTTGCCAAACTAGCGCCATACCAGTTTGACATCAGGTACGTGCCTGGTCCAAAAAATGTAGTTGCTGACGCTCTGAGCCGAGAGCCTTTTGTACACCCTAGTGTACTTTATCGTCTGACAAGAGTTCCTTATAATAAATTGCTGGCAGAGGCTGAAGCTGTGCAAACAGACCATATCCAAGATGTCTTTCGCTGGTCTACTCACCCCTTTGACAGTACTCCTGACACTGGAAGACTGGCTGATGCCTGCCATACAGTTAAAGTCTCCATCCCTGGCACTATGTCAAAGCAGGAAGTGGAAGCTGTTCTGCACACTTGTAGGCATAGCAATGAGAACTTCAAATCACATACCTTACTACTGCCTCACCTCCCTCAAGCAATAATGCCATCAGAATAACCAGACATTGATATGATCTCCCATGAGTATCTGATTAAGAAACAACAGGAAGATAATGTTTTGAGCAGAGTCATTTGCTTTGTTGAGAGAGGGCGGAGACCTAACAGGAGGGAACGAATCACTGAACCAACAACTGTCTTGAAATTCATGAAACACTGGGGAAACTTCTGATGAAGAATGGTGTGTTGTACAGAGTTTCAAAGAATGGTGTAACCAAAAAGAAAAGCTACCTGTATGTTGTGCCTGACGAAATGAGATGCGTGGTGTTAAAAGGTGTTCATGACAAATCAGTACATCAAGTTCAGCAGCGTACTCTATATCTTGCTCGGCTAAGGTTCTTTTTGTGTGTCCTTGTGAAGGATGTAATAGAGTATGTTAAGTGCTGTCGTCGATGTGTGATCAGCAAGACACCAGAACCAGAGGGTCGTGCACCATTGGAGAACATCATTACAACAGAGCCCCTTGAACTAGTCTGCATAGACTTTTGGTCAGCGGAGGACTCCGCCAATCGGTCCCTGGATCTTCTTGTTGTCACAGATCACTTCACAAAGATGGCTAACGCTTTTTTGTGTCCAAATCAATCCGCAAAAGCAGTAGCGCATCAACTGTGGAATAACTAGTTTTGTGTTTATGGCTTCCCTGGGCGTATTATATTTGTTAGTTGAGCCAAATTTGATAGTGCCATGATTTATTTGATGTTTAATGCCTCTGGAGTCAAAAATTCTAGAACGACTCCCTTTCATCCAATGGGTAACGGAGCATGTGAGAGGATGAACAGGACACTGGGCAATATGATACGCTCTCTGCCAGCAAAGACCAAGCACAAATGGCCTCAAGTACTCAAATCTCTAACTTTTGCTTATAATTGCACCATCCATGAGACCACAGGGTATGCCCCTTTCCTGTTGATGTTTGGAAGGATTCCACGGCTGCCTATTGACCTTATATTTGAAGCTGTTCTGGATAGTCCTGATGTTGTGAACTATGACAATTACATCCAGGCTCTGCGGAGAGATATGAAGGTGGCAATGAACATTGCACATGCATCTGCCACAAAACAGCTTAAGCGGCATGCTGACTTGTACAATAGGAGAGTCAAGGGAGGACCAATTGATGTTGGTGATAGAGTTTTGCTTGCCAACAAGGGAGCACGTGGGAAACGGAAGCTTGCTGATCTTTGGGAGGATACAGTGTACACTGTTGTTGGACTTAATGCTGACAGTCATACTTACAGAATTCAGCACAGTCAGACTGGTGCTGTGAAGACTGTACATCGTAACCTTATAATGCCAGTAAACTTCCTTCCACTTCCTGATGATGACTTTGAAGTAGATACGACTGAAAACCACCCGAGTGACTCTGAGAGTGTTGATTCTGTGGTTACTGATGTGCCTGAAGATGCTTCAAATTACAGAACACAAGAGTGGGTGTCACAGCTACCTTCTGATGGTATGAATGATGCAAATATTGATGATGTGGAGGAAACTACGGATGTTCATGAGGCAATACAAGCCTTGGATACAGCTCAGTCTAATGAATTAAAGCAGGTTGCGATAACCAGCTCTGATACAACCCAACTGAGAACCGAGGATTATGATGATGTTGAGGGTTTGGACAAGAGTGTACCAGAATCCATTGCAGAGCAAGTTGAAATAGCTGCTCCTGATTCCTTGAGTGCCACAAAGGCTATTGGTGGTCGCCTTACAGAACATAATTCAGTGTCAAATATAAGTTTTGATAACTTTCCTCCTGAACGTTCATTAAGTCGTGTGAGATCCAGAGCTGGTAGGCTGTTTAAACCAGTTACTAGATTTATTGAGCTAATGAACCAGCAAAAAGTTCTGGGGTAAACATGAATATTTAGTTTTTTTTCTGTGGTATACATTTTGTTCTATTGGCTAATGCTAACGTTACTATTATTGTTTATATTTTTTATTGGATGCTTTAAGGAAGTGTAATGTATTGATTTGAGACGGGAGTGTAGTCTCTTTGCCGAGTAACTTGTGTGTACAAATGTATGAATTGTCATTGTCTATCTAACATGTAATGGGCATGTTTGTCTACGAGTGCCTAGGGGATTGGCCACCCTCTTTTCACTTTAATTCTTTTGGGGAATAGTGTCTACACTGAATTCAAGTGACAATTTCATGAAATTTTGAACACTATATAATTTTGTTTCTTCTTCTTTCTCTTTCTATTACTGTTTATGGTTTATGATGTTATGTACCTGATTCTGTGATCAGTGTTTTCACTCTGATGTTGATCTAGTGTTATTTTTTTGTGGGGTATGGACTTGTTTGCGGAAGCAAGTGGAAATCAGCAGGGGGGAGTGTAACAGGGTAAATAAAGATGTTTCCACTTGCTACACATTTTAATGTGTGGCCCCTTTAATTCCGCTGTAAACTCCACCCATATAATGAACTGGTTCCGGTAGGGTCATTTAGATTCACGCCAGCCACGAGAGAGAATGGCTGCGAATAAAATACTGTCTTCAAGCGTGAATTGGTGTCCATCCTGATTTACACACAACGCAGATACAACACTGTTACATATAGTTGTTTAATGTAAGTACATTTAAACTAACAGTAATTTAAATTATGTAAATAAATAGCTCTTCAGTACATCCACGCCCTCGCGCAGGTTAAGAGTGTCAAAATTAAATTGAAAATTCTGGTCGTGAGCCAAAGACAAGTACACAAAGCAGCATGTAAAGTCTAAGTGTTTTCCAGGTGAAGATGAAGTTTCCAGTTAATGTGACTGATGTTACCCAAGAGCATCAGAACGTCAGCAGACTGGCCACATCTGAGTTCACAAAACGTTCATTTAGAGATGAAAATCAAGAGTACTTTATAAAGTTAGAGGTGAGTTTAATATTTTAACTCAAACACTATGGATATAATAACAACGCAGCTATGATGGGAAAATGCCAAAAGTATTCAAAGGTGTTTTTAGTGCACTCCATTTAGTTTATACACTGCAATACATGTATATATATATATGTGTGTGTGTGTTTGTATGTATAGAAATCCATTGGTCAATACTATGGAATCCTGTTGGAAGAGAATAAGATGGCATCAGAAAAGAAATGCAAAGAGCTCCTGAAGGATCTGTTTTCTAGTATGAGTGAACGACTGAAGAATGGAGAATACAGTCAGTGTGGAGGATATGAAGTCTACTGCAGAGACAGAGATGCCAACATTGAAAAATACCACAGTGAACCAAACAAAGGAGTCAGGGTGAGATATTCACTCTGAAAGTGTATCTGTGGACTATACATCTCTGTGTGCTCTTGAGTTGTAAATGATTTATGTGCAGGCTAAAGCTGTGCTGAATGAGTTCATGATTGAGAGAGGACCTGAGGCAAACATCATCCTTCAAACTGATGAAAAGCTGACTAAAAAAGAGAAAGAAATTCTGGGTAAATCTTCATTAATGGAGTTTTTTTTTTAATTTAGTGTCTCATACATGACTAATAACTTACTTATTATTTTTATTTTCTTTCTGTTTTGACCAGAGGAGAGAGAGAAGAAAACTCTGATGGAACAGAAGCTTAAGGAGGAGGAGGAGAAACGTATTGAGAGTGAGCTACTGTTTGAGGCAGAGAAAAAGCGCCAGGAGGAAATAAAGATACAGATAGAGGAGAAGTTTAAAAAGGAGATGAAGCAACAGCAGGAGGAGATAAAAAGAGGTCTGGAGATAAAACTGAAACAACAGGAAGAGCTGTTGAACAAAGGATTTCAAGAGATGGCTGATCGCCTTGGTCAAGAGATAAAGAAGTTACGAGAAGGGCAAAATAGATTTGGAGCAATTGTAGGGAGATGTCTTGGAAATGTCTTAGACATAGTTCCCAATCTTCTCACTGGCAAGGGCTTTAAATGGCGTTAAACTAATGTGAGTAGTTTATAACAATATACTCCACACTGCTACACTACTACAATTGCGCATTTTACTTACTTTCTCAGATAAAAATCATTTTCACTGTGGTGGAGAAATCATTAGAATTTTAAGGTCAGGCACTGGAGATATAATCTCATTACCTTTAAAAAGGAATTAATAAGGTCTGAGCCTATGGCCAAAGGCAATGCTCCAACATATGGTACAAATATGCATTCTGCAATACAAGTTCTCTTCCCAGGTCCTTTGCTGATCCCGTTTCTTTCTCTTCACCTTGTACTTTTCTGTCCTCTCCAAAAAACTGAATAAAAAAATAAAATAATACAGTTTGCATATGGAAAACTACTGCATATCAATAATATGTATAGCAAGTAATTCATTTATTTTAAAGCGTTTTGTGGCGTCAGCCTCAAGTACTTTGTGCTTTTTTCTATTTATCTTATCAGGCTTTAAAAAAAATGTGCTTACAGAGACATACACCCCTGTATGAAAATAAATGTGGAAAAATATTTGTCTCATAAATCAGTGTGAACATTAGTTCGGACAGCTGCTAGAAAAATCTACAAATCAAATTTCATTTCAGGTTTCTCATGACATGATTGTAACTTTCATTTGTGAAATATTTATATTTATTTAATCAAAAGATGAAATCGAATGTATAAATTTGTCAAATCTATTTTGATCCATATTGTGTGTGTTGTCAGTGTCATCTGGCTCAGATTTATGTAGAGACAATCAGCAGTGGTCAGGTGCCCTGTCTGGACAATGCAGTGGTTACTCTTGCAAATCCGAAGAACCAGGCAGCTGTTCAAGAAGCCTTACAAGTGTATAAAAGTCGGATCAAAGAGTTAAAACAAACCCATTCTTATATATTTAGTACACTCATTAAAAGCCACATACAGTAATCCACAAGTCTACTCTAAACTGCATTAAAGGGCACATATTATGCATCATTTTACAAGATGTAATATACTGTAAGTCTCAAGTGTGCCTAGAATGTGTCAGTGAAGTTTAAGCTCATAATACCCACAGACGCTGTTTTTATGTGTTTACCTTTAAATGCAAATTTACTTACAGCTCCTCACTTCCTTACCAACAGACAGTGAACAAACACATTTAGAAAAGATTTTGGGTAAAATGAACCAGTTGGTTAGTAGCTGTGGGCTGGGCTTTGTTTTTGTAATGTCCCATCACCAAGAGAATCGAAACAGCATGTTTAATGAGACTGCTTAGGTTTAATGGCGATTAAGAAAGAAGTGGAGTGTGTTTTTTTTATTCATTGCAGGGTGGTTGTGTCATTTATATCCAAACCTTGTAAAAGTGGATTTTGCATAATGTGTGCCCTTTAACCTGTAGGGTTTTTAAAAAACATGGCAGTATGAAAGAAAAATCATCTGTTGTTTCTCTTAAACTGAGAAAGAGAAGGCGACTCTGCTGGAACAGATGCATAGAGAGGAAGAGGAGAGACAGGAAAACTGAATGAGACAGATGGAGGTAAAGTTGAAGAAGGATATGGAGCAACCACGAGAGGAGATGGACAGAGCTCTGGAGAGCAAACTAAGAGAACAGAAAGACCTCTTAAACAAAGGCTTTAGGGAAAAAGCTGAATTCTTTAAGGAGAGATAAAAAATCTAACAACAAGGGGAGAACGATTGGGTTAAGAAATTAATTTATGAAACACTACTATAAGGGTTTTCTTTACTGATCTTCAAAAGGAGATGATGAAGCGATTAGGATTCACAGATATGTCGTCTTTCACACGATTTGTTAGGCCTTTTTATACGTTCATTCATGGACAAAGCATCACACATTTCGTGGGGCATCACACAAATTTCTGCAAACACCCTAAGCATTTAAAGGGGACATTTCACAAGACTTTTTAAGATGTCAAATAAATCTTTGGTGTCCCCAGAGTACATATTTGACGTTTTTGCTCAAAATACCATGTAGATCATTTATTATAGCATGTCAAAATTGCCACTTTGTAGGTGTGAGCAAAAATGTGTGGTTTTGGGTGTGTCCTTTAAAATGCAAATGAGCTGATCTCTGCGCTAAAGGGCAGTGCCGTGTTTGGATAGTGCAGATTAAGGAGCAGTTTTATCCCCTTCTGACATCACAAGGGGAGCCAAATTTCAATAACCTATTTTTTCACATGCTTGTGGAGAATGGTTTGCCAAAACTAAGTAACTGGGTTGTTGTTTTACACATTTTCTATGTTGATAGAAGCACTGAGGACCCCATTATATCACTTAAACATGGAAAAAGTCAGATTTTCATGATATGTTCCCTTTGAATGAATGTGTTGTGCTTCATCTGATATCCAGCAGGTGGCGCATGCAACTGTACTGTACTGAACTCAGTACTTTGCAGGTATCCAGCTTTGGAGGTATTCAGGAGATAATGTGTACAGTAGACTACATAAATATTTCTTAATTTTCCGTATTTAAATTAAATTAAATTTAAAAAACTTGATAGATTAACACAACTTTACCATGCAAGATCAGTGCAAAAGGATGACTTTGGCAAAAATGTTATTGACCCAAGGCTTAGATACAGTTTAGGTTATTACACTAGGTCTCTCTGGATCCTTGTCATGAAAATAGTTTGCATGTGTGTACTAAATACTGTCATTACGGTTATCTGTCACCTCTTACCTTTTTGTGACGATGATTAAAACCATGTGTGTGTGTTTACTGTTATAACAGTCAATTTAGAGCTCTTCATTAAGTTTAGGTTTTAGGTAATACCTTATGTTTTTTTTTAAGTTATCTTTATTAATTTTAGATGATAATTGTGGTGGTATATATAATAGTAGTTAACATTTGAAGTGGATAAAAAAGTTCATCAAAGTTGCCCTAAGATAAAAACCGGTATTGGGTATTTTAAGACAACTTGTATGAATGGTTTTGATCCACTTCAAATGTTGTTTTGAACCAATGTCTTGAAGAAAGATTTTACCAGGACCCATTATAAGATTTCTAGCAGAGCAAGTCAGGTTTTGACTTATTTATCTGTTGGTATTTAATATAATCCATGAAGGTCCACCAGTATATTTAACTGTAGACATGGAGCACTTTTTAATCCATGTGTGCACCAAAACCATCTTGTGTCCCTGCTGCCAAAAAATACTCTTCTTCGTTTTTATGTCCACAAAAATGTGCCATACTGGAACTTTAAATAGGACTTGGTTTTGTGGACATATGAAATTCTGTATGGAGGAATAATCTAAGATCACCTGCCATGAATTCTTCAACCTTACCAGACATTATAATACAAGACTCTGAGCTCTTATCCTTGCAAATGGGGGTAGCAAAGAGGATTAAATAAAGGTGTGCTCCATATATATGCCCAGTGAGTATTAGAGAAAATGATTTATTTTGTAATGTAAATTCCCCTTCACTTTCATTTTTTGTGATTTTTTTATTAAAGCTTAAAAGAAGAAACATTATAGATTATTTTTTCTAGCTTTCTTTGCTCATATTTACCAAAGGTGCACAAAATTTCAAGCCACACTGTATAACTTGTCTGTGGTCTATTGTTGTTAAAGTGATAATATGTTTAAAATGTCCTTTAATAAATATTTCAACAGTTAGTCATATACATTCTGTTGTTTGTCAAATGTTTGCATGCAAAGAACAAAAGACAAAAAACATCTGCGTCAGTACTGATGTGAGACATGACAAAAATAGACAACTATAGATCTCATCTTCTATTGTCCTATGCTGGTTTGAATAGTTCTGCTAAATGATCACTGATGGTATTCCTGTAGCTCAACTGGTAAAGTGATTTTTTAGTAGCACAATAGTTGAGAGTTTCAATCACAGCAAACACACATACTAATAAAATGGGTACATTAAAGCACTGTAAATCACTTTAGATAAAAGCCGATGACTTTGATGCGCATATTCTCATAATTTGATTATAAAATTTATAAGACTAAACTTGGATTTGACATAGTCACATATGTCTGCAGGTGTGGCAAGTTCATTTTAAACCTTGCTTATACAATTAAAAACCAGATCTGATTTCAGTTTTATTTCCTCCACATAACAAACAGTGAGCCAGATGATCTGACCACATGAAGTTAGACATTTATTTTTAGACAGACTTTATTGGTTTTCAAAGACATTACACAATTTGTGTTGCATAATTGATGAATTCTAAGTCAGCTCTTAATTTATTTGTGCGTGTGTGTGTGTGTAACACATACAGTATGTGACCATGGACCACAAAGTTCACTAGTTACATGTGCAGTAATAGCCAACAATACATTGAATGCATCAAAATGATCGATTTCTCTTTTATGCCACAAATCATTAGGATATTAAGTAATCATGTTCCATGAAGATATTATGTAAATTTCCTACCATAAATATATTTATCATGTAATCTGTTTCGCTAAAGACTTCATTCGACAACTTAAAAGCGGATTTTCTCCATATTTTAAATTTTTTTCAGATTTGCAAAGAGTAACTCGGTCAAATACTGTCCTATCCTAAACATACATCAATGCAAAGCTTATTTACTCAGCTTCCAGATAATGTATACATCTCAATTTAAAACAAAAATAAAAACATATAAGACACAAGAAACATGAGAGACACATGAGGCTCAAGATGAAGATATCACAACACCACTGCAGGTTTTTATCACTTTTACATTGTGGATCATGAAATATCATTGACCTAAATTAAAAGTTTAAAGCGAATAATAACCCATGTGAATAGTGTAACAGCTCTACATTGACTATAGTGATAGATGTAGCCAGTAACCCTCTTAAGTTAGTTACTCTGATTTTACCACAGGATTGAGAGTTTCTGGCAACATCTTATACCGGTGATGAAATATCAGAGCCTCTTATTGGTTTCATTTTTGCTCTCATACTTTGAATAGTTAAATTAAACTTTTACAAACAAGTAATTGTGTTGCATACGTAACACACAGCGTGCAAACTGTATCACTCGCTTAAACCTGAAATGATTGTAATTGATTAAGCAGCTATATATACTAATTAATAAATCATCGAATAACCATGAACATAAATGAACGTGTTTGTGTAATAATATGCTGCAGATGCTGCAGTTGTTAACCTACGGTGTCCTGGAAGACCCAGCTCCATAGAGCCGTGGGTTTGAGCTGAATCCTCGGACATCATGTCAGGCCGTACCATACCCATGAATGTACATGCTCAGAGGGGCGGTTTCCCATACAGGTTTTAGGTTAAGCCAGAACTAGGCCTTAGTTATATTTGGACATTTAAGTAGTTTTACAAACATTCTTTAAAATAAAAAATACACTGAAAAAATGATTCATTGAATTCAATCAATTTTTAAGGTAAGTGGTTGCAATCAATCCATTTAAGCTACATTTAAACAAAAAAGATTAGCAAAGTAAAATAAAATAAAACTTTTGTTTAAATGTACCCTAAATAAATTGATGGCAACCACCCACCCCAAAAAATTGATTAAATTCAATGAATAATTTTTTTCAGTGTACTGGTGTGCATCTTGAGACAAAAAAATGACACTGATATATGTTAAGATACTGTATGTCAGTGTAAGATGTTTTTAAATGAAGGCAGCTTAAACATGCATTTTAGTCTTGGACTAAGATAAGCCCGGTCTGGGAAACCACCCAAAAGAGATTCTGTGTGCATGATTGTCAGCTGGTGATAATATGAAAAAATGTTCCTGCAAAACGCTGTGCAGCAGATTTTCTCTGAGATCAACTGATCATCACCAACACAAAAATCATTTTTATACAGCTTTTCAAAAATATGATATGCATAAAGTAATGAAATCTGTTTACTAAAATGCTTAATTTTTGGAAGTGCTGTATTTTTGAGAACTTTTTTTAGCTTTGGATGCACTGCAGAAAGTCAGTTTCTTAAATGTTTTCCAGAAAAAAATCAACAAAATTAGGTAACTTGAGGAGAAAAAAACATTAAATAAAATATGTTTCTGAATGAACAAAGACAAAAGTGTTAAGTCTAAAACAGCATCTCTTAAACAGCATTTGAGAGCGCAGCACCTCTCCGGACTAATTCACATACAATCGCAATTTAACTAGCTAACTAGTAAACCTAATTAAATGACTGCAACTAGATTTTTGTCGGTAAATATAATTCTTTAGATGAATACTGCACATCCATTTTCAAAAAAGCTTTGAGAGAAAGGACAGACCCATACCGGCCACTTTAGGTACAAACCCAGGCAAGAACATAGTAGCTGCTGTGCCTACAGTATCTAAAACCGTGCCAAATACTGACGGTTGGGACGCCTCTTCTCTCCTCATGTCTGCTTTCAGGCTGTCAATCTCTCTCTGCATGCGAGAAGCCTCCTCCTGAAAGCCCTGCTGCATAAGAGCTTCCCTCTCCTGTAATATGACAAAAAACGTTGCATTTAATTGGCTCACACAAACAAGACTTTAACAAGAAAAGTTTAAGCATCATACAGTCTTAAGAGCCATGTTCTTACTTTAAGTTTTGCATCCAGAACTCGTTCATTATCTCTTCTTAATCTCTCTTGTTCTCTCTCCATCTGATGCATAAGCTGATTCACGTGTTCATCATGGGTTCTTTGCATGTCTTCAAACGCCTGCGCCTGTAACCGGTTCTGTTCCTCTAGGCCTTTCTGTCGCTGCTGTAAAACTTCATTCTTTAACCTCTCCACTATACATAGACAAAAACAGATTGACAAAAACATTGATTTCAACTAGCCAAGGCACCACTAATTCAAAAGTGGTAGATCAAAATGTGATATTTAGCAGTGGCGGCCGGTGACTTCTTTTTTCGAGGGCGCTCAATGCGAAGTTCATCACAAGATGTATGTAGCCCATAATATGTGTGGTTCGTAATTTCAAAATATGTGTTCTATGCATCGAGGGATCCTATGTGCATCACGTGTCTGTGAAAATAAGTGCCTGCTGCAGACGCGTCTAAAGGGTTTTAGACGCGTTTGCCAGATCTTATGCGTAATTAAAGTTTACTGTTAAAGGCGGAGTCCATGATGTTTGAAAGCCAATGTTGATATTTGAAATCACCTAAACAAACACGCCCCTACCCCAATAGAATCTGGACCTTCTGTTGATAGACCCGCCCCACACATACGCAACCCGGCATTTGATTTGATTTGATTGGCTATAAGTGTGTTTTGGTAGTCGGCCCGTCTCCTTTTCCAACGCGTTTTTCAAACATCGTGGACTCCGCCTTTAAGGGAGTGTCTTGCATGTATTTTGTGAACATGAGCGTCTCTTTTATCATAAACTGTTTTGACGCGTGTGCAGCAGGCACTTATTTTGACAAACCATGTGCACATGGTTCACATGACGCAACAAACACACATTTTGAAATCACAAGAAACACGCATGACACTCCAAACACACATTTTGAATTTGCGCCCCTCGGCTGAGCAGTCACGAGCCGCCACTGATATTTAGGAAGTTAAGAAGAAAATGTGAAGTAACGCAACTGTAGCTAAAAAAATCGATCGCTAAATCTGTTACTTTTTGTGGTACGACTCGGCTCACTTCACTTTGGCTCGATTTGCTTTTCCACTGCAGCTTATAGAGACAGAGCGCAGCGCGTCATAACCTGAAAACCACGCCCACCGCGGGGGAAAGCAATCCAACCATCTCCATTGACTTTGTATTGCGAGAAGCCGCCTCCTTGTCATTTCTGGCTTATAACAAAAAACTGAATAATGCCTAAAAGCTGCTGTGTGACGATATGTACAGCTAACAAGCCAAAGAACCCAGAAATAAGTTTTTATAAGCTGTCGAGCTGTAAAACTTAGCCTTTAAGGAGAATAAAGTGGATCACCGACTACGTTTCCCCCTATTGGACGCAGTTCGACTAATAGTAGTACTATAAAAAGTTGCCTGTTTCCATTTCTGTGTCTTTAAACGCTCGTTTTTTAAAGTCGACAGCTTATAAAAATGTATTTGTTTTTTTTTTTGGCTTGTTAGATGTACACATTGTCACGCAGCAGCTTTTAGGTATTATTCTGTTTTTAAGTTTAATCTGTAAATACGTTTTTATAAGCTGTCGACCCCAAAAAACGAGCGTTTAAAGACACAAAAATGGATACAGGCAACTTTTCATAGTACTTCTATTAGTAAAACTGCATCCACTAGGGGGAAACGTAGTCGGCGATCCACTTTATTCTCTTTAAAGGCTGGGTTTTAAGGCTCTACAGCTTATAAAAACTTATTTCTGGGTTCTTTGGCTTGTTAGCTGTACATATTGTCACACAGCAGCTTTTAGGCATTATTCAGTTTTTTGTTATAAGCCAGAAATGACAAGGAGGCGGCTTCTCGCAATACAAAGTCAATGGAGACGGTTGGATTGCTTTCCCCCCCGGTGGGTGTGGTTTTCAAATTTGCATAACTGCGCTCTGTCTCTATACTTAAAAGTGGGTGGGGTTATAGAGTTATTATTATGGTTGAACTTGTGTCACCTCTACTGCCATGACATCATGGTAAACATGATACAAACAAAAGCACAACAACGGAGCATATCCACAGAATATGTCCTTGATTTTGTGAATATTTTTTTCACCACTAAAAGGGAGTTTGGGAATTTATACAAAGCACACTGTAAAAATGATATCAAATCAACATATATTTTTATATTACTTTAACTTAACAAATTAAGTTAAACAATTTCAACTTGTTTTTATAACTTACAGTGGGGCAAAAAAGTATTTAGTCAGCTACCAATTGTTCAAGTTCTCACACTTAAAAAGATGAGAGAGGCCTGTAATTTTTGTCAAAGGTACACGCCAACTATGAGAGACAAAATGAGAAAAAAAATCCAGAAAATCACATTGTCTGATTTTTTAAAGAATTTATTTGTAAATTATGGTGAAAAATAAGTATTTGGTCAATAACAAAAGTTTATGTCAATACTTTGTTATATACCCTTCGTTGGCAATGACAGAGATCAAACGTTTTCTGTAAGTCTCCACAAGGTTTTTACACCCTGTTGCTGGTAGTTTGGCCCATTCCTCCATGCAGATCTCCTCTAGAGCAGTGATGTTTTAGGGCTGTCGCTGGGCAACTCAGATTTTCAACTCCCTCCAAAGATTTTCTATGGGGTTGACATCTGGAGACTGGCTAGGCCACTCCAGGACCTTGAAATTATTCTTACGAAACCACTCCTTCTTTGCCCTGGCAGTATGTTTGGGATCACTGCCATACTGAAAGACCCAGCCACGTTTCATCTTCAATGCCCTTGCTGACAAAAGAGGTTTTGAGTCAAAATCTCACGATACATGGACCCATTCATTCTTTCCTTAACTCGGATCAGTCGTCCTGGTCCCTTTGCAGAAAAACAGCCCCAAAGCATGATGTTTCCATCCCCATGCTTCACAGTAGGTATGGAGTTCTTTGGATGCAACTCAGCTTTTCTCCTCCAAACACAAGAAGTTGAGTTTCTACCTAAAAGTTATGTTTTGGTTTCATCTGACCATATGACATTCTCCCAATCTTCTTCTGGATCATCCAAATGCTCTCTAGCAAACTTCAGACGGGTCCGGACATGTACTGGCTTAAGCAGGTGGACACATCTGGCACTGCAGGAATTGGGTCCCTAGCTGCATCGTGTGTTACTGATGGTAGCCTTTGTTACTTTGGTCCCAGCTCTCTGCAGGTTATTCACTAGGTCCCCCCGTGTGGTTCTGGGATTTTTGCTCACCATTCTGGTGATAATTTTTACCCTACGGGATGAGATCTTGCGTGGAGCCTCAGATCGAGGGAGATTATCAGTGTTCTTGTATGTCTTACATTTTCTAATAATTGCTCCCACAGTTGATTTCTTCACACCAAGCTGCTTACCTATTGCAGATTCAGTCTTCCCAGCCTGGTGCAGATCTACAATTTTGTTTCTGGTGTCCTTTGACAGCTCTTTGGTCTTGGCCATAGTTGAGTTTGCATTCTGACTGTTTTAGGTTGTGGACAGGTGTCTTTTATACTGCTAACAAGTTCAAACAGGTGCCATTAATACAGGTAACAAGTGGAGGACAGAGGATCCTCTTAAAGAAGAAGTTACAGGTCTGTGAGAGAAAGAAATCTTGCTTTTTTGTTATTGACCAAATACTTATTTTCCACCATAAATCGCAAACAAATTCCCAAAAAATCAGACAATGTGATTCTCTGGATTTCCTTCCTCACTTTGTCTCTCATAGTTGAAGTGCACCCATGACGAAAACCACAGGCCTCTCTCATCCTTCCAAGTGGGAGAACTTGCACAATTGGCGGTCGACTAAATACTTTTTTGCCCCACTGTATGTCAATATACACAAATCAAAATTTAAAATAGTAAGATGAATTGACTTACATAACCAAGTTGTTTTACCCATATGGCAAAAAATAAATTTCTCTGGCCCAAAATATGTTATACATATATGCTAAATACATTTTGTAGAAAGTAAAAAAGCATTGAATATATTTTTTGATTTGAAAATACATTTAGTTTTAATCTTCATATATTAGCATATATTTTAAAATATATAACAAATACATTTCTAATTTTACAACCCATATAGCAAATATTATATTTTTCCTTGCCAAAATATAAAAGTTTGTATAAAATGTATACGTATGTATAAAATATTAAATAAAATTAATTAATAAAGAATTTGCAGTTAAAAGTATATTTAATTTTAACATTTTCAAACTTATGTTTATAGGTTTGTAACAAGCATATATTTTATATATATATATATATATATATATATATATATATAAAATTTAAATACATTTCAAAATATACAAAAAATTGACAAAAATATATTGGTGAAAACATTTTCAGCACATATATTTTTCATAATTTAGGCATAAGGAAAAAATATATTTTTCCTGGTACATCTCGCTTGGAACCTCAAAAAGTATCAGGTGCTAGGTGCTCTACACAGTGGAAACCCCCCAAAAGTGAGCCTTTCCGAGCTGTACCTGGCCATACTACACAATGGAAAAGTGCCAGGGTACTGAATGAGTAGTTGTATCGGATTTGAATTTTACCTTCGGCCTCGTGTTCGGCAGCGCTGAGAGTCTGATCAGACTGTAAAATCAACTTTCCGACATCTTCCTTCGCTTTCAAATACTTGCACAACACTTCCTCACTCTGTAGAAAAACAAAACATTTGTGATTACAGTAGGTTGATTCAGCATCTTTTTCTCATGAATTGGTTTTACATGTTTACAATGTTTCAAAGGGTTTTGCTTAGATAGTGGTAGTAAAGGATAGTTCACCCAAAAATGTTACTTCTGACATAATTTACTCACAAACATGTTGTTTAACTCCATCGAACACAAAAGAAGATGAAAAGTTTTGATTAGTGATGGTAAGCACACAGTTGACGGTACCCATTGACTTCTGTAGTATTTGTTTCTTTTCCTACAATTGAAGTCTATGGGTACCATCAAATGTGTGCTTACCATCCATCATTTATCAAAATATCTTCTTTTGTGTTCAACAGAATAGAGAAATTCATATAGATTTAGAATAACATAAGGTTGAATAAATTATGACAAAATATTAATTTTAGGTGAACTGTCCCTTCAAGAAAATACAGTAGTTCACATAAAAATGACATGCACATATTGCCTTCATGCAGAAATCATTTGTAATATTCTGAGAAAGCGGTAACAATAAAACTGATAATTCATTTAAAATAAAAATATCTCATAAATGTTGACACAGGCTCAATTTGTTTATCAGGTTCTTCAAAGTGTTTTGATCTAAAGAGCACTTTTTCTATTGTCATGACTTCAGGTTTTTTCCCACGTTCATAGACTCTAAAGTGACCAGACGTCCTGTTGTTACAAGGTGTGCCATTTCTTTTAAAATGTAAACATGTCACTGTTTCGGCTGTCAGTGTCAGCTTTAAATCTTAAAATAAACATCCTCCATTTGTGCTTAGCGTGAGCATAAATAAATCTGGCTTCAGAGGACACGTAAGCATAAAAGATCTGGGACTAGTTTTATATGTCATGTCATTTTTAAAGCCTTGATCACTATAATCTGTCATTGTATTAGATAAAATGAGATCCTCAAAACTTTTCAAAGCTACAGTAATCATAATCTGGCGCAAACTAGTAGACCATATTGGACCAGCAACAAACCAGCATAAAAATAAGCGGGTTTTTTTTTTTTTGTAACTGGTCACCCTTCTATTGGCCAGATAAAAACCAGCTTCAGTTCCAACTTAAGCTGAATATTACAACAGGGACTTTTTGTTTTTCATAAATTCATGTTATTTTGTATGTCATTTATCAACATCGCAAAACATGATTATATCTGTTTTGAATGTAACCATTCACAAAAGTCAAAGAATGCATGCGTGTACCATTAATTTTGACCGTGTGCTGTCTCTGTACACAGAGGTCAGTTGTGCAAGTAAGTCTTTGTACTCTTTGTATCCTCCAGGCTTCATGTACACTCCATCAGAAATATCTTCTTCCAGCGATTCAAACACATTACGCTGAATATCCTCACACTGTCTCAGAAACTCCTCCTGATTCTGGTAGCACATCTCTTGATAAGTATTATAGATCCTCCCCTAAAAAGAGAAAATAAAGAGAGTGTACAACAGTTTGCAAAGATATTTTTGATAACGGTATGACCTCCCTTTGCAAATTTGCATGGTTATAAAGTGGTTTCAAAGTTATGTTATATTAGGCTTTGGTGTGTGAAAAGTTGACAAAACTTATAAAATTAAGTTGAAATTGTTTAAGTTAAAGTAACATAAAATATATTTTGATTTGACAAAAATGCTGTGTATTTTTTATAGTGTATAGGTTTTTATAAGTTAATGGGTACTAGCTGGTGTGTGCATACCATCATTTATCAAAATATCTTCTCATGTGTTATAAAGAAACTCATGCAGGTTTAAAACAAAACGAAGGTAAATGATGGCAGAATTTTCATTTTTGGGTGAACTATCACTTAAATTTGGTCTGTCTTTAGTTACCATGAGGTCTGTTTGATGACTCTGTTCATTATCATTGAAGGACATGGTGATAAACAGGTCAACAGCTTGCTTCTCAGCCTTTTCGTGGATATCAGACAGCTCGGCAGGGTCCATGGGAAGCTTAGTGCGCTCGAACATCTCTTTCATGTAAAGCTCTATGGCATGTTCCACCGCACGGCCGTTCTGGATCTCTGCCAGAGAAACTACAGCGTTCTCCAGACAAGGAACCTTCCCGCTGCGGATGGCCTCCACGTAAACCTCAGCAAGATTACCAAGAGCTGTCAGAAAACAAATCCCTTTCGATCACTTTTGTTATTTATAATTCACAGATTTTTGCACTTAAAATGCAAAATATGTAAGGCTTTTGCATTAAAAAAATAAAAAACTAAATATAGAAGAGAAGCATTCTGTCTTGGTGTGCTGGCAGATTTTTCACTTTTAAGATTCATAACAATGCTTTAAAAAATCTCAGATTTTGGGAGGGTACCCACCAATTCCTGTAACCGTACGACCTCCGCTGAGGGTTTTTGGCTCTGCACAGTTGTAAATATAATTGCAGAAAGTGTTTGCCTGCTGTAGGAATTCTGGCTCCAGGTCATCCTCTGACAACTCCTCCATTCTTTTCATGTCTCCTGCACCAGCAGGCCGAGGAAACACAAAGCATTTTCTCACAGCAAAGAAATGGCGCAGACAGCGACGAGGCAGGTTAAAGCGCTCTATCTGCGGTGAAGTACCTAAAATTAAACAAAGCATTCTGAAAAACTTTAAAAAATAAATGATTACCTCTTATACTCTTAACGGAAAACAACACAGTTTTTCAATCTTTCACCATGTTCTTACCTCAACTTAAGACAAATTATTACATACCTATGTTTCAATGCGTGCACTTAATCTTTGTACAGCGCGTTGTGAATGTGTTAGCATTTAGCCTAGCCCCATTCATTCCTTAGGATCCAAACCAGAAGCCACTAAACACTCCCATGTTTACCCCATTTAAAGACTGTTACATGAGTAGTTAGACGAGTATGGTGGCTCAAAATAAAACGTGCCGATTTTTTGAGCAGATAAAAAATGAGAACTATATTGTATGGCGAAAGAGCACTTAGTTTGCAGCACTTTAAACTCGGGCACAAAAATAGTAGTAGCCAGGTTTTATTTTGTGCCACCATACTAACTCGTGTAAAGGGCTCGTTATAGTCGTGCGTAGGTCCTACGGCGTAGCATCGACGGCGTAGGTTCCGCGTCGGTTTTCATTTATACTTTTGCGTCGTCATCCGCGTCGACGTGCAAACACACGCGCGACCGCTGGTAGGCAGTATCCACGCGTGTAACCACAGTAGCAGCACAAACGTGAAAGAAGAAGAAACTTAGCAAGTTAACCCACAAACGAAGAAGAAACAGCAACTTGTTGTGTATAATATGAGAAGACCAGCAATGATGGAAGTAAATAAACAGCGACTTATGTTTCAGTTTGAGTTAAATCACTCCTCAACTTGGCTCATCTTTGTTTTCACCGTCACAAACGGAAATACCTATGACGCAGTTTTTTTTACCTGACGGGAGGGGTTCTGGTTGACCAATCACAGCGCTTGCGGTCCGCGTAGATCTGACGCGCTGTTAATTTTTTTGTGAGGTGCGCGTCAGGCTACGCAGAGCTACGCACAGGCTACGGATAGCCTACGCCGTAGCCACACCGCAGGACCTACGCACGACCACAAATCGCCCTTAACTACTCATGTAACAGTCTTTAAAGAGGGAAAACATGGAAGTGTTTGGTGGCTTCTAAATTCATTCCTGTTTGATCCTAAGGAATGAATGGGGCTAGGCTAAATGCTAACACATTCACGACGCGCTGTACAAAGATTAAGTGCACGCATTGAAAAAAGATAGGTATGAATTAATTTGTCTAAATTGAGGTAAGAACATAGTGAAAAATTGAAAAACGGTGGTGTTTTCCTTTAACATACAGTATAATAAAAATCACCTACAGTACAAGTAGGGCTGTGCAATTAATCATTTTTGATTTTCAATTCTTGATTCAAAAACAAGATAATCGAGAAAAAACATTGATTGTATGATTACAATATAAATTGCGTGCTGCTTAAAGGAACAGTATGTAGGATTGTGGCCAAAACTGGTATTGCAATCACAAAACTTGTGGCAAAAACTGGTACTGCAATCACACAACTGGTGGCCAATACACAAAATGACAACATAAACATCAGTTGAGGGCTGCAACTCCACTTTTTAAATGACAATATCCTGGCTATACCCCTGTTGTCAGTGATATAAGTATTTTTGAAATGAAAATGATTTCTTAATGTCTAGTGACACATCAGGGCCATTTTATGATTAATTGATATACATTTCTTACATACTGTTCCTTTAACTGTTGTGTCAAAAGGCACCACTGCTTTGACACGTGTACACTTACTTAATAAAATGGTTAAATAAATGCATGTTTTCAAAGTCAGTGAGTAATCGTGTTAAATAATTGTGATTATGCATATTTCCCAAAATAATGATGATTATGATTTTGTTCATAATCGAGCAGCCCTAAGTACAAGTGCAAAATGTTGAATTTATGTAAATCATGAGCTAAAGGAATCATGTTTTCATATAGCTTTGTAGACTAATACAAACTGTGCCAACATAATATTTATTCATAAAACTTTTAGGGGTGGTTTCCCAGACAGAGTTTAGATTAATCCGCACTAGGCCTTAGTTATATTATGACATTTAAAGGAACAGTATGTAGGATTGTGGCCAAAACCGGTATTGCAATCACAAAACTTGTGGCCAAAACTGGTACTGCAATCACACAGCTGGTGGCCAATACACAAAATGACAACATAAACATCAGTTGAGGGCTGCAACTCCACTTTTTAAATGACAATATCCTGGCCGGACCACTGTTGTCAGTGATATAGTATTTAAAATGAAAATGATTTCTTAATGTCTAGTGACATCAGGGCAATTTTATGATTAATTGATATAAATTTCTTACATACTGTTCCTTTAAGTAGTTTTTACAAACATGCATTTTGGGACTAGGATAAACCCCGTCTAGGAAACCACCCCTCCATGTATAAGCTGGTGTGATGGAAAAGTGTGATGGTTTGATAGTGTTCATGGTTTTTCTAGATCTGGCCTTCAGTTAAGCTTAAACATCTTGTTTTTCCTCATTCGCAAAATTTATTTTACTTTGTGAAAAAGAAGAAAGATTCCTCAGATATGCGAGGAATTAAGGTGATAACAGTTTTAGGCACGGATGACATAAGCAGACAACATGGTCTGCAACTTTAAGGCCATTATGGGATAAATTTAGGTTGAACTGTATTAAGTTTATCTTATGCTTAAACCACTTAAAATGATGCCTCATAATGTAAACAGACAAGCATTTTCTTTAAAATTGTATTAAACCAAATCTAAAAGTTTCATTGTTGTGTTGTTTAAAAATAGCACCACTGAATACAGCTGGCTAATGCAGTGGCTGATGTCATATTCCTGCATTTGTACGTTGGAGTGTCTCCAAGACTGTGCTAGTCTGGGTGTATATGTATGTGTTTATGTCTACTTCTTACCTTTTTTGAGTTTCAATGACCTCTCCAGATATTCGTCTGATGTTATTAATTCATCATCAATTTTCAGCTCCAGGGTAAAGTCACGAACAGCCCAGACAAAAGATGGGAAAACCCGCATGAACTCCTCTGACTCATCCTCTTCTTTGTCTTGACTTGGGTTTGCCTTCACACGAATGTGCTCCGTCAGCTCTGACACATAGATACATTAAGTACCATTCAGGATATAATAACACTGTTGGCAGATTTGCATGTTATGTTCCATAATTAGATTCTGAACTTAAAAAGCCTTTTAAATTCCATTCCAATTCAGGAAGACTTTAAAATGATTCATATTTGAAGAAATACACTTACTACAGTGGGTGTAATTGTTAACTAAGAAATATCAACATTAAAAAATGATAAACATTCATCAAAACATTTGCTCATGCATTGCACCGCAAAAGGTCATGGGTTCAAACCCAGGGAACACCAAAAGCATCTTGTCATGTAAATAAATAGAAATGCATTGCATTTTGCATCTGACTAAAACATACTAAAATTCATAAATATAAAAATTTTTAAAATTCAACTTTGCAAAAATGTTAAATTAAAAACATTAACCCCTAGGAGAATACTACTTTCCATATCCTGACTCTACTTGTTTATGTGTGAAGGATACTGCAATTTTTCCAGAGCTGTGTTGTCAATGACCCCTAAACTGTTGTATACCAGAGTGCTGCTGAGCAGAACGGCCAGACAGAAGATCCATGTGTCATGTTTCTCATCCCCCTGAAACATTAAGAGTTTATTAGGTCTATTCGGTTACTACGTTTTAATTTAGCAAAGGAACAACCAAACAAACATATCACTTAAAGGCGGGGTGCATGATCTCTGAAATCCAATGTTGACATTTGAAATCACCTAAACAAACATGCCTATACCCCATTGGAATCTGGACCTTCTTTTGATAGACCCACCCCACACATACGCAACCCAGACAACAGTGCTGATTGGCTACAAGTGTGTTTTAGTACTCGGCCTGACTCCCTTTTCCAAAGCGTTTTTCAAAAAATCATGCACCCCGCCGTTAAATCACTTAAAAATTATCATTTATATGCTGGATTCTAATTTGCCAGTCGCAACATTACAGGATTTGACAGGTGCAGTGTCATAATTACAAAAAATGTAATATAAATATGCATAATTAATCACATATATGAGATATTACAAATGATTAAACCAAATGTAGATTATGTACACTGATCACCCTGTCGAGATTTATTCTGCGATAACAACCGGCTGACTGTACATTATCTTATATGTAACGCAATAAATTACGTACATTTGTAACCCTATCTGTGAAAACCAGGCTAAAGTCTTCATATAATCTAAATTTGAGATAACAAGGCTCAACATTTGATTTCAATTTCACTATGATTTCAGTCTTTGTCATGGCCTCACTCAGTAAAGTTATATTTTCACAGAATGTTTTTTTAGGATGATTTTATGTAAAAAACAGTCAAACACAAACAAATTCTTTAGCTGGGATTTTACAGAAAGGTCACAATTTAAATGTCATCATAGTCAATAGAAAGTGAAACCAAAGGCAAGGTAATAATATTGTTGTTATGAAAATGTTACTGTGGATACCAATTGTCTGTTCTTACCTTTTGTACGTCACCAAGTCCCTCTGTGTCCAGAAGCACCAAAGTGTGTCCTTTTTTACTTGGGTGAGGGACGCACCAAATCCAGATGCCTTTGGTTTTTGATTCGATTGTGCTACCAAGAGCAAAGCCTGAGACAGTCACATTATTAGGGTCAATGGCAAATAAAAATGTCTTGCACTTTTTAAACCTCTAAAAACCATATTAACATGGTTTACTTCTAGGTATTACAATCCTTTTAACTGGAAATGTAAAACTTACATCACAGAACAGGTGTATAAACCTTATTGTCTATATGAACAGCTAAAACTGATAAATCCTGACAAAAATACAACTATACAAGAATCTTGAAAACAATCTAAAATGTTCCTTAAAATGCATTTACTAAACTACAACACTTTCTTGAACAGTGTGTGGACATAAATGTTTGTTGACAGTGTGAACACAACCACCATACAATGAAAAATGAATCATTCTTTTTTTAATCCTCATTAAACCAAAGCAGTCCTATTAGACAATATTTTGATTCTCTTGTTAATGTGACATCATACTGATAAAGCTCCACCCAATGCCACTGACTGACAGCCCTTCATTACGTCAGGGTTTCCCGCAGCACTTTGCAGTTCGGGCGGCCCGCCTCAGCTGGAAAACCCTACTGCCTTAACAAGGTCATCCAAAAAAAAATTAGCTGCACAAAAGGCGGTCAAGTGCATCTCAATGAATAACGCGGACACGCTTTACACCACGAGCGAGCACACCACATGGCCAAATGAGTGAAAGACGTGGTCCGGCACTGTCTAGAGCAAGGTTTCCCGCAGCACTTTGCAGTTTTGGGCGGCCCACCTAAGCTGGGGAACCCTACCCTGTTAACAAAAAAAATCAGCTGAACGACTTCCAGCCAATGGAATTACACGACCGAGCAAGAATTTTTAGTTTTAAGAAGTCGTGTTTCTTAAGACAAACGCAAATTCCAGCCAATCACATTACAGAACTGAGAAGCATTCCAACCAATTAAATGAAAGAAGGCGGGAGTTTATGTTCACTATGTTTGAGCGTTTGTATAGTGCTTTACACATGAATGCATATTGTTTCAAAGCTATTTTTACAGAAAATGGGTCCTTATATTAAAAAATACGGATATTTACCGTAGCAAACCCAGAGATGCAAACTACTTAACTTTAGGTTAATTTTGCCAAAGAAGCAACATCCCCCCGGGGTGGCGGCAAACCCTACCACCTTAACTAACACATTTTCTGCGGGAAACCCTGTAGAGGATAACTAGTAGCCAGTTGATAAAACATCTCGGAGAATAGCGTGGACGCGCTTTACACCGTGAGCGTGCATCCGCGCCACACGGCCAAAATGGTTGTTCTGTCAAGTGTCTGGAGGATAGCCAGTTGATAAAACGCGTGTCTCTGAGAACTGTAAGTGGATTTTTTTTTTGAGGTTATTTAAGCCTGTTATTGAATTAGTCTATAGTTCTTGCAAATTTAAAGTAAGTTAGCTGGTGATTTTTGTTGTTTGAGCAACCTGCTAGCTAGGTTGCACGTACCTGTTGATTCAATATAATTGTTGCTCACGTTATTTATGTGCATTATTTAAATGCTACAGTAGTTACACTCATTTAAGATAAATGTAATTAATAGTGGGAAATAATCAGTTTTTACAATTTAACAATGTCATCTTTCATTGTTCGCCAGACAAATCTGCTTCAGTTTGTGTTTATTAACTCTTTAGTTTCACTTCATGACGCAGCTATTCCCGTTAGAGGTATCTGTTAAAAACATTTAATTCATCAATAAACTAGTATGTGTTCATAGTTTCTTCAAATTTTTATTTTATTTGAGTGTTTTAAATAAAAATATTTTCATCATGACACGTACCTGCCCCTTTGATTGCCATGACCCCGGCCACAAACCACCTTAACTAACACATTTTCTGTGGGAAACCCTGATTACGTTGCCTGCCATATCTCAATAGTGAGATAATATTGTCTCAGGCTGTATTCACAGGAATCAGATTTATTTAAACTGTCTCTTTTACTTAGGGCAAAGGTTTTCAATCATTTTTGTCAGCCAAAGCCCCTTGACCTATTTTTTTTAAGTAGCCCCTGAGATTTTGAGTAAATATTTCATAATTTATTAGCATATTTGCAAGTTCAGCTTTTAGTTTTTTTTATCACTGGTACTTTACATAGTTATTGTTGTTATTAATACCTGTTATTGGACATCTGGTAATTTGTTGGGTAATCTGGTAAGTGTTGTGTAATGGTCAAATGACATGCAGATTAAACAAATTATATATATACATTTCACTGTGACAGCAAGCCCAGGCACTCGTGGGCCAGTACAAGCGACACAGTAGCCTATATGTACAGATGTGAAGCTAAGATTCATCCAAACAGTCGCTAAGTTTGTCTAAATGGGTCTAAAAGTCGCCAGATGTAGCAATAAAGTCGCTAAGTTGGCAACACAGTCGCTGAGTTGGCAACACTGCTTCAGCCAATCCCCCCCTTTTTTAAGCAAGTAAACCCCACCCACTGATTAACATTTAATTTGCATACAAGTTGAAAATTAAAATGAAAACGAAAATGAAAAAGAAAACCAATAAATAAAATTAAGATAAAGGACATAAAATTAAAACTTTACATTTTAATTTTGTACCTATTATTGCTTGGGCATGAATATAAAGCCTTTTAAAAATCTATTTACAGATTCCTTTTCAAGTTTGCCTTTTTATTTTAATATTGTCAGTCTTGACTCAAATTTATATGGAAAATGAAATGTCAAATCATCAATTTAATTGCATTTTTCAATTTGTCCGGAATGATGCTTCATCACTTAAAATAAAATAATTAAATTTAATGTTTTAATTTTTATTTTAGCATTTAATTTTCAAATTTGGGACAGATTTTGCGATTTTATGTTTTATTTTATAATTTAATTAATTCATTTTAAAAAAGTCAAAAAATACCTTCCATATTCGCGAACTCTAGTTTGGGAAACCCTTGCTGAGTCCCAATTCGTCTACTTATACTACGACCTAAAAGTATGTAATGTTTTTGTGAGGAAAATGTACATACTTTTGAGTGTGTAGCAAAAGAGTATGCACGTTCTGGGACGTACTTCGATGACGTCATGCAACGTGAACGAAAACGTGGTTGCCTAGTTACACACACCACAACTTTTAACAATATTTAATTCATTCTTATAACTTATGTCAAATATAATTTTATTTACTATTCCCATCTTTTTTTCTCATCGTTTGTTTCACAATACATTTTACAATGTGTTTTACCAAGTTGAGGAGTGAAGCAGAGCGTCATTAGAACTAAACGCAGGTCGTTTGTGAGGCGGCTGGTTCTGACGTTCATGTGCAATGTGTGTAATGAAAGCTACTTATTTTAAAGTCAAAATATTAAAAAGTTTATAGTATAACTATTGTTTAACGTATTTTATACTTATATATAACTCAAAAATACCCAGATGAAAATGAACCATGCTTTTACTACAGTAAAAGTGTAGTAACCATGTTTCTTCGTTGGACTAATAAAGTTAACATTTGTACAGCCACAGTATTACTACAAATAAGCAAGAGGGTCAGTGTGGTTAAGCTCCTCCCTCCCGCACGCAATGGGTTGTGGGCAATATTAGCCGTTAGTGTGTGCATTGATATGCACTTTGAATTCAAACCGGAAATAGTAGACCATCCGGGTATCTTTGGGATACTCATTTCAACATACTACGATTTGGGACGTACTAATTCTAGTTTCGAATACTATTTAGGAAGGATAGTATGCGAATTGGGACTCAGGGCCTGAGTTAGGAGTGTGGAGCTGTAGCTCATTTGCATTTAAAGGTACACAGATGAAAACATGCTATAATAAATTATCTGTGGGGTATTTTGAGCTGAAACTTCACAGACACAATCTGGGCACACCTGAGACTACATTACATCTTGTAAAAATGGGCATAATAGATGCCCTTTAAATCTAATAATAAGATTTTGTTTTCTTACTGGAATTTGTTCCTAATTTAAGCATACATTTAAACAAGGCCATTCTGCAGGCCGTCTCACCTGACTGTTGTCCTGCTAGCCGGTTCATAAGATAAGACTTTCCAGTACGGTAGAGTCCCACTACAGATACAACCACCACCGGCTCGGTGATCCCATCCAGAATGTCTTTGCCTTCTTTCCTGACACACAGCGTCCCACTGTCGTCATTTTCAATCAGACACACAGGAGCTGGCATGCGACCTCCCAACGCCATGGCTCTGTGAAAACGAAATACACGCACCGTTAACGGGACCGTACGCAGCGCCGCCTTTTACTATCACAACGCGCATGTAAAGTAAATATCGTTAGCGAGATTTCTAGTCATACGCTCAGAAAACAACAGCACAAACCCAACAAGGCTAGACACACAGGCACACATTCCAGACTTACCTAAAAAGGGTCTGTTTTGCTTTGTTTATCACCAGGCGTGGCGTGCGTGCTCTCTCAGTATGGCCACAGACTGCAAATGTGAAAGTAAAAGTAAAACTGCGCCGACAACAATTGGAACAGCTGCGCTTTCTCAGAAATCATCCGTTTAACATCAACCCAATTCAATCTGGGCGGACACAGGAAACTCCTAACTTACATGGTAAATAAGATGTGGTTTACTTTTGCACGTATAGCATCGTATATACTGCATGTTTTCAAACCGCTGGCTTGACAAGAACCGTATCGATAAGATCTTTCATTTACGGTACAGTAAAACATATTTTGATTATGTAACGTTATGTGTGTTGCATTTACTGATTTGACAGACTCTTAAACAACAATTCATAATTTTTGCTAAATATTTTGCCTTTTTTACCTTTAGCAAACAGAAGCCGTTAAAGAATCATGTCTCAAGCAAGAATGATGCAGCGGCCCATATGTTTGGTAAAGAACGTGTGTGGATCTCTCGAAGTTTGTAAAGACGCCATCGAGGTTTTAAATGGGATCAACGAGCCGGTGGTCGTGATATCTATTGTAGGACTCTATCGTACTGGAAAGTCTTATCTAATGAACCGTCTAGCAGGACAACAGACAGGTGAGTTAACCTGTTAAAACTCTTATGCAGTACATTGATGCAATAATAAAGACACCTGAAAACCATCTCTGTGTAAAGTATGAGAATATTTAAATATAATGAAATAATATAAAACGGATAGTCCCAGTCAGCAGCAGTTGTTTATCTACTACTTTGTATTTCACACAGCAGTCATAACGGTTTCTTGGTTCTGGGTAGAGGGGATACAGCTATGGACAAATCTCGCGAGAGGTAGCAGTTCTGGCGAGATAGTATACAGCTACGGCCTAATCCCGTGAAATGTTGGGTTTTTAGGGTTAGGATTGGGGTGGGATAGGATTAGGATGAAAACAGCACTCATCCGGCTAGATTTTGGCCTGTACACTTTCTTGCCACAACTCGGTTTCTTACTTCTGTTTACATGTCAGGGACTGCTGTTTATCTCACATATTATTATTTTTTTATTTATATGAATAGGGAATGTGGAGTTGACGTCACGCTGTGTTGGATTATGTGTAATCCGCCATCTTTGCAGGCACGCGTCCTATCCCGCTGTATTTGAGTTCATGTATTGGAGGTTGTTTTTGTATTTTCTGTCGAGATTTTAATAAACTTCGATATGTTTGGTCAGTACTGCTCGATCAAGCAAGTCACGCGATCGTTCAGGGAGGAAACTGAACAACGGAATACGTTTTTCCAGCTTTTATTCGTGGAAAAAACAAAGGAAGCCGGTGCAGGAGCTGACGAAAAGACGCCGGATCGCGTGGTTTGCATGCTGCAATCAGGAGAAAAACGTTTACTTTTCAAAAAAAATCCCTGCATCAGCGAGAGTGTGTTCGATGCATTTTCAGTCATTCAGTAATTTGTGATTAATAAAAGCAGAACCACTTAAATTGTCTTGTTTTTATGCTAACACTGTCAAACTAACTTGTAAATGTAAGTTATTGATTGATTCATTCATTCATTTCTGATCACCCTAAACACATGAGTTATAAAAATAAATATTTAGACAATTTTGACGATTGTAACACATATTTTTTATTAAATGCAACTGCTCAAACCCACTGCTTGTGACTCTTTAAATAACAACGTTAGCTAAATATTTAGCATTTTGTTTGTTTTAATAACTTGGCCAAAACAGAAGTGCCATCTTTTGAACATGTGTTAATTCATCGCGCAGAATACAACGGAGAAATTATTTTATAGAATCATTAAGGTACGTAGGTATTAACACATTGTCAGTAAATAGCTGGTTTGCCAACCATAAGACTCCAAAAGAAGAAGTGTCACTTTACTATAAGCTTGAAGGGATTTATATCTCTTAAACTCCTGCAAAGTGTAAATAAAGTCCTGCAAAAACAAGGTAATTGACCAGATATGTAAGCGGAGGTCCGTAATCCAGTCTTGGGCTGCTAAATCATATGGATCTATGTTGTTTATTTGTCCAAATAAAGTTTTTTGGCAGTAGCATTTAGTTTCTCCCGATAGGGTCCCTTCTCTTGTTCTTTCAACTTCTCGATATCTTCAGTTTTTCTTCAAATTTACCTAGTTTTAGCTTAACATGCCCAGAATTAAATGGCATAGCGGTCGTCGGTGCCTCTAAACATGGCGCCCACGTCCCATAATGCAACACTGCGGTGACGTACATTAACATTCCCTATATAATATTTATTTTATGATTTCTTTGTAATATAAAAAATCTATACACAAAAAAAAATGCTGGGTGGTACGGAAGCCGAGAGAGGCCATGCACTATTATTATTTTTGCTTGCTTGTTTTCTCGTGATCACGACTTAATTTCTCGTTATCTCGAGATAACAAAGTTGTTTTCTCGTGATCTCGACATAACAAAAGTTGTATTTTTGTGATGGGATTAAAGCTTACGTGTACTCGATGTTTTGTTTGTAAACAGCAAAAGCATATTTTGCTAAATTAGCATTGATGAACAAACGAGATTTTACTTGGATCAGAGATTCGCTCAAGCGGAAATAGATGTCAATATTTACAATTTTACAGTGGTGAATTTAGGGACCGTCTTTAAGTTACTCAATACACGTTTCTACTTTTAACAGCATTTAAATGAAATGACTGAAAGTCAACAAACAGTCACAAAACCAACGTGTTTGTGTGGTTGTCAGCTATAATGCACACTTTTTAGATTGTTGATATTTATTTAAATAAACTGTTAAATACTATTGAAGATAGAAACGTGTACAGAATTACTTTAGAGATGGTCCCTAAATTCACGAACATGAACCGTCCAAATTTATTTATTTATTAAGTCTACACATTAGCTACACGTGTGGTTACGGCGAAGACCCCAACTCATATACATTAGCAGTCCACTTCAAAATACACTCAATATTATATTGACAGGAAATTACATTATGACATTTGGATTATCATGAGATAATTAAGTCGTGATCACGAGAAAACAACTTTCGTTATCTCGAGATCACGAAAAAACAACTTTTGTTATCTCGAGATAACGAGAAATTAAGTCGTGATCACGAGAAAACAACTTTTGTTATCTCGAGATCACGAGAAATTAAGCAAGCAAAATAATAATAGTGCATGTCCTCTCTCGGCTTCCGTAGGGTGGTCTCAACACATGGTTGGACAAAATTATGACCAACCCAACCGTTGGGTTAAATTAACCTAGAAAATGTCTTAACTATTGATTGAACAACCCAGCATTTTTAGTCTGTAGCCCAGTTGGTAGCATGGGTTCAATCCTAGGGAACACACAAACTAATACATGTATAAGTTGAATGCATTGCTGTGGAATGCATTAATGTAAATGTAAATAAAGCAAGGCTTTGAACCGGTTCACAAAACGAAAACCAGAAACTTTTGATGTTTTGCAAGGAACAGAAACGAAACCAGAAACAAAAAAATGTTCCGGAACCATTTATTTAAAATAATGGTAACAGGTTAATACAGTTCTTTTTTTTTCTACAACAAGATTTCTGTGCAATACTCGGTGAAGTTCACTTCAGGTCGTCGTTGACTCATCTGAGAAATTAGAAGCTTGCCACCAGCAAGTAGCCCAAGTCTCTAATGCTCAATCATAAGAGGTTAATTTTGTAGGCTACCAAGTATCCCAAGTTTGTTTTTTAATACTAATTAGTGGTGTAACGGATTGCAGTTGATACGTGATCAGTATAGATCACGACCCACGCTTCGGCTCGCTTGCTAATTAATACGCAAATTTGAATAGGGTGAAAGTTGATCATTTGCACGTGTTTCAAAGGCTTGCAAATGTTAACACTTAAGGGATTTTAAACAATTTAACTGCAAAATGGCGCTAAAGTGAGCAATTTTCTGTACGGACAGACATGCGTTGAATGTGTCCGGTCCAACTCCAATCAAACGTGATTATCCCTATGCCCTTCAAAGATCAGAACTCTTGATGTATAAATTTGAGAGTTGCGCTACTGTGTCTTATACTGTCGTCCATTAAAATACATTTGGCAAATAAAGCACTGAAAAAGAATTTGGAGTCCTCGGTTTGTGTGTGTGTGCACGCGTGTTTAAGTGCACTCAACAAATTTAGGCATGTCAGACTTACAGTTATGCCGCTTACATAATGTAGCCGTTTTTAATGTTCGATGACAAGTTAGAGACTTAAGGAAAATTATGTAGACTAATAATTTTAGGGTTAAACCGAAAACCGGAAACGTTAAAATACTGTTTCTGTTCGGAACAAACCAAATAGGAAAAAAATCTGGTTCATAGCCCTGAAATAAAGTACTCAAGGCTTTATCATCTTGTGACTGTATTCATGTTTAAAGGGTAATACGTGACCTTCTTTCTTAAATGTGTCTGCCTCAGGGTTTGCTCTTGGTAACACTATTGAGTCAAAGACCAAAGGCATTTGGATGTGTTGTGTCCCACACCCATCTGAAGCAGGGCGTACTCTGGTGCTGCTGGACACAGAGGGACTGGGTGATATAGACAAGGTGAGGTTATTGTTTCCATCTTCTGCAACATCTTGTTTTGTTGCATTATTTAATGAGCCCTGTGCCACCTGAATGAGTCAAAATATGGAATTAGTTTAAAAATGATGCAACACTTTATATGACCCTGTCTGTAGTAATTATTTGTCATTTACTGTTTTCTACATAAGATCATCCTACATAAAAACCAATCTGTAAAAATAGAACCTTGATATCTTTAATATTGACTTGGTTCATGTCGAATCAATGATTGAGTCAAACTTTGATCTTTAATCAATGATTAGATTATGGGACTTTAGCCTGGATTTCACAAACAGGTCCGGCCACAAGTATGTCTGTGGTATGTCTCAAGATTTAGTTTAGTTAATGGTATTTGTTATTTGCTGACTCACAGGATGTTCAGCCAAATACAGTGTTTGCTGTCTAGAAATCATGTCTCACAATAAATATTTTCACTTGTTTAACTATGAGATTAAAGTATAAAAAAAGATTCAAATATAGAAATTAGACTTTAGAAGCACCATCAGACCATTTTCCACTTGAAAGTTGAGGTTATCAGCAGTTATTCTATCCATATTATTATTTTTATAGCTTATCATCAATAATATTTGTGTGTACTCCTATTTTACTAGGATTTTAAGTAGACATCCGAGACAAATGTAAACTTTGCATGCTCCTAAGCATCAAAAGCATTATATTCTAAGCATGACAATATAATATTAGGTAAAATAACCAAGTCTTTAGTTTTTAGTGGGAAGTTTCTGAAAATATACATACATAAATACAGGTAATTGGAAGTGCTTGATTCTATTTTATGCAAGAAGTTTTCTGGGAAAAAATCCATATTATTCCCTGTTTAGTGTAGGATAATATCATAAAAATTCTATACTTTTTAAGCAGACGCTAAACTTTTGCTTTAAATGCTTATATCTTCTGTATGCAAATGTTGATTCATACCAAAATGCTTTTTTGCATAGTTGTGTTTGACACATGGAAACGTCTCGGGTTATGTATGTGACTGTTGTGCCCTGAGAAGGAACGTTGCGTCTCCCTTGCCATACTTCCTGCGTCCCTGTAACACCGTCTATGGCAATATTTCAGATAGCGATATACTTCCTGGCTCCCGCGTAACTCTATCTTTGTCGTTAAGCCTCACCATTGGCTGAATTTGATATACAGATTAAGGCGCACACACCCCTGGAGGCGTCCCCAAAGTGTCACCGCAGTGATGCAGTGTGAGTTCCCTTGAAAGGGAACTGTAACAATGTATCTTAAAAGGTAACACAATGTAACCTTGCTCTGACTTGAAATGTGTCCCCACATTTAGTCCTTGAATTTGAGGGTATTGGACCTGGAAAGTCCTTGAAAATTTTTTTTTTTGTAGCTCAGTTGGTAGAGGATTGCATAAGTAGTGCAAGGGTAATGGGAATGATTCCCAGAGAACACTCATACTGATAAAAGAAAATGTAAATACAGTAAATGTAAATCATCTGTTTCTTTCAGGGAGACTCTCAGAATGACGGCTGGATCTTCTGTCTGGCGGTTTTGCTCAGCAGCACTCTTGTGTACAACAGCAGAGGAACCATTGATAATGTTGCAGTTGAACAGCTGCAGTATCCTTTATCATCATCATCATCATCATCTTACACACATGATCCCCCTACTCTTACACGTACATGCACACAAGATGTCCACTTACAAGCTGTTATTCCTCAATGTGCTGCAGCTATGTTACTGAGCTCACCGAGCAGATCAAGATCAGGTCACCATCATCTCAAGAAGGAGCAGATGAAGAGGAGGAAGAAGATTCTCAGTTTGTGTGCTTTTTCCCATCATTCGTCTGGGTTGTGAGAGATTTCACCTTGGGTTTAGAAATTGATGGAAAGAAAGTGACAGAAGACGAATACCTCGACTTTGCCCTTCAGCTGAAGAAAGGTATTTTAGACATTTTCTGAGTATGTCCTTGTGAAAAATGTTTGGATTTGGAAAGGCAAAAAAAGTCATGTGTTTACTTGTTTAGGTGTGAATAAGAAAACCAGTGACTACAACCTGCCTCGTCAATGTATCCGGAGTTATTTCCCTTCCCGGAAGTGTTTTGTGTTCCCATCTCCGGCCTCACCTGAAAACATGGGGCGTTTAGAGAGCCTTCAAGAGCAGGAGCTTGTGCCAGGTTTTTTAGAGGCCACGGGTCATTTCTGTAAATACATCTTTGCCAGAAGTGCTGTGAAAACACTGAAAGGGGGCCACAGGGTTACTGGGAAATGTAAGTGTTTTGATCAGATTTGATTGTTTAAAACTAATCCAGCCTACCGGTATACATAAAATACATCATATTTTTAATTGTGATAATCAAATCTAATGACCCATCAAATCTATTTTTATCTGTTGTGTGTGTGTGTTTGTTATCAGTGCTCGGTCACTTGGCTCAGATTTATGTAGAGACGATCAGCAGTGGACAGGTGCCCTGTCTGGAAAATGCAGTGGTTGCTCTTGCAAATCTGGAGAACCAGGCAGCTGTTGAAGAAGCTTTACAAGTGTATAAGAATGGGATGGAAAAAGTAAGACATGCATTACAGTGTGTATTAGTAAAAAAACACATCTGTATTATAACATTAAATAATATTAGCCTAAATTATCAAAGTACAGTATAAAATGAAGGTTGTTTTGCAGGTGAAGAGCAAGTTCCCTGTAACTGTGAATGACTTTACCTCTGAGCATCAGAAGTTGAGCAATCTGGCTACCTCTGAGTTCATGAAACGCTCATTTAAAGACGATAAAGGAGAATACCTGAAGAAACTAGTGGTAAGATTCATATACAGAGTCACACAAACATCCCGTACACACAAGCCTGCAGACATCTGATAATAATGGAGACATCATTTAAATATTTTATATTAAAAATAATTGTGTTAACGTAAACACTACTGCAGTTCATGTAGCTATCTAAGTTTAAAGTGCCACTTTTTTTGGAAAAAGCTAATTTTCCAGCTCCCCTAGAGTTAAAGCAACACTAAAGAGTTTTTTACCTTAAAATAACGTTTCCAAAAAAGTTTCAGTCGTTCATCCACTCGAAACAGGATGAACGGCCCTTTCACATTTGCTTTGCAGCCCTCTATCGGCCAAAACCGCACTAAAGAAATTAACAACCGTCGGGCCGCTGTCCTGTAGTTCGAGTGAAAACTACAAAAACTTGCTTAACGACAGACCTACAATCCAATCGGAGCCAGCTATAGAGACAGAGCACAGTTATGCAATTTTGAAAACCACGCCCACCGGGGGGGAAATCAATCCAACCGTCTCCATTGACTTTGTATTGCGAGAAGCCGCCTCCTTGTCATTTCTGGCTTATAACAAAAAACTAAATAATGCCTAAAAGCTGCGGTGTGACAATGTGTACAGCTAACAAGCCAAAGAACCCAGAAATAAATTTTTATAAGCTGTCGAGCCATAAAACCCAGTCTTTAAGGAGAATAAAGTGGATCGCCTGTCTTTAAACACTCGTTTTTTGGGGTCGACAGCTTATAAAAACGTATTTACAGATTAAACTTAAAAACAGAATAATACCTAAAAGTTGCTGTGTGACAAGGTGTACATCTAACACGACAAAAAAAAAAAAAAAAAACGTTTTTATAAGCTGTCGACTTCAAAAAACGAGCGTTTAGACACAGAAATAGAAACAGGCAACTTTTCATAGTACTCTTATTAGTAAAACTGCGTCCAATCGGGGGAAACGTACTCGGCGATCCACTTTATTCTCCTTAAAGGCTGGGTTTTACGGCTCGACAGCTTATAATAACTTATTTCTGGGTTCTTTGGCTTGTTAGCTGTACATATTGTCACAAAGCAGCTTTTAGGCATTATTCAGTTTTTGTTATAAGCCAGAAATGACAAGGAGGCGGCCTCTTGCAATACAAAGTCAATGGAGACTGTTGGATTGCTTTCCCCCCCGGTGGGCGTGGTTTTCAGGTTATGACGCGCTGCGCTCTGTCTCTATGCTGCAGTATTTACGACAGTGGTTAATGGGCAATTACGTGTCTAACCTGTAGGGGGAGCACAGAGCAAAAACTCTTTAGTATTGCTTTAAACATTTGATTCTTACCGTTTTGGAATCCATTCAGCCGATCTCCGGGTTTGGCGGTACCACTTTTAGCATAGCTTAGCGCAATCCATTGAATCAGATTAGACCATTAGCATTATGCTAAAGATAGCTAATAATAATAAATAGCTAATAATGAATAGCTAATAAAAATAGCGTAGTGATATTACGCACTGCCCCAAAATAGTCTGCTGCCATTGTAAGTAACCAAGGGGAATATTTTCGGGCAGTGCGTAATATCACTACGCCTCCTGCAGCCATGTTACATCAGCAAAGTCACTGATTATTGCACCAGTTTGAGAGTATAGTTCCTAGTCATATATGCCTAGAAAATCACAACTTTTAATTTTCTGTCAGTGTCAGTACATGATGTAACTACAGAAGAGTCAAGTTTTAAATAGAAAAAATATCGAAACTCTTTGGTTATTTTTTAGCACAATGCTAATGGTCTAATTAGATTCAATGGATTGTGCTAACCTATGCTAAAAGTATTAGCACCAGACCCGGAGATCAAAATATGTGCTCGGAGTGTGATCTGTGTTGCTGGTGTTTTCAAAATATGTGTTTTGTTGCGTCATGTGAACCATGTTTATCACGTGTTTTATCAAAATAAGTGCCTGCTGCACACTCGTCAAAAACGTTTATGATAAAAGAGATGCTCACGTTCACAAAATACACGCAAGACACTCCCTTAACAGTAAACTCTGATTACGCATGAGATTATGTGAGCGAGCGTCTCTTTTATCAAAAACCCTTTAGACGGGTCTGCAACAGGCACTTATTTTGACAGGACACGTGATGCACATAGATTCACTCAACGCGCCAAACACATATTTTGAAATTACGAACTACACACATGATGGGCTACATACATGTTGTGATGAACTTTGCATTGTGCGCCCTCGAAACAAGAAGTCACCGACCGCCACTGACATATATTAAACTGCTGTCCCTGTGGTTAAATTGCTTTAGTTTAACGTCATTCCAATTAACGACTATCTTGTTGTTTTGAAAACGTACTATGTCACGTGATGTATCAACATCGGTGTAGTACATCCAAATTCATTCATACTATCCAAAATCATACTAAATAGTTCCTACTGTTTTAACGGTTGATGAGTACGTACTTCATCGAATTCAGTACCTACTGTCAGTGCGCGATATCGGACGCAGCCAAAAAAAAATTATGATCTTAGTATATTACCAACTGCTATGTGTATTGTGTCTGTAACCGTGAAATATTTAAATGTTTTAGGAAGCTATAGATATGCACTATGTAGACCTAATGGATGAGAATGAGATGGCATCAGAGAAGAAGTGCAGAGAGCTGTTAAACGTTTTGTCTTGTAACATAAGTGAACGACTGAAGAATGGAGCATACAGTCAACCTGGAGGATATGAAGACTATTGCAAAGACAGAGACGACATTATTGCACAGTACCGCAAAGAACCAAACAAAGGAGTCAGGGTAAGGACACTTCCTGTATGTGTGTGTTTGTAAGATTGTGTTTGTAGATGTTTTATAAGATACAGTATTTGTTTATGTGCAGGCTGAAGCTGTGCTGAATGAGTTTTTGACTCAAAGAGGACCTGAGGCAAACGCCATCCTTCACGCTGATAAAAAGCTCACTGAAAATGACAAAAAAATCCAGGGTAAATCTTTATTAAGTAACGTGATGAATCAGTCCCTCCACAAAAAAAACGTGATTATGCGATCGCATGATTCAATCCATAATGAGCCAAAGTCGGGGGCTGCATTTTTTTCAAACAAGCCACACTTTCGCCACATAGATTGCAGATCTCCGCGCACAAAATATGAGGGGCTTGCATGATTTCATAATTCCGCATTTTTGTAGCAAAAAGTCACGTATATCTCAGCTGAAATTTAAAAAAATGTGTATTTACTTCACAAAAGCGCAGCCATGTCCCCTGTTGCTATAAGAACGTTATGAAGTGACGTCATTACGCGACGTGAACATCATTAAAAAGCTGCAAACCCCAACCGCAGTTTTTGCAAGTTCCCGCAGTTTTTGCAAGTTCCCGCAGTTTTTGCAAGTTCCTGCAATTTCATTGCAAATAATTGCATAAATATTCCACATATTCCATCGCATTTTTTAAGAAAAGTGCCCCAAGATCAAGGATTTTTGCCCGTTACAATCACAAAAAAAATTTCTGGAAGGACTGATGAATATTTCTCATTTCATTGTAATGTAATTCTCAATGTAATTGACTGTTTTTACTAAAAAGTTTCATGTGAAATGAAAGCCTGAGCCGTTTTCACATAAGTGCCAGATATATAGATTTTTATCAGACACACGCGCATATGTTTTGGTTTGCTAAAGACGAGGGGAGACGACAAGCATTGATCACAACTGTGCGGAGAGATTTTGCAGCCAGGAAAGAATTCAAGGACCTGTAGCTAACATTGTATACATTAATTTTACACATTACCATTATCTCAGTGTAGTTGATATGCATTAGATATGATATATGAACAAAGGTAATTTACTTGTCATTTATTTCTCCTGTTATCAGAAATAAACTATTATAAAATGACTTTGTTGTTATTGATTCTGTGTGGAAGTCCACCGGAAATTGCGCTTGGTCCACAAAAGCTGCTTGTTTATGTTGTTGCTGCTGAAACTGTCTATAATACAAAAACTAACTTCTCTTTCATTCTGTCTTTTCTCTTTCATTTCTTGAATTGTCAGAGGAAAAGGTGAAGGCGTCTCTACTGGAACAGAAGTGTAAAGAGGAAGAGGAGAAACGCATCGAGAGTGAGCGAATGTTTGAGACGGAGCAAGAGCGCCAGGAGGACAGAATTAAACAGATGGAGGAGAAGTTCAACAAGGAGAGGGAGCAACAGCAGGAGGAGATGGACAGAGCTCTGGAAAGCAAACTAAAGGAGCGGGAAGCATACCTGAACAAAGGCTTTAGGGAGAAAGCTGAACTTCTTGAGGAAGAGATCAGAAGTCTAAAGAAACAACAACAGGAAGAGAAAAGTTCTGGTGGTTGGTTTAAGGAATGTGTGATGCCTCTTGTTAGCACTTTTGCAGGCATCCTTCCTAATTTACTTCAACACAGACTGATGATGAAAAAACTCAGCAAATAATAAATAACTTTGTGGGGTTAATATGCTTGAAAACGTTTTCTGTAGGTTTTTCTAAACTGGGAACATTTCCAATACTGCTGTTTGGAAAAACTGTAAACTGTATTTGTTCAGTTTTATTTTCTGGATGCACATAAAAAATAAATGTATAATGTTACTGACTAAAATAAATGATGCCTATCACTCACTGACGTGAAAAAATGTATTCATCCATCAAATACAGTTGTCCAATGTCCAATAGCAGGGCATTACTCAAAAGTAATTTACTGGTCACGCATGTAATCTCAACAAATTTACCTTCATTGATAGGTGTACCCCAGTCCACAATAAAGATAAAGTAAGGAGAAAGGAAAATTCCAGATCTTTAAGTTAAAAGCGCTCTAAGCGAATTGACGCGTTTTAGACCATAACACATTTTTTGTTACATACAGCAAACATCTCCTCACTATCTGCTTGCTGCCTGTCCGCTGATCAAACTGTAAAAAAACGCGATCTCTGTAGACAGCTCAGTCTCGACAAACGACAATAACAACATAGTGGCCAAACCTAGCACAACAAAACATAACAAAGTGTTCCAGCCAATAAACGACAAGAAGGATTTGGGGGTGGGGGTTGGGCGCGTTCATGAAAGCACGGATGGGAGAGGGAGGGGGAGGCGTTAGCTACGCTCCGTTTGTTTGAAAACAGTTCAAACATCAACAGGAAGTGACATCGCACATTATTCGCTTAGAGAGCCTTTAAGCTTAGAATCTCTGCAATCTGTCTCTGTCCTGTAAGCATATAGTACCAGTGCATTTATAACTGCATGTCAAAAAAATGTTGACTAACTGCAGTGCAATTTGCAAAACAGTCACTTTTTGTTGATGTTTGAACTGTTTTCAAAAAACGGAACGTAGCTAACTCCTCCCCCTCCCTTCGGTGCTTTCATGAACGCGCCCAACCCCCACCCCCAAAACCTTCTTGTCGTTATTGGCTGGAACACTTTGTTATGGTTTCTGTTTGTAGGTTTGGCCACTGTGTTTATATTGAAGTTTGTAGACCCTGGGCTGTAATATGTTTTTTTACAGTTTGATCAGAGGACAGGAAGCAAGCAGATAGTGAGGAGATGTTTGCTGTATGTAACAAAAAAATGTTTTATGGTCTAAAACGCGTGAATTCGCTTAGAGCACCTTTGAGTAGTTTCAGTCTCTTAATCCATTACATTGAGACACACTATTTCACAAATTCACCTTCCCATCAAAGTCATCCCTGCTAAGAAGACAATAAATAGAAACCATCACAGAAATTCTAATGGATTTATTGCTTATAAAAATAATTGTATTGGTTTTAATAAAAACTAAAATGGTGTCTGTGTGGTTCTCTACTGGTAATGTCTTAAATTGTTTATATTGGTGGGATGTTATCTAGTGAATGGGAACAACAACAACAAAAAAAAACACCATTACATTGAAGGCTACTGGAATAAAGCGCAAAACACACTACATGAAGGAGTTTTGCTTATAACTGCTTGTGCTATTTTGGCTCTATCCCAACACTTAACTCAAGCCCCGAGCAACACCTCTCTTATGCACTGCAAAACCGGTTATTTAAAGTAGGGGAGGGGTTTTGTGCTGAAAAGAAACATACTGGTCCTCTGTTTATAGTAACCATGAGAGTGAAAGTAAAAGTATTGAGGAAGACAATTTCTGCTGATTTCTCTGAAAAGTCATCGTGTAAAGAGTAGTTTAAAAAAGTTTAGTTGATATTCATTCTGGACTGACAGAAAGACACGGTAAGATCTGTTAATGTTCTTCTAGGAAAATATTTATTACTGTTGATATTATGTCAGCTTTATAGAAAAATACTTTTGTAAAAAGCCAATGCACAAGATAATGCACTGTACTATGGTAAAGGGATAGTTCACCCCAAAATGAAAATTCTGTCATCATTTACTCATCCCTATGTTGCTCTAAAACTGTATGAGTTTTTTTATTCTGCTGAAAAACAAAGATATTTTGATAAATGATGGAAACTTTACAGTAGATGGATACCTTTTGACTTCTAACAAGTACTGTACCATAGAAGATAATGGGTATTTACTAGCAAAATATCTTCTTTTGTGTTCAACCGAATAAGAAAACTCATACAGGTTACAAAAACATGAGAATAAATAAATGATGACAGATTTTTGAGTGAACTAGAAAAGAAGCAGAAAGTTTCACCATTATACGAGGAACATACCCTGCATAGATCAACGCTTTGTGTGTTTCTTAAAGCTTGGGACACACTGGACGATTTTTACATATTAAACGATTTTAAAATCTATGGGAGACCACAGACATAGGGACGGTGTCAAACTATTTTTTAACAACATAATCCTCAGAACGCACACACTGCATGATTCAACCAGATCGCAATACCAAACCACACGTGATGACTGTAATAACAATTTAAAGTGACACAATCTCACAGAAACACGAGATCAAACGTGATGAGAAAACCAAATGTTGTGGTAGTTCTTGCATGACACATTAGAAAAGCACTTGTACTGTTGCCAAGTCGATATTCTTTTTTCCTTTTTCATGTCATGTTTGTGGGTGTCTTATTTCAGCTATAAAAGCATGCCACATCCTGTTGAAGCTTGCTCTCATTGGCAACCGCAGATGTCATGTTGAAGGCAGCCCGATCAAGAGTCGCAATTATCAAACATACGATTTGGGATCGGGGAGGCACCAACATGGTTGGGAGCAGCAAAATAATCGAAGTGACACCACAACAGAGTTTTTTTTTTTTTGGACAAAAAAATCGTCTGCAGTAAATCACTAATCGGGCTACGGCCCTTTTCGATTGCCGAAGGTGCAAATTGGGCTTAAAATTTTAACGTGCATAACTAGTCTAAATCCTTCATGAACTTTTGCAAACTGCATTGATGTGAATTTTTATTTTGATAAGCAATACTAAAAGCAATGGTATTCTTAAATAAAGCCATGTAACCTATTTTATACACTTTTAAAAAAGTGTATTTCTGACACATACATGTCTCTGGGATAATCCATGCATATCCACCGACTTTACAACCACACCCACATAGTAAATGTCTTTTTCAGTATGGAATGTGATAAAAAGTGTTATTATCATGTCATCTGTTGTTTCATGTCATGTTTACGTGTTTTCCATAGAGTCAGTCATGGCTTCTTCTACATGCATGTCAGCACCCGTGTGTCTCATTGAAAATGATGACAGTGGGAAGCTGAGTGTCAGGAAAGAGGGCAAAGACATTCTGGATAGGATCAATGGACCAGTGGTCGTGGTATCTGTAGTGGGACTTTACCGTACAGGAAAGTCTTATCTTATGAACCGCCTAGCAGGACAACAGACAGGTGAGACCGACTCCTGCAGACAGTCTTTATCTCAGAATCAGAAAGAGTTCTATTCGCCAGGTGTGCACAAGCACAAAAGGAATATGTTGTGGTTTTCAGGAGTTCTTGGTGAAATGATAACAGAAAGAACATTTTAACATTAGAACATCTGCTAAACATAAAATCAGATAGTAAAGCTGACACAAGATGACACAAACCGAGGCAGCCATCCACGGTGCCATCTCACGCCGTTAATGTTGAATGAGGACATACCCAAAGTTTGTGTATTTGACATTAAAACAATAACTGCATTAAGTGATTAAACATTTTAAATAATAATAATGTGGTTGTCTCAGGTTTTGCTTTGGGCAACACTGTTGAATCAAAGACCAAAGGCATCTGGATGTGGTGCGTCCCTCACCCATCTATGCCAGGACACACGCTGGTGCTGCTGGACACAGAAGGACTTGGTGATGTGAAAAAAGTGAGAGAAGCTATGCATTGTCCGTGTTTTAATTATAAGTGGATTGATGGAGTAAATGCAAAACATATTTGTTGGGTTATGATCTGAAAGTGGTAAGTTCTGTAATATTCCTGAGAAAGGTGTTTGTTTTAGGGAGACTCTCAGAATGACGGCTGGATCTTCTGTCTGGCGGTTTTGCTCAGTAGCACCCTGGTGTACAATAGCAGAGGAACCATTGATAATGTGGCAGTGGAACAGCTCCAGTATCCTTTATCATCATCATCATCTTACATACATGAACTCTTCCTCTTACAAATACTGTACAACACCATTTACAAGATGCTGTAAATTCCTTAATGTTCTGCACTACATTGTGGAGCTCGCTGAGCAGATCAAGATCAGATCACCATCATCTGCATCAGAAGAAGATGAAGAAGGGGAAGAAAATTCTAAGTTTGTGTGTTTTTTCCCATTATTTGTCTGGGCGGTGAGAGATTTCACTTTGGATTTGGAAATTAACGGACAAAAAGCGACAGAGGACGAGTACCTCAACTTTGCTCTTGAGCTGAAGAAAGGTATTTCAGACAGTAGTATTTGTCCATCACCTGCATCTGCACTGTAAAAAATACTTTGCTGCCTTAAAATGTTTTGTTAAAACAACTCAGATTCACAAGTCATGTCAATAGAGATGAGTTGTCAAAACTTAATTTTATAAGTTATAACAACTCACCTGTAGTTATAACAACTCATCTCTAGTCAAGATAAATAATAGTATGTTGAAATGACTTGTATATCTGAGTTGATTCACTAAAAAAATTAAGGCAGCAAAGTATTCTTTACAGTGTGTGTTTTTTAGTAGAATAAGGTTTGAGTTTGAAACCATTATACTAGTTCACTGAAACATTGACATGTGATACCCACAGTTGATTAGGTTTAAAGGGGACAAATTTGACTTTTTACATATTTAAGTGCTGTAATTGGGTCCCCAGTGCTTCATCAACCTAGAAAATGTGAAAAAGATCAACCCAGTAACTAAGTTTTGGTAAACCATTCTCTGCAAGCATGTAAAAAATAGGTAATTGAAATTTGGCTCCCCATGTGATGTCAGAAGGGGATAATACTGCCCCTTAATCTGCACGATCCAACCACGGCACTGCCATTTAGTGCAGAGATCAGCTCATAATGGACACACCCAAAAACGGCACATTTTTGCTCACACCTACAAAATGGCAATTAAATCATGCTATAATAAATGATCTATATGCTATTCAGAGCTAAAACTTCTCATATATGCACTCTGGAAACACCAACGATTTAATTGACATTATAAAAAAGTCTTGTGAAATGTCCTCTTTAAAATGTTTTTATCCTGAATAACTCTTTCATTTAGGTGTGGGAAGAAAAATCAGTGACTTCAACATGCCTCGTGAATGTATCCGGAGTTATTTTCCTTCCCGGAAGTGTTTCATGTTCCCACCTCCAGCCTCACCAGAAAACATGAGATGTTTAGAGAGCCTTCAAGAGCAGGACCTTGTGCCAGGTTTTCTGGAGGCCACGCGTCGTTTCTGCGAATACATTTTTGTGAAAAGTGCTGTGAAAACACTGAAAGGGGGTCACAAAGTTACTGGAAAATGTACGTGTTTTTAAACTACCATTTATACCATGTACAGCAGGGATGGGCAACTTCGGTCCTGGAGGGCCAATGTCCTGCAGAGTTTAGCTCCAACTTGCCTCAGCACACGTGCATTAAAGTTTCTAGTATGCCTAGTAAGACCTTAATTGGCTGCTTCAGGTGTGTTTAATTATGGTTGGAGCTAAACTCTGCAGGACACCGGCCCTCCAGGACCGAAGTTGCCCATCCCTGGTGTACAGTATTTAGATAACAACAGAATCTGCAGGGCAGTCATGCTTACTGCATGATTTTTCCCATTGGCTGTTTTTGGTGAAAGCTATTGGCAAATCTAAGCACCTGTTAAAATTTAATGTTGTTCTCTTTAAAAGTGTGTGTGTGTGTGTGTTTGTGTTTTCAGTGCTTGGTCAGCTGGCTCAGATTTATGTAGATACAATCAGCAGTGGTCAGGTGCCCTGTCTGGAAAATGCAGTGCTTGCTCTGGCAAATCAAGAGAACCAGGCGGCGGTTCAAGAAGCTTTACAAGTGTATAAGAGTGGCATGGAAGAGATAAGACACACACGACTTTCAACTTTTTAAATGTTTTGGTTAATGCACATAGATAAATGCTAATTTGCTTGTTCATAGGCAAACACAGAATATATACATTTGTGTTTTTTTACAGATAAGAAGTATGTTCCCAGTAAGCATGGACAATATAACCTGCGTGCACCAGAAGTGCAGCAGTCGGGCAACTTCTGAATTCATGAAACGCTCTTTTAATGATATAAAAGGAGAATACAGTACAAAACTGAAGGTGAGTTTTATAAAGACCTAAACACCTATGCAATGAATAAAAATGCAGCCACAGGATACACATGCAGGGCTTAACGCTAAGGAATTTTTCTACTGGCCCGGTTGGGCCCCACTGAAACGCAAACCGTTGATGTAAATTACACCTCTACTAGGTATTTCTCTTTGTTTATATGCATATAGGAGGAGATAGATATTTACTATGCAGCCCTGCTTAATCAGAATGAGATGGCATCTGAAGGAAAATGCAAAGAGCTGCTGAAGAATCTGTTCTCTGACATGAACGAACGACTGCAGAATGGAGCATACAGTCAACCTGGAGGATATGAAGTCTACTGCAGAGACAGAAATGCCATTATTGCACAGTATCGCAGAGAACCTAACAAAGGAGTAGGGGTGAGGACGCTTTCTGTGTGTGTATGTGTGTGTGAGAGTACACAGTATGCATCAGTGCTTAGTGTGTGTATACATTTTTACAAGGGTTTTGTACAGGTGTGTACAGGGTCCAAATGTCTTGACAATGATAGCAGAGGTCTTAACCATCTTTATAATTCAGATATTTAGTCATACTAAATGATGATTCTTGAAAATGTAAAAATGCCAAATGTTTTCTGTAAAGGTTAGCTTTAGGGTAGCCTGGCTAACACCAGACCAGTCTCATAGAGAATGAGACGTGGTCTGGGAATCATATGTTCATTTTCTCGCATTTGAGGTGTGGTTTACGAATGCCCAGAGTCCAGGGCGCTACGAATGTCTATCAAGTCTGTACATAGCTCATAGCCAATCGATGTGTCGCATAGATGTCGTCATCGTCTTTCTGCCCCTCCCTGTTCTGTGATTGGTTCCCTATGCCGTTGTGTTATGAATGTCTATGAAATGCGTCTGTACGTAACTCATTGCCAACCGGTGTGTCGCTGTCACAGGCCGACTCATAGCCTGTGGCAAATAATGAGGGGACACAACTACAGGTATAGGCCACAAGGTATTTTCTTTATTATAAACAAAACTTATAAACTTAACACAAAAGAATGAAATGTGAAAATGTCATAATATAGGATGTGTGTAAAGTGCATGGATGCATGAGTCTGTATGTGTAAACATGACTGAGTGAAAACTAAGTAAAAACTACAAAAGAACAAACAAACAGGATCATACCTGGAGGAGCAGAGAGAGAGAGAAAAATGGTTAGTGTGGCAGTTTAAATACACTGAGCCCAGGTGGCTCCAATTACCAACAACCCTCTGCTGCCTGCAGTAAGAACCACGCCTGCAAGACAGGGGAGGAGCCGTGACACCCCCCTCCTTAAAATGAGGGTCCCACCCTCAGCCCAAAAAAAAAACAAAAAAAAAACAAACAAACAAGTCCCGGCTCCTAGTGGTTTCCCTGTGTCCCCCAACTGAGTGTCCACTCCTCCAACTCAGCAGCCCTGGCACCTAGGGAGCAATTCAAGAGAAAGGAAAAGACAGCAAGCAGGGGTCAACAGAGGGAAGAAATACAAACTAGGTTAAAGGAGCTCGAGACAAGGCATCTGCAATGATATTATCCTTACCACTAATGTGTCTAATATCAAGGTTAAATGGTTGTAAGAACAAAGCCCACCGCATCAAGCGCTGGTTGGGATTTTGCAGGGACTTCAGAAAAATGAGTGGGTTATGATCAGTAAACACCGTTAAAGGAGTCAAACCTGAACCAACATAGACTTCAAAGTGCTGTAGAGCCCAAATGAGTCCTAACGCCTCCTTTTCAATTACAGAGTAGTTTTTCTGGTACTTATTAAATTTCCTGGAAAAGAAACTAACTGGACACTCAACATTGTCCTCATTTTCCTGGAAAAGCACAGCCCCAGCACCTATTTGACTGGCGTCTACCTGCAATTTGAAAGGTTTCCCAAAATGTGGTGCTGCCAACACGGGTGCCGAACACAAAAGAACCTTAACTGCATCAAATGCCTCTTGACACTGGGTGGACCAGATAAATTCAGCGTTGGCCTTTAATAGATTGGTCAATGGGGCCACTACTACAGAAAAATTCTTACAAAAAGCACGGTAGTACCCCACCATTCCCAGGAAGCGCATCAATTCTTTTTTTGAAGAAGGCTGTGGAAACTGCTTCACAGCCTGAACCTTGGCTTCCACAGGACAAACAAAACCCTGGCCAACAACCTTGCCTAGGTATGTAACAGTAGCTTTGGCAAACTCACACTTTGCCAAATTAACAGTTAACCTGGCCCACACCAGTCTTTCAAACAGGGCTTGAACTCTCTGGACATGGTCCTCCCAGGAGTCTGAGTAGACGACCACATCATCCAGATACACAGCACACCCTTCCAGACCTGAGACCACCTGATTCATCAGCCTCTGGAAAGTGGCTGGAGCATTTCGTAAGCCAAAAGGCATCACTGTGTAAGAGAACAATCCAGATGGAGTGATAAAGGCAGCAATCTCACGAGCCATTTTGGTAAGGGGTACTTGCCAATATCCCTTTAAAAGATCAAATTTGCTAACATACTTTGCTGCCCCAACTTGATCAATACAGTCCTCCATCCTTGGAAGAGGGTAAAGGTCTGCCTTAGTGACATTATTTACCTTTCTATAATCAGTGCAGGGTCTAAAAGTGGAATCAGACTTTTTGACCAGAATACAGGGTGAAGCCCAATTTGAAGAACATGGCTCAGCAATACCATTGTCCAACATATACCGCACCTCGGTTTCCAATTGCTGTCTCTTCTCCTCAGATACTCGATAGAATCTCTGTTTGATAGGCTTAGCATCTCCAATGTCTATGTCATGCTCAATTAAATGGGTTTGAGATGGAGTGTCAGAAAACAAAACGGTGTAGCTTCTAATAAGAGATAACAATTCCTCACGTTTCTCAGAGTCTAAATGGTCTATCAAAACATCAAGGTTTTGCAAAGTCTGGGAGTTTTTCAACCGACCCTGTAAGACCTCATCCGAAACCCTAACTACCTCTTCTTCTCCACCCTCCACAAAGTTAATGCCATAAGATGCAGTGACTGAAGCAGCAGTCAACGCTGACCTCACTGCTAGAGTACCTTCCACTTTGCTCAAATCACGGGAATAATAACATTTTAACATGTTCACATGGCACAATTTAGAGGACTTCCTATGACCAGGGGTTTCAATAAGATAGTTCAAATCTGAAACTTTGCGCAACACTGTAAAAGGACCATAGTACTTTGCCTGAAAAGGTGAACTTACCAGAGGCAAAAGAGCAAGTACACGATCACCAGGACTAAACTCACGCAGCTCAGCCTGTCTGTCATATTTCTGTTTCATTTTCTTCTGAGCACATTCTAGTTTTTCTTTTGCCAGTTCACCAGCCTTATACAACTTCATCCTAAAACCATTTACATAGTCAATAAGGCTCCGAGGTGGTTCCTCAGGCAAACCACCATCCTTTAGTACCGCTACTGGCCCACGAACCTTGTGACCAAACACCAAGTCATTAGGGCTAAACCCTGTGCTTTCCTGCACCACCTCACGAGCAGCCAGTAGCAGCCAGGGTAACCCCTCCTCCCAATCTGCAGACAGTTCTGTACAGTATGCACGAAGCAAGGACTTTAACGTTTGATGAAAACGTTCCAAAGCTCCCTGGCTCTGGGCATGGAATGCAGTAGACTTGTTGTGTTTAACCTTAAGCTGTTTGAGAACCTGAGCAAATAAATGAGATGTAAAGTTAGACCCTCGATCTGACTGAATGATTTTTGGAATCCCAAATGTTGAAATAAATTGAGTTATTGCTTTAACTACTGATTTTGAAGTTATGTTACGCAGGGGAAAAGCTGCTGGATATCTAGTTGCTTGACACATAACAGTTAACAAGTAGCTATGGCCTAACTTGGACCGTGGTAAAGGCCCAACACAATCAATAAGAAGATGCTCAAAAGGTTGCCCTATGGCTGGTATTGGATATAAAGGTGCTGGCTTTACAACCTGGTTTGGCTTGCTTGTGCACTGACACGTATGACAAGTTCTAATAAACTGAGCTACATCCCGCTTCAAACGTGGCCAAAAGAAGTAACGGAGTATGCGATCATAAGTTTTACAAACACCCATATGACCTGCCACATCACCATGTGACGTTTGCAACACTTTATTTCGTAAAGTAGTAGGTACAACTACTTGAAAAACTGGTTCTCCTAGACCCTGCTTACAGTATGGAACCCATTTTCTGACCAACAGCCCATCCAAAAGAAAATAACACTGAGCACTATTCCTCACCATTAAATCAGGAACCACTTTATCAAACAGGTCAGTCAAAGTAATATCTGCCTTTTGCTCAGCTACCAATGAATCTCTAGAACTAATCAATTGTTCTAGCTGGAGTTTAACTGGCAACTCAAGACTTTCTGGCTTACTCTCAACCTCCTTACGAGAGGCAGAGCGGGTAACAACACAAACTGGAAATACCTCAGGAGACGCACTGCTGCAATCAGGAGCTACACTTGCACAGGACACTGAAGGTTGCTTCTTGAAGATGTTTGGTTTACCAACTGCCCACACCTTACTACCTGCCAAATCATTCCCCAAAATCATATGGATGCCCTCTACTGGCAGCTGGGGTCTAACCCCCACAATTATATTACCCTCTATCAGACCACATTTTAGGGTTATTTTATGTAAAGGAGAAGAGAATGGAGTTAAACCCATGCCACATACCATTACACAACTGCCAGTATCAGATTCCTTAGAGAATGGCAAAACAGATTCTAAAATAAAAGAATCTAAAGCCCCCGTGTCTCTTAAGATTTTAATTGGAACATCTTGGCTGCCATCTACCAGGGACACTACACCATCTGAAATAAAGGCAGAAAAATCACCATGAGAAGACCGAGAACCAAACTGAACTAGTGGCTGAAAAAGCTCACATTGGTAGTCAGAAGCTGTAACGGGAGCTGCAATCACTGCAGGTTTAATTTGACCTGACTGCTTTGATTTAAGTAGAGGACAATCTTTCTTCCAGTGTCCTTCAACTAAACAGTAGCGACAAATATCATCAACTGAAGGTTTATATCCCCCAGAACCAACCTTCTGCTGCGGCCTTTGGAAAGAAGCTCCAGAAAAAGAGGACCTACTATTCCTAGGAATAAAATTATTTTGATGGTACATAGCACTATTTGACTCAAAATAGCTTTTATGTGTTAACCTGTACTCATCTGCAAGAACTGCTGCATCACTTGGAGACTTAACTTTACGTTCATTAATATATGTAGCAACCTGGTCCGACACAGAATCTTTAAACTGTTCCAACACAATTAAGTTAGCTAGATCCTCAAAAGTGCTAACTTCAGAAGCTGTATACCACCGATTAAATGCAGAAATTAAATCACGAACAAACTCAGAATAGGTTTGTGAATCTAACTTTTTCCTATAACGAAAACGTTGACAATATGCCTCCGGCACAAGCTCGTAGACCTTCAGAACTACTGATTTAACTTTAGCATAAACTTTACTGTCAGCCACACTCAGTGCTAAAAAAGCCTCACGTGCTTTACCTGTAAGTACACATTGCAACAACATAGTCCTGTCCAAATCTGACCAAGCTCTAGCTTCTGCAATACGCTCAAATAAAATAAAGTATGTATCTGGATCTGACTCATCAAATGTAGGCAACAAGCGAAGATTCTGTGAAACATCAAACTGTGGTACTGCTGGTCTATTAGCATTATGCAATCGTGCTAACTCCAGCTGCATTAGCAACAGCTCTTTCTGCTGCTCAAAAGTTAATGAAGGGCTACCCTGAAAACTTGCACCCTCACCACTAGCAGACTGATCAAAATGAACCCCTACTTCCTTAAGACCTTGCTTTAATGCAACTTTAACAGTGTCTTTAAGTTTTTTATCAACAATTTCAATGTGATAATGTTCAGCTATTTCAATTAACTGCTCCTTAGTACACAAATCTAAGGCTAACTCTGAAGGAGCCTGAACAAAACTACTCAAAAAGGAAGACATTTTCCTCAATCAATACAACTCATTACAAATGCCAAAAACAAAACTCAACTCACCTGTTGCCAGTCTGGGTTTAAGGACAGGAGCCACTCCCCACTATCCTCCAAAAACAACTAACTGACCCCTAGTCTTCGTGCAGTCACATGTGGTGGGGTTTTATGCACACAAAACCAGTGGAGTGGAAAAGACGACCAGAAACTGGCAGCCCCCCCACTTCCACGGAGGTGCTCCCGAGCCGATGTAGGGAAATAAGGGAAACGGAAGCTCTACCCACGTTCACTGCCACCTAAAAAAAAACACCACGAGCCTCCTATTGACACTCGCTGATAAACCTCAACAGGAGAGGACTCCTACCTGAACAACAAACCCAGAAAAGGCCCAGAGTGAGTTGTTAACCAAATTAGCTACAAAGCTAACTAAACAAAAAATACATGGCTCTCCCTGCTCTCTCCAAAACGAATGGCCTAACCCAAGCATCCCCTTAAACAAAAAAATTGGCAATCTGAACTTAATAAAACTACTAACCCAAATTACTACAAAACAGTAATCAAATAAGCCAAACTAGTGCCAAAATACAAATAAACAAATATACAAATAATAAACCAAAGACAAACTAGAACTTCAATCCTACTATAGAAAAAAAATATGTTAACCTAAATATACTAAAGTACAATTAACTTTAACTTAGGCTATGGACGAGCCCCCACTTGTCACAGGCCGACTCATAGCCTGTGGCAAATAATGAGGGGACACAACTAAAGGTATAGGCCACAAGGTATTTTCTTTATTATAAACAAAACTTATAAACTTAACACAAAAGAATGAAATGTGAAAATGTCATAATATAGGATGTATGTAAAGTGCATGGATGCATGAGTCTGTATGTGTAAACATGACTGAGTGAAAACTAAGTAAAAACTACAAAAGAACAAACAAACAGGATCATACCTGGAGGAGCAGAGAGAGAGAGAGAAAAATGGTTAGTGTGGCAGTTTAAATACACTGAGCCCAGGTGGCTCCAATTACCAACAACCCTCTGCTGCCTGCAGTAAGAACCACGCCTGCAAGACAGGGGAGGAGCCGTGACAGTCGCATAGACGTCGTCATCGCCTTGCTGCCCCCTCCCCGTTCTGTTTTTGGTTCCCCATTTCAGGCGAAAATTTGGACCGTGGTTTCCATGCTAGACTTGCAGCGTGAATGAATTTGCGCACAAGGCAGAATGGGGAAACCCAGGCTAGGTTTGAGGCATAAAATACACAGTTTATAATAGTCATTACGCCTATAGAAAGTACCCACAATCTATAAAAACAATATGCGCGTGTGTGTGTGTGTTCTACAGTAAGTTACTGTTATTTGTTTATGTGCAGGCTGAGGCTGTGCTAAATGAGTTTTTAACTCAGAGAGGACCTGAAGCAAACACCATCCTTCACGCTGATAAAAGACTCACTGAAAATGACAAAAAGATTCAAGGTAAATGTTTATATGAAATAAAAAAAATCATTTCTTTTTTCTTTCAGCTGGAGCATATCAAACTACTGTAGCAATCTAACAAACTTCCTACAACACTCCTAACCACCTCTGCAGTTATCTAAAGGTTTAGGCTAAAGTTGGGGTCAGACTTGAAAGCAACATATCAGGGCTGGTATGGCACAGTGCTAATAACTGAAAGGCTGCTGGTTCAAATCCTGCCAAGATTAAAGTCTATGTAAAGTCTGATATTAAATGTGTTCTCAGTTTGTCACACCGCAAGAAAATTTGGTAACCACCCAAATTCCGGGATTGTGGTAGGGGCGAGGCCATGCTTGGTGACTCTGGTGCAGGGCTATTCGGGTCTTGCCTGGGGGGCCGGGCACTACGGAGTTGAGCTCCAACCCTGATCAAACACACCTAAGCAAGCTAATCAAGTTCTTCATGATCACTAGACAATTACAGGTGGGTAAGTTTGATTAGGCCCTCCAGGGTAAGATTTGAATAGACCGGCTCTAGTGCATCCTGTAATCCTGAACACAGAAATGTGGAAAATTTGTTTAACAGTGTAACTCCACAATTCAGTATACTAGTCTTTGTAACATGTTCCAGCAATACATTTCTAAATACAAGTCTATTATTGATCAAAGACCCTAAGTTGATCTGTTAAATTGGCTGTGGATAAAACAGTCAGCAAAAATAACTTTCATGTTTATTAATTTTCTCTCTTTCTGTCTTGGCTAAATGGTCAGAGGAGAAAGAAAAGGCGGCTCTGCTTAAACAGAAGTGTAAAGAGGAAGAGGAGAGACGAATCGAGAGTGAACGAATGAGGCAGGTGGAGCAAGAGCGTCAGGAGGACAGAATAAGGCAGTTGCAAGAGAAGTTCAACAAGGAGATTGAGCAACAGCGAGAGGAGATGGACAGAGCTCTGGAGAGCAAGCTGAGGGAGCATGAAGAGCTGATGAAGAAAGGCTTTAAAGGGAAAGCTGAACTCCTTGGGGAAGAGATCAAGAGTTTAAAAGAAGAAAAAGAGAAGATAAGTGCATCTGGTAATGTTTTTAAAGAATATGTAATGCCACTTGTCAGTACTGGTGTGGACGTAATAAAAAACATCCTATTGCAGAAAACTATACAAAGTGGCCTCACAGCGTTTTTTAAAAGATAATCTGAACCCGAATACTGGTGTAGGATTAACACGCTTTTGACACATTAGAGCTATGTAGCTCTCAAAGGGACACAGGGTTTTTCTTTCTTTCATGTATAATAAATATCTTAGTACTGTATTTGTGTTAACTTACAACAGAGTGCAAGAACTATGTGAACTTTTTGATCTAACATTTTTGGGGATAATCATAGTTAGATCTTTCAACTATGTACTGTATTCATTTTTTTTATATTGGTAAACAATCATGTCATTAAAGTAGGTTGCAATTGTAATTGTTTAAGTTCTCTTCATTGCTGTAAGAGCCCACAAATGACTTTAGCCTAGTACACTGTAGTACTTTTTAATTTCAGTTTAGTGCTGTGTTCAAAATATCAATAGAACGATATCCGTCCATCTGTATTTTACTGTATTTAGTCTGACTGCATGTTTATACATCTTTTTATACAGTAGATATATAATAATTATAAACAGATAATAATGTTACTAAATTCTGAACGAAATCGTGATAAGCATTGTATTGCAATGCCTGGTACCGGGATACGTATCTTACCGTGAAGTTATTGGTGATACATAGCCTCAAATCAGTTATTTAGACTACTATAAATTTGATATGTCATTAAACTTGCCTCAGTTTTTTCTTGGGTTATCTCAGGGAACACATACTGTTACAATGTATGCACTGTATGTAGCTTTGGATAAAATGCATGTAATTTAAATCCTTTTATGTTTCATATGTTGTCTCATCTGTCCCTTTTATCGTAATACAGTAAAATGGATTATATTGTGAACGTTTGTTTTCTCATTGTTTGTTTGTCACTTTTAAATTAATAAAGAGAAAACTTGTTACACAATATCTGTGTTATTGTAGTTGATAAATCTACTACTTTTTAAAATAAAAAAATAATGAAAAACTATCAACTAATGCAGTGGTTCTCAAACTGGGAACAAATAAACACATTTTAAGTTTTATAATGTTTAATATCATAAATTTTCCTTGGGGGGGGCACGGAAGGATGCACTATATACAAGGGTGAGGCGCATGCCAAAAAGTTTGAAAACCACCAAACTAGTGTTGCAGATTTTGCATTGTGGGTATGTACACTCTAAAAATGACTGGATTATTTTTTGACCCTTAATGGGTAAAATTGGACACAACACATCGCTGGGTTAAAATTGACTCAATGCTGGGCTGTTTTAACCCAACTGTTGGGTTATAATCCATGGTTACATAACAACAACCCAACATTGGTTTTTTTTAACCCAGTTTAGGTCAAGCTTGATATTCCTTAGGTCAAGCTCAGAATATCTTGTTATTAGACCATAGGCGTCAGAACCAGTATACTTTTTAGGATAAATTATTTTTGACCCACTCACTTTTTCTCTAAGGGGGCGTGCACACCAAAACTTTTACGCCCGCAGTCGGCGCATGCACTGAGCGCAGAGAGTTGAAAAATGTTCAACTTTGGATGAAAAGCTCGTCAATGTCAGTTCTCATGTGGACGTCCAACCACAGTGGAGGAGGGGCGGGACAAGTATCACAGCAACCAACCGTCTCACAGCTGACGAATCAGAGCTACCAAAGTGCTTAGCTGAAGAAAGCTGGCATTCAGCGTTGTCCAGGCGTTTTCAGCCGCGTTTAAAAGTTTTGGTGTGCACAACCCCTAATTTAGCACATATGTCTGTTCACTTGTCAGAGTGTCATCAGTCAAATCCATTCCAATAGAGAAAAGCGCTAATAAATTAAACTCCATTCCACGTACAGCGATGCAACAAAGTTAAGAAAAACTTTATGCAAATGTTGAGTGAATTTTTGAAGAACTACCAATAATAGCGAAATAGTGGAGTTCACGTCATCCTTCTCTCATCAGTTACTGGAGTGGACAGTACTCATTTGTTTATGACAAACAAATTTAGAAATGCCTTACTGAAAGAGACGGGTGACACACAGTGAGAAAGTCGAGGGGAAGCAGCCAGCGATGACAATTTTTTTACTTTTATTACTAAAAACGCCTGCATTGTGTTAAGTGGATGGCAAGCCATGGAAAGACAGTTCAAAATAAATGGTTAAATTGATTTCAGCTCTTTAGTGTTTGTTCACTTTTATTTGCTTATAGACAAAGATAAATTCCCACATATCTGCAATGCCTTTGATTATTTTATCAACTTCTCTGATGACACACACACACACACACACACGCACGCACACAGACAAGAAGTGCCAAATCATATGCATATTCCACATTTTATTATTAAGTGTTTTAATGCAGTGACTTGCACTGGTCTTGGTCTTGACTTGGTCTCGGCCTGTCTTGGTCTTGACTTGGTCTCGACCCTTTAAAGTCTTGGTCTTGTCTCGGTCTCGGCCTGTCTTGGTCTTGATCATGACTTGGTCTCGGTTTAGGTGGTCTTGACTACAACACTAGTGGACGGTACTTATTTGTTTATGACAACCAGATTTAGAAATGCCTCATTGAAAGAGACGGGCGACACACAGCGAGAAAGTCGCTAGTGGTCTGAATGAGGCTTTAGGCTGTAACAGCAATTGTGTAATTAAAAAGCCTGAGAAATACACGAAAATGGCATCTTCTCCAGTAAATGTTTTGGACCCACCCACTTTTTTGCTTCTGAGGCCCATTATAAATGCATTTCTTTCCGCAATACCCTCTGTCATCAATCCCAACAACACAGCAGCTTGTGATTCATTAAGTTATTTATAAGACGGCCTTTAGCCTACAACAGAAAGACTTGCCAGGAGCATGCGCTCTGTAGGTCTATAGCGGTTATGAGAGTGAAAGTGAAAGTACCGGCGTGAAGGAAAAAAGCTGCTGATTTCTTGGAAATATCATCGTGTAAAAAAGGGTCGTATAAACTCTATTTAAGGCGAGTCCCTGTTCAGTATTTAGTCAGTATAAATCCTGGACGGATAGAAAGCCACGGTAAGGTCTATTAATGTTTTGGAAGTATGTAAATGCATATTGTAAGATATTGTGGTAGGGTGTTACCGTTTCAAAGCTTATTTGCTATTACTGCAAATGTTGACGCGACAGCTAAATACATTTTATGGTGAATTAACAAACCATTATTAATAAATTCTTTTTTTTTTAACTAAGATACTATTTTAATTTGAAAAGTTACGCATATTTTCAGTTCTTTTTTAAAGCTGTTAATTAAATACATCTGGGATAAACTCTGCATTAAGATATTTTTATACGCATCTAAGTTAGAAGAGTGTACTTTTGACTGTTTACGTCCCAAAGATGACTTTAGCAGGGGCTAAGCTAATAGACAAATTTTACCACATTACTTTACCACAGTTTACTCCTTACGTTACTCCAAGCATATAAAATTATACGATTAATACGTACTGTATAACTATATCCTTTTGATAGCATACTCATGTTTGGGTTCCAAATGGACAAGCTATTGGCAATAAACAATTCAGACTAAATATTATATATAATGTCAGTTAAAGTCGCTCAACTAACATATCAGGCTCTTATTTATTAAAACAATGTGTTTGCTAGGCTAAAGGAAAAATTATGCTTATATAAAAGCACATACCTCATGAGCAAGCTAGTGTAATCACAGCGTTAACGTTAAGTAACATAAATATTTTTGTCACAGGCGCATTTTCTCTTTTGTGCTTGGAGGGACCCCTGCTGGTCACTAGCACTGATTGTTACCAAATCTTCTACATGTCATATGTATTATCTTTATCATATTTTCAATTTCTACATTTAGATAATTTTATTTACAACGAACCATTGAATAGAAAGAGTAAAAAACGACTTACCTGACGCCGCTTTTCCGAGTTGTGCTAGGAAACAAAACGGGAAGAGCGTCCACAAGTATCGCGATACTTGGCGCTTGGCTAGATTTATTGGTTTAAATGCAGTTTGAAATATTAGAATTTTTAAAAATAGTTTCACCCCTTACTAATTAAACACACTAAACTAATAAGATAATTGAGAATATGACTATTTTACTGTGGTCCATGTTAATTATTTGGGTTTTAGTTAAATTAATAAAAAAATCTTCTTTGCAATGAAAGTCAACAGCTAAATTCCAATGAATATGCCATGTGATGGAGTGTGTTATAATTTTTAATTTCATGTCTGTGTGTTTTTTGCATAGAGTCAGTCATGTCTTCTGCTATACACATGCCTGCTCCTGTGTGTCTCATTGAAAATGATGACAGTGGGAACCTGAGTGTCAGGAAAGAGGGCAAAGACATTCTGGATATGATCAATGGACCAGTGGTGGTGGTGTCTGTAGTGGGACTCTACCGTACAGGAAAATCTTATCTTATGAACCGCCTAGCAGGACAACAGTCAGGTGAGACAACCTGCAGAAAGTCTTTATCACATGCAATAAATGTTAATATAATGGACATACCAACAAAATGTGTATCTGAGATTAGAACGGTAATGCATCAAGTGCTCAAACATTTGATATAATAACTATGTTTTTGTTTCAGGCTTTGCTCTCGGCAATACTGTTGAATCAAAGACCAAAGGCATCTGGATGTGGTGCGTCCCTCACCCGTCTATGCCAGGACACACACTGGTGCTACTGGACACAGAAGGACTTGGTGACGTGAAAAAGGGAGAAAAGCAACACACACATTCATTATTAGGCATATTTTTTGGTCTATGATCTAAATGTGGTAAGTTTTGTAGTATTCCTCAGATATTAAGAAATATTGTGTGTTTCAGGGAGACTCTAAAAATGATAGCTGGATCTTCTGTCTGGCGGTTTTGCTCAGCAGCACCCTGGTGTACAACAGCAGAGGAACCATTGATGATTATGCAGTGCAAAAGCTCCAGTATCCTTTATCATCATCTTACATACATGACCCCCCTACTCTTTAACATACACACATGCACATTCTTTTATTTACAAGATGCTGTTATTCCTTAATGTTCTCTAGCTACGTTGCAGAGCTCGCTGAGCAGATCAAGATTAAATCAAAACCTGCATCAGAAGAAGATGAAGAGGAGGAAGAAAATTTTCAGTTTGTGTGTTTTTTCCCATTATTTGTCTGGGCGGTGAGAGATTTCACGTTGGATTTGGTAATTAACGGACAGAAGGCAACAGAGGATGGGTACCTTAACTATGCTCTTGGGCTGAAGAAAGGTAATATATATTAAACAATATTATTTGCCCAGAAACGGCATCTGTGTTTTTTAGTAGAATTAAATTCTACTAAAAAACACAGATGCAGTTTTTGTGCAAATATAGTATTAAAAAGAGTTTAAAACCATTTTACTTGTGCACTAAAACATTGACCTGTGATACCCATGAGGAAAGGGCCCTGAAAATAACCACTGGACGGTGCTAAATAGCACTAAAATTGGTTCACTGGCTCGTAATCATAAGGGAGCCATTTTGAGTGCCATATAGCACCTAGTAACTGTTTAGAACCATATTGTTCTATCTAGAACCATATCTGGTGGTGCTATATCACCCCCTTATGGTTCTTCACAGGTGCTTTACAGGTGCTGTATGGCACTGAAGGCGGTTCCCCTATGATTATGAGCTTAAGTGCTATTTAGTTTTTTTTTTTTTTTTTTTTTTTTTAGAGTAGGGTATATTGCATTAGACATGTATGCATGTGACACGTACCAATTTTCCAAAGTGCATTTAAAGGGACACTCCACTTTTTTGAAAGTATGCTCATTTTCCAGGTCCCCTAGAGTTTAATATTTGATTTTTACCATTTTGGAATCCATTCAGTTGATCTCCAGGTCTGGCGGTACCACTTTTAGCATAGCTTAGCACAATCCATTTAATCTGATTGGACCATTGGCATTGCGCCTAAAAAAATCAATCACTGAAGAGTTTCCATATGTTTCCTATTTAAAACTTGACTCTTCTGTAGTTATGATACTACGCTGCACCTGAAAATAATCCCCTAGTATCTTTCAATAGCAGGGGACTATTTTTGGGCATTACGTAATATCATAACTACAGACAGACACAAATACATTGCACCTGCTGCAGCCATGTTACGGCAGCAAAGTCATTGTTTATAACACCAGAATAAGAGTATAGTTCCTAGCCATATCTGCCTAGAAAATCGCAACTTTTTATTTTCTGTCTATCTTATTACACAATGTAACTACATGAAGAGTCAAGTTTTAAATAGGAAAAATGTCGAAACTCTTTAGTTATTTTTGAGTGTGATGCTAATGGTCTAATCAGATTTAATGGATTGTGCTAAGCTAACTCTAGGGGAGCTGAAAAATGGGCATATTTTCAAAAAAAATGGAGTGTCCCATTTAAGCTGTAAATTTTATCAGTAAATGCATTCCCTGGTAATCAAACCTACAGTGTGAAAGAAAGAAATGCAATATGGTGACAAATCTTAGGTTAAAAATTTAACTAAGTAACTCTGTCATTTAGGTGCGGGTAAGAAAATAAGTGACTACAACATGCCCCGTGAATGTATCCGGAGTTATTTTCCTTCCCGGAAGTGTTTCGTGTTCCCATCTCCAGCCTCACCGGAAAACATGGGATGTTTAGAGAGCCTTCAAGAGCAGGACCTTGTGCCAGGTTTTCGGGAGGCCACACGTAATTTCTGTGAATACATCTTCGTCAAGAGTGCTGTGAAAAAACTGAAAGGAGGTCACACTGTTACTGGAAAAAGTGAGTGTTTTAGTAAATAAAAATATATACAGCAACAGCCATGAGACGTTCAGGCATACTGTACTTTAAATTGCATGTGGCGACTCGGTGTTAAGGCAGACCGTAATCTGATTGGTTACAGCAGTTGTGTACTCTGTTTGTGTGAACACCCCATCTGTGAATTGTTTAAAATACCATTGAGCTTCAATTTTGTTCTCTTTAACTATTTATGTGTGTGTGTGTGTGTGTGTGTGTGTGTGTTGTCAGTGCTTGGTCAGCTGGCTCACATTTATGTCAAGACAATCAATGATGGTCAAGTGCCCTGTCTGGAAAATGCAGTGCTTGCTCTTGCAAATCTGGAGAACCAGTCAGCTGTTGAAGAAGCTTTAAAAGTGTATAAGAATGGGATGGAAGAGGTAACACACACACATACTGTATATAACTTGAACTTTTGAAATGTTTAGGACTGTTGAATGCACATAGATGCCCATTGTTTGCTTATAGGCAAACGCAAAATATATAAATGTGTGTATTTTACAGATAAAGAGTAAGTTCCCAGTTGGCATGGACAGTATTACCATTGTGCACCAGAAGTGCAGCAGTCTGGCTAATTCTGAATTCATGAAACGCTCCTTTAAAGATGATAAAGCAGAATATATTAGTAAACTGAAGGTAAGTTTAAAATAGAAAGAAACACTTGCATGTGAAGGATAAAAAAAACAGGATACGCAGGATTACAAATAAAATCTATTTTGTCTCAATTTTGAGTGTGATGAGACTATATAAAGAGCAAACGGAGGCATTAGTTTCTTCTAGAGTTTCAGGAGAGATCTCAAACAGTGCCACAATCACATTCTTCTAATCAGATTCTTTAAAGGGATAGTTCGGCCAAAAACGATATTAAACCCATGATTTACTCACCCCCAAGCTGTCCGAGTTGCATATGTCCATCGTTTTTCAGACAAACACATTTTCGGATATTTTAGAAAATATTTTAGATCTTTCTGTTCATTAAATGTAATGTTACGGGGTCCAGCAATAGTCCACGACCTTCAAGTCCAAAAAAGTGCGTCCATCCTTCACAAATTAAATCCAAACGGCTCCAGGATGATAAACAAAGGTCTTCTGTGGGTAATCCGTGCGGTGTTGTTGTAGAAATATCCATATTTAAAAAGTTATTAACGTTATAAACTACCTTCCGGTAGCGCCGCCATCTTAGACTCAGGAGAGAGTATTAGCGTAGTATACGCACTTTTCTTAGTGACGTATGACAAATTCGGAGGGCGGGGGCACAAAGCAGCAGCAGAGAAACTCTGTACGCTGCGTAAGCTCTCATCCTGAATGCGCATCACTCCAAGATGGCGGCGCTACCGGAAGGAGGTTTATAACATTTATAACATTTTAAATATGGATATTTCTACAACAACACCGCACGGATTACCCACAGAAGACCTTTGTTTATCATCCTGGAGCCGTTTGGATTTAATTTGTGAAGGATGGACGCACTTTTTTGGACTTGAAGGTCGTGGACTGTTGCTGGACCCCGTAACATTACATTTAATGAACAGAAAGATCTAAAATATTTTCTAAAATATCCGAAAATGTGTTTGTCTGAAAAACGATGGACATATGCAACTCGGACAGCTTGGGGGTGAGTAAATCATGGGTTTAATATCGTTTTTGGCCGAACTATCCCTTTAAAGATCAGATTATCTGAGCTATTTTATATAATCATTGTTGGTACATTAGTGGGAAAGTTTTGATGCTGTTTGTGAAGAAAATTGCCTGTGACAAAATGAGATAGAAATGGTTGATCTAAATTACTCCACTACTAGATATTTCTCTTTGTTTGTATGCATATAGGAGGAGATAGATATTTACTATGCAGCTCTGCTTGCTAAGAATGAGACGGCATCTGAAGAAAAGTGCAAAGAGCTGTTAAAGAAACTGTTCTCTTACATGAGTGAACGACTGCAGAATGGAGCATACAGTCAACCTGGAGGATATGAAGTCTACTGCAGAGACAGAGATGACATCATTGCACAGTACCGCAAAGAACCAAACAAAGGAGTAGGGGTGAGGATGCTTCTTCTCTCTCTCTCTGTGTGTGTGTGTGTGTGTGTGTGTGTGTGTGTGTGTGTACCTGGTAATTATCACGTTGTGGGGACCAATTGTCCCCACAAAGATAGGAATACCAGTGTTTTTGTGACCTTGTGGGGACCTTTTGATGTCCCCATGAGGAAACAAACTTATAAATCAAACAGAATGATGTTTCTTAAAAATGTGAAGTATCAGAAAGTTTTCTGTGATGGTTGGGGTTAGGGAATGGGGTAGGTTAGGGGAATAGAATATACAGTTTGTATGGTATAAAATGCATTACGTCTATGGAATGTCCCCACAAAACATGGAAACCAGAATGTGTGTGTGTGTGTGTGTGTGTGTGTGTGTGTGTGTGTGTGTGTACTTGCCTACCTAAGTGGGACCTTGGTGTCATTATAGGGGATCATAAAGCAAAGAGGTGACATTTTTCAGGTCCGCTGTTGGTCATGCTTCATGGTAATCGTGTGTGTGTGTGCGCGTGTGCATGCATGTGTACGTGTGTGTTCTACAATAAGTTACAGTGTTTGTTTATGTGCAGGCTGAAGCTGTGCTGAATGAGTTTTTGAATGAGAGAGGACCTGAAGCAAACACCATCCTTCACGCTGACAAACAACTCACTGAAAATGACAGAAAGATCCAAGGTAAATCTTTATACAATAAAACATTTCTTTCAGCTGTGAAGTTGCAGAATGTAACAAAAAAAAAACACATGAAATCAACAAAATGTTGAGTTAAAGATACAATTTGTATAATCCGCCGCTAAAGGGCGCACAATCAAAACAATAACAATGACGTAGGCTAATAACGCTCTGAAATACATGTTTTGACCAGCTTTGCACCATACGCCCTCGAAAAAGAACTCACCAGCCGCCACTACTTATACATGCTTAATAATTTTTCTTTCTTTCTGAATGGTCAGAGGAGAAAGAGAAGGCTGCTCTGCTTGAACAGAAGTGTAAAGAGGAAGAGGAGAGGCGAATCGAGAGTGAACGAATGAGGCAGGCAGAGCAAGAGCGTCAGGAGGACAGAATGAGGCAGATGCAGGAGAAGTTCAACAAGGAGATGGAGCAACAGCGCGAAGAGATGGACAGAGCTATGGACAGCAAACTGAAGGAACAGGAAGAGCTCCTAAAAAAAGGCTTTAAGGAGAAAGCTGAACTCCTTAATGAAGAGATCAAGAGTTTACAAAAAGAAAAAGAATCGATAAATGCCGGTGGCATTTTTAAAGATTATGTAATGCCACTTCTCAGCACAGGCGCGGACCTGCTTTCCAGCCTCATCATGCACAAATCAATAGCGAAAGGTCTCAAAGCATTAAAAGGAAAATAAACACAGCCGTGTTGTCGAATTAACACACATACTCTTCACACATTAGTTTTACTGTTACTCGGTGCGAGATGGGTTTTTGTTCTTCATTGATATGTATGAATTCTTTGGAAATATTGATTAAACAATCAATAAAAAACATTTGCAATGGATATTATCATTTAGTAGTTCTCATTTATCGAAGACCCCTATCCCATCTTATTGTCTATCCTTACTGGCATTCTTCTAGTTTTGCAGATACTATAACTGAATTGCACTGCTGCTAGAATTATGCACACAAGAATTTATTTAACCTTGTACACCTGTGTCAAAGATGTATAATAAAAGTCATTTGATTAAAGGTTGTCTTTAGATTTTTTTTGTCTCCTTAGCTATTTCTATAGTGCTTTTCCATAAATCAGTAGTCCAAAACTTTAAGAGATGTTGTTTGTAAGGTCACTGATTATTAACCTGAGAGGTAAAAGGACCCCAGTACGAATCTAAAATCACATTACAATTGATTAACATATCAGTAAAAAAAAATTCTGTTTATTTTATTTAAATCAGCTCATAAAACATGAAAAATCTAAAATACAGTAAAAAAATAAAAGAAATTCGGAACGATTCTTTCACTGTCAAATCAGCAGAGGTGTATAATACTTAAGTATTTTAGTTACATTTTCCAAGCATCTATGCTTTATCAGAGAGTTTGTCTTGGGAAAAAATTACTTTTCTTTACTAAAAAAATGTTCACTACATTCTAAAGCATAAAATCATACTGTGTATTCATTATATATTTCATATTAAAATTGATTTAATGCCTAATTACATAAAAATTGTGTACTTTTACTTTCTTGAGTAAAAGTACGAAAAAACATTTTACTTAAGTAAAAGTACAAAAATTACTAGATGTTTAATGTACTTAAATATTAAATATAAACCAAAAACTTGAAATTATGAAATGTAATGGAGTAAATTATGATAATATGTTTTGAAATGTTTGTTTTCCAAAGAAAAACACTAATAAAATAAGAATAATTGAAAATGTACTTTTATGTAGAAAGTAAAAATACTTAAGTACTATACAACTCTGCAAATCAGATCTACAAAATAACATGTTAATGGTTCACAGTAATATGGACAAATAAGTATTTCGTTAAATATATAATGAGCTCTAAGACATGAATATACATGATACTGCACATTATATTTATTGTTTAAATCAATGTCTGCAAATGAAAATTTTAGCTAGCCATTTATTATTACATCAAATATTTAAAAAATTTTGTTTATCACAATGTGCTTGTTGGTGTTTTTATTGGAAAAGGTAATATATTTATCCCCAAAAGGATCTGAAACTAAACAAGACACATGTGAATGGGATAATTAAACTAATAATGAATGGGTGAAGACGATGAGTTGAGGGACTAATGAACAGTAAATAATTTACCGAAACATGGAGAAACAACATCAATCTAATGACAGCCACGAAAAGCAAATTAAAGAAGCAATGTTACTCACAAACTATATGGGGCGGTTTCCCGGACAGGGATTAGACTAGTCTTAGACTACAATAAATATAAGAGCTGTCCAAACTGAAAACATCTTGCACTGACATAAAATACATTAAAATACATCAGTGCTCTTTGTTTTGCCTGAAAATGCACACAAGTAATGTTTTTAGTAAGGCATGTTTGTTAAAACTAGTTATACACTGTAAAACCTCAAAGTTAACTAAACTCAAACCATTTAAGTAAACCGGTTACATTAGTTTTAAAACACATACATTTGAGTACTGTGAACTTAAACAAATTGAGTCATATGTAGTTATGCACTTATATTTAAGATCACACTACTTAAATATAATGCATAATGCACATGACTCAATCTCACAGTACTTAAATTTATGTGTTTTAAAACTTAAATGGTCTAATGCAACCGGTTTACTTAAATGGTTCGAGTTAAGTTAACTAAGCCCTAGTCCTGGCTTAAGCTAATCCCTGTCCGAGAAACCACCCCTATGTGTTCATTTTAATCTTTCCGATTAGCTACAAAAATCTACAACATTTTTAAAACACACAATTTTAGATCAGCTTACCTCAGAATTGTCTTTCTGTTGCGGATCATCAATCCTTTACAAATTGCCCGAAGTTTCACGTGCAAAGAAAAACTGGTACCTATTGGTTTAAAATAACTAATTGTCCACTTACTTTAAAATGCAAGTAAAACATAACTCATTTAATAATTCAAAAGATAATTATTTTAAAGGGCCCCATACCTAGGTGTTTTCAGCAATATAAGCCTCTGGTATCCCCAAAATTTGTCTGCTCAAAAAACACCACAGATCTTAAAATATACAAGCTCTTAAAAAGGTCCTTTAAAAAAATCTATTGATATAAGTAAAGTATAGATTATTAAATATTTTTATTTAATTTAAAATATAAATATTTCAACATTTGAACTGTGTCTCATCGCTTTTAAAAGTTTAAGCCAACTGTGTATTTGTCTGTTGTAAGGTACAGTAGTATACATTGTGTATACAAGTTTTTGAAGGTTGAACTATTGACATGCATCTTGACAACTCAGTTGTAATATTACAATATCAGTTTAAGGTCTGATAAAATATACCTGTACATGTTTTCTCTTTAAAACCACATTAACACAACTAAAAAGTCCTATTGTTTAACAATTATTTTGAATGGTATATTTTGTAAATAGGTTTGTTTTCCTGGCAAAACTTCAAGGCGAACCAAATAACATTACCTTTTTTTACTGGACTAAATAAATCACCAATCACGTAAAATGCCTATTATATATATTTTTTGTGACTAGTTATATGTCTAAATCATGTATACAGCTTAATGTTTTGATTATATATGATTTTGAGCTTATGTTGTCAATGTTGTAATTTTACAACGTTGTGTCTGTAGGGTAGCAAAATTTACCTGTGCAGCTTGCACATTTCATTAGTTAGTTGTACTTCTAAACTTTTAACAATCTACTTTTTTATTCATTTTTTTGTAGCAACAAAATATAATATTGATTTTAAATATCTTTGATGTTATTAAGTAAGTTTTTAGGAAATGAATTATTTATTTGAGATTTTGAAAGTATTTATGTAATATTTGAAGTTATCTGTATCTTATTATTTTAAAATATACTTAGCTGGTCCTGTTTTCTTGTCTGGGCTTTGTTTGCACAAATATCTGTTTTCTGCATTAAACCAGGTAATAATTTTCTGGAATGTGTGGTGGTGGATATAGGTGATGTAAGCATTATAAATAGAGGACAGTAAGCTTGCCAGACAGTATTGTGTGAATTCTTTGGAATGGGTGAATCCTTTGATTGGAATTGATTTTCATCAAGATTAATAAGCATGGAAATAATGTTTTTTATTTCAGAATGCTCAGGACTGTCTTATCTACACTGTGTATGATGTCATTTATATCATCCAAATTAAGAAAAAGTGACTTTGAGATGGGACTCGGATATAACTGCTGAAGAGGTATGTGTTGATGCCTCTGAACTGAAATAGAGAAATTAAAAACTCTTATGTCTGCCCATATGATGATTATGTGGTCATCACGCAAACAAAACCAAGCTATTCAAGAACACAGACCTTACCCCATGACAGGTATTACTGTCTGAATAAGGATTTTATCAGTCTCAATCTTGATATTTCTGTTATTGGAATCACTAATGATGCCATCTCCTTCCATATACAACTGAAGTACCTTAGAAGGTTTACGTCAGAAGACATGATCCCGGCTCTGACAGATAACACAAATGAGTATGGTTTCCAAAATAAAGGAGTTTTTATAAACAACAAAATGAGACAAATATTATTGAAGTTTTTTTCAATATTTGGATCTTAAGGCAGATCACTTGTTGGTCAGTCCCTTTTGAATTTATAATACATCTGTTATATCAACTAATAATATTAAAGAGCACCTATTGTCCGATTCACAATTTTACATTTCCTTCCCAAATAAAAAATGCAAAGCAAAATGGAACTTTACCAATAATAAACATGATCATGGATTTCTTCTCGAGCTCTTTTGCTTCTGTGACAAACTGCTCTAAAATTTCCAGGGCTGCGTTTCCCGATAACGTTGTCTCTTAGCGCGCTACGAAGACTCTTAAGTTAAACCTTAACTACAGTTATACCTTTTCTAGGCGTGTTTCCCGAACTGTACCTTAGCGGGTTTCTTAAGGTATTCCTTCTTACGTACAACGTTACCAGGTGCTGTCCATGGCGATGGTGCTGAATAGGTTGATATCGATTGCTCGACAATCAATTGTTCACTTTATGTAATAGGTTTCACTGCGTTATGAGAAAGCGGTGTTCTTATATCTAAAGAAACATTTCAGAAATAGTTCAAGTTAAATGTATTAGGAATATGTCACAGTGTGACCCTTTTCCGTGGGTGGAACCTAAATTCGAGAAGGTTGGTTCCGCCCGGAGATAGTTTCCGCCCGGATGACTTACCAGAAACACCGGAACTTCCTGTAGTTCTTTGGAGAGCAAATCAAGCTAGATGGGATACAGGTGCGTAAAATTAACACAGCGGTTAGCGATTGGCTGAAGAGGAGAAAGGAAGGATTATAAAAGGGACTTTGGAAATACAAACGGGGTTCTTTTGTTGCTGTAGTGTTGGTTGCTGTAGCGAGCGTTGTTGCAGTGCTGGGTTGCTGTTGCCACGGAGGTCTGGCGGAACTAGTAAACAGAAGGATCAGAGCTGGAGTAACTGGGCGAAGAAAACGTCGCTGGGTCGAGTAAGTGGAAAATAGTCGCTGTTATGATGTGGATGTGCTGACACGATATGCCTTTGTGGAGTTAGAGAATTTGGAGAAGAGCACTTACCGTAGCGGACGGCGAAGATCATCAACAGCTGAACTCCAGTTGTGAACAGGACTGGGAGTAGCAGAGAAGCCTCAGAAAGTGTGAACAAGCGAACTAAACGTTGGGAAGAACGAATCCAGTATTAACTGATCTTGTGCTGTGAGTTTACCACGTAGCGTTGCGGCCCCACTGGAAAGGGAAGCGTGGGCGAGCCGGGGGACAACACTGGAAGTATAAGACACATGTGAGCGGCATTAAAGTCTGTGTTACGTATTGTGAATTTAAAGTAATTTTCCCCATATTATTTTAAATATTTAATAAAGTTCATTTTAATTATACTCACTCCTTGTGTGTCTGGTCATTGGGGTTGGCTTTGGGACCTCCTCGAGGTGGAAGCTAGGAAGGGGCGTGGCTTGTTACAGTCTGTGGTCCACCCCGACCTGTGACAAATAAAAATCTTTCAAATTGCAAACGACTAAATTCAACCTTTTATTTTATATCAAACCTGTGCAAAACCCGCAATTCATTTCCAAACATATCATGCATAAACTGCTCCAATGCATCCATTATTCCTTCACTTTAAAGGATAATTTATATTAGGGGTTCCCAATAAAAGGGGTTCCCAGGGGAATAAGGTGGGTCATGCAAGTCACCTGGCTTGGCTGTGCATTCCACTTAAAATATATAAAAACAAACTGTTGTTCATTAGTCTGTCTACCTCAAATATAACATATAAAAATATATATTATATAATATATAAACATATATTATGATTGCTTTAGATCAGGGGTGGGCATCGAGGGCCACAGTCCTGCAGAGTTTAGCTTCAACCTTAATCAAACACACCTGAATGTCATGTCCAAACAGTCCTGAAGACTTCAATTAGATTTTTCAGCTGTGTTCGATTAGGGTTGGAGCTAAACTCTGCAGGGACACTGGCCCTCAGGACCAGGAGTTGCCCACCCCTGCTTTAGATTTTAGCTTTGATCAGTTTTAATGTGGAAATTTGTTGACCTTAAGACTATACAAGCAGTAATCAAGTGGAGCAGTTTATTTTGAATGCAGTTGCCTCATTGACGTAAAGTCGAATTAACATTAATAATCATAATTTAAAAAATCAACAATTATGATTTTGTGATGAATGTGCTCCCGTGGCATGCGATTTTTACCTGATTTAGTAATTTGCAGCTGAAATAGCCGGTAGACTAAAGATTTAATGGATATGAAATGCACAAATGAAATAGTGAGATTCGCTGTATAGCTGCCTGCCATAGTTTCACCAACTCCTCCACCCAAAATCTTTTTTTTAATAGCTTCTTTAGCCTGTAATAATAGTTCACAGCTGATGTTCCTTTGGAAAAAAATAATTAAAAATCAACCATCAGTGTAATAATGTCTAATTATGTGAATGTTTTATTCTTTACATTTAAAAAATGCCTAATTTAACACGGAGTGTACTTCAAAATTTTTTTTACAAATATTTAGTTACTGCAATGTAAGCTTTTACTGTATCACAGTGATGGCCCCTAGTGGAGTCCAGTGGGATAAGGTAAAGCTAAGAGTGCTCCAGACCAACCTTCCGAACGTATGACTTACAGAAGGTATACGTAACTAAGAACGTTTCAGGAAACACGTATTAACGATAAGGTACAGCTTAAGGTACAACTTAAGAACAACGTAGAGCTCAGAAGGTTTCGGGGAACGCAGCCCAGAGCTGTGCTGCAGAAAGCCTTTATATGGAGCTGGTTTGGACATGTTTTATGCAAATTACCAACCTTGTGCACGCAGCTGTTCATGTAGAATACTCCAAATTCACTAAAATAAGAACAAGTATAAGAACAAATTCATGTGTGTAAGCACTGGTTGTGAATTAGGCAGAAAGTTTTCATGAGAAGTTCATGTGTGCGTATTAATACAAAAAACGTACACAATTATTAATGAATGAGACCCAATGTTTTTATGAGCTCTGGCTCTTTTGCCTTTTTGAATTTTCTCTGCTCTTCTGCTTCTTCGGGCTGATCTCCATGAGCTCTGCTCTCTATGCTTTTCTTCTTCACCTGAGTTCTTGGGTTTAGGCCTTTAGGCCTAGATTCCAGTTCTTAATGGTGATTCTCTTTCTTCTAAACTTTCTTTCTTTCTTTCTTTCTTTCTTTCTTTCTTTCTTTCTTTCTACTATTAGGTAATATCTCCCATACATTGGAAAAATTTAATTGCACATGTATTATGTACCACATGCATTTATTGTGTAACCATTTCAATTGTAACTTTAAGTTAGTACTGTTATTAAATCTTTTCATCAATAAAAATGTTGTTTAGTTTTGATTTAACGGTAATATTTAACGCTATACCTATTGCAATGCAATATATGCATACTCTTGTAATGTTCTCCAACATATTGTGTAAAACCTGGAAACGATTGCAGTTTGGTTCTCCTTCCGAAACCTTAGAACCCTTACACTAAATACACAAAATAATGTTGTATTTTAGCAATGAAGTAGGTGCACTTTAATCTATAGGATTAGCAAATCCAGGGGATTACATGAACATGGTGACTGCATCAACAAATATGGCCTGGGATGGAGCCAAATTCCAGTTGAATTATTGTCTCATTCCACCCCTGTTGAACCATGTAGTACTTGCTGAGTGATATATTGCTGACTGTGGTAATGGTGAGGTGTGCTTTTGGTCTGTTTGAGTGTTATGTGTAAATGGATGTTGACTATGTCCCAACACATTTGGTTGGTGTCCTTTCTAAAAGTCGCAGCTGTCCAGAACTATAATGTCCACACTGATTTATGAGACACATATTTTTCCACATTTATTGCAATACAGATAAAACATTGACAGCAATGGCAATGAAAAGCACAATTCTCTCTAGGCCTTAGAAGATGAGAAGAAAAAGCACTTGAGTACTTGAAGCTAAAGCCACTAAATGCTTAAAATAAATGAATTACTTGCTGTCGATATTATTGATATGCAAACTCTATTATTTCTTTTTTTATTAGATTTTTGGTAAGTCCAAGGGGAGAGAAAGGAGCGGGATCAGCAAAGGACCTGGATAAGAGGGCATCTACGGAAGGCCTGAATGTAAAATTCTAATGATTTCTCGATCCATGTGAATTTTTTCAAGTAAATAATTGCAATTGTAGTGGAGCAGTGCAGAGTATATTGTAATAAGGTATTCACGTCAATTTAACGCCATTTAAATCCCTTGCCAGTGAGAAGATTTGGAACTATGTCTACAATATTACAAAGAAATTTCCCTACAACTCCTCCAAAACTACTTTCCTCCTCTTGTAACTTCACAATCTCATGAGCAAGGAGTTCAGATTTCTCTTTAAAGCCTTTCTTTAGCAGCTCTTCCTGCTCCCTCAGTTTGCTCTCCAGAGCTCTCTCCATCTCCTTCCGTCGTTGCTCCATCTCCTTGTTTAACTTCTCCTCCATCTGCTTAATTATGTCCTCCTGGCGCTTTTTCTCTGCCTCCATCATTAGCTCACTCTCAATACGTTTCTCTTCTTCTTCTTTAAACTTCTGTTCCATTAGAGTTTTCTTCTCTCTCTCCTCTGTTCAAAAAATAAAGAAAATAAAAAATTACAAGTAATTAGTCATGTACATGGCACTAAATTTTAAGAAACCTCCAGTACACTTACTACAGAGACACTTCCACTATTACAGTATTTCATATTGTATGTTCCAAAATAAAATAATACTATATATATATATCATCTCCAACCTTAACAATGGGTTTATAGGTGCACTGGAACAATTCTTCCTAAAATGCATTAAACTTTCGTTTACAAAGACATGAAAGTGGTCAGTGGTGTTCACTGGTATGCTCACACAAATATCGCTGCAAAATACGCATTTCAACAGGTTTTATTGTAGTTTTTGCCAACTCCATTGACTTGTATTAGATGTGCTGTGAGGTACGGTATTACCCCGCGCCGGAACTTTGTTTCTATTCTTGCAATTGGCAATGGCGGATTAGCGCCACCACCTGGGCTGGAGTGTCTATTATTCAAGCTCTAAGCGGAAGAATGTACGGGTGTGAGGCGTTGGGAAAAAAAGGTCCACAAGTTAACAACGAATGGTAAAACACCTGTTGGGAAGCATCTTTTGCAGCGATTTTTGTGTAAGCATATCAGTTAACACCCCTGACCACTCGGCGAGTTTCACGTCTTTGTAAATGAAAGTTTAATGCATTTTAGAAAGGATTGTTCCAGTGCACCATTAAACCAATTTTAGAGGTGTGAGGTGAAACACAAACATCCGAAAATTCTCAGGGCAGCCGCATATGTCGAAATTTCAGTCAAAACCGTTCTATTTCACCATAAACAATATGAAAACAGGGCTTTAAGTGTAAAATACCCAACTTGTCCTTTAACTACTTGTTGATATAAATGAAGATTTACCCTGAACTTCTCTCTCTTTTTTAGTCAGCTTTTCATCCGTGTAAAGGATGGCATTTGCCTCAGGTCCTCTCTCATTCATGAACTCATTCAGCACAGCTTCAGCCTGCACATAAATAGTTTACAACTCAAGAGCACACAGAGATGTATACTCATACCACACACAAATGTCCTTACCCTGATTCCTTTGTTTGGTTCACTGTGGTATTGTTCAATGATGGCGTCTCTGTCGCTGCAGTAGACTTCATATCCTCCACACTTACTGTATTCTCCATTCTTCAGTCGTTCACTCATTTCAAAGAAAAGATCCTTTAACAGCTCTTTGCACTTCTTGTCTGACGCCTTCTCATTCTCACCCAACAGGTTTACATAGTATTGACCTATATTTTCCTATAAACATACAAACACATATAAATAGTCGCAAAACACAAATACACACATACTCACCACATACTAGTGGTCAGCTTAGGGTGGTTTATAGTTTTAGCATCAGACCTACAGCGTAGCCTCTATATCAGTCTTTATTTAAACTTCATAGTCATTGTTGGCATCGAAGTGCATGTGTACTAATAGGCAATATCTACGGGCATGTTACAGTATCAAGGCCAAAGCTGAAGAAGAAGCAGCTTGTTGTGCATGTTGTTGGAGAAGCATCAGGGGCCCTATCATACACCTGGCACAATGCAGCACAATGCACAACGCAAGTGTCTTTTGCTAGGTTCAACTCTGCGTAATTATCATTTGCGCCCAAAATGCATTGGCGTCCAATTTTGCGCCCATGGGCATTCTGGTCTGAAAACTATGTGTGTTCAGGCGCATTGTTGGCGCGTTGATATTTTGAGGCAACTAAAATAGCCTACGCCTAAAACTTGCACACCTGACTTCTCCCACAAATTACTTTTTAGACATCTGACTACATCAAGGGTTCTGAACCTTGTGGTGACTAAAAAAGCATAAACCAATGAACCCCGTCTTATTTATTATATATTTTAACAAAAGTTTGTCTAATTTACAGTGCTGCCGCCTAAACTGTTCCTGTAGCTGGATTGGTAGAGCATTGTGTTGGCAGTGCAAAGGTCATGAGATCGATCCAAAGAGAACAAAAAATCTCATGTAAGTATATCTTGTAAGCATCTGCTAAATGTGTAAATGTAATGTGAGCTTTCAATAATTTATACAGTACAGTATAAGAAAATATGCAGATGTGTATTAGTGAATGTACTGTAGTGCACATAGAAAAAAAACCTTTGCATGCTTTTGAATGCATTGCCGCATAATTGCTGCATTGTTAACTTATTCATACTGTGTGAGTTTATATCCAGAACTCACCTCCAACTTCTTAAGGTACTCTTGATTGTCATCTTTAAAGGAACGTTTAATGAACTCAGATGTGGCCAGACTGCTGACGCTCTGATGCTCTTGGGTAACATCAGTCACATTTACTGGAAACTTCTTTTTCACCTAGAAAACAATTAGACTTTAACATGCTGCTTGCATAGGGGAGAGCAGGGGCGAAAGTACAATTTTTCAGAAAAACTTAATTTTAAAAGATAATGCTTTAGACAAAGATATATTTTTGCCGTGGTCAATAACCCACAAGTGTGGTCTATCAATACCAGGTGGAATTTTGAAAATATGTAAAACGACTTCTGTGTAATTTCACTTTAAACATGAGTAGTGAATTGTTACTTGTTTTGTTTGTAACACAAGATAGATTTTTGTGTTACACATGTTTTTAGGGATGCTCCGATCGATCTGCCGCCGATCGGGATCACCGATAATGGCATTAAATGACTCGATGGGTGCTCGCTAAATCTGCCGATCTCATAAACCGAACTTTCTGTTTACTTTTGTCATCAAAAGGATCCTGAATGCGGCTGCAATTAGATACATTTTTACGTAGTGCGAGAATTTTTACAACCCGTTGCTTATGTGCGACGTGCAGATTTGTATTTCTCTCTCTGCCTTCACAGAGGTATGCGTATTTTCTATGAGGACACGCTTCGGTCAACAGCGCGACGCGTCTTCACATCCCCATCAAACAGCAATCTCTCTCTCTGTCAGGTCTTAAAGGATTAGTCCATTTTCTTAAAAGAAAAATCCAGATCATTTACTCACCACCATGTCATCCAAAATGTTGATGTCTTTCTTTGTTCAGTCCAGAAGAAATTATGTTTTTTGAAGAAAACATTGCAGAATTTTTCTACTTTTAATGGACTTTAATAGAACCCAACATTTAATACTTAATTCAACACTTAACAGTTTTTTTCAACGGAGTTTCAAAGGACTATAAACAATCCCAAACGATGCATAAGGGTCTTATCTAGCGAAACAATTGTCATTTTTGACAATAAAAATAACAAATATACACTTTTAAAGCACAACTTCTCGTCGTGTAGATCCGGTCGTGATGCGCCAGCTGACCCCACTACGTCACCGCAATACGTCATCACGTCAAGAGGTCACAGAGGACGAACGCGAAACTCCGCCCCAGTGTTTACATGTGTTGAGAAAGAGGACCGTTCCTACGTTGTTGTATGTCAACTGATACTAATTAATATCTTTGTGGCAGTTTATTGTTTAAAATGGTCCGCAAATGTGCGTTTTATATATGTAACACGTGACCTCCCTACGTCACTACGCATTTACGTTAGATCGCGCTGGACCGGACCTTGACGAAAAGTTGTGGTTTAAAAGTATATATTTTTTATTTTTCTTGTCAAAAATGACAATCTTTTCGCTAGATAAGACCCTTATGCCTCGTTTGGGATTGTTTATAGTCCTTTGAAACTCCGCTGAAAAAAACTGCTACGTGTTGAGTCAAACATCAAATGTTGGGTTCTATTAAAGTCCATCAAAATTAGAAAAATCCTGCAATGTTTTCCCCAAAAAACACAATTTCCTCTGGACCGAACAAAGAAAGACATCAATATTTTGGATGACATGGTGGTGAGTAAATTATCTGGATTTTTCTTTTAAGAAAATTGAATATTCCTTTAAAGCTGCAGTAACCCAATTCATCTCTCAATAAATCGCTCTTGACTAAATAACTGTTATAATTCACGAATGCGTGTATATTTAATTTATACAGTAAAGACTGTGAAGTGTTTTATTTTCATTACTTTTAGGAGACAAACCTTTCTAAAGAGATATTAAATATCTCTTTGCAGAAGAAATATTTGTTGTACTTATTTATTTGAGTCTCTATTAAACCAGTAATATATAATTTCTGCAAGTAATATAACAAAGGCAACCTCTGTGGTGTTACTTTATCTAGAAAAATTGTAACAGTTACAGTCATCAAAGAGCTTGCATATCAGCTTAAAAAAAAATCGGAATCGGTATATCGGCCGATCACGAAGATCACAAATCGGTAATCGGTATCGGCTGCAAAAATCCTGATCGGAGCATCCCTACATGTTTTTATTAAATATACATGACTATGACCTCGTTAATATGTAACTGCAAACTTTTTTGTCATTAATCTTTGTAAAAAAATAATGAAATTACATTTTTATTTAAAATTTTAGTTTTATCAAATGCTTCAAAAGCAACAAACAGTACAAACTTAAATTGTTGAGAATAAAAAAAATGTTGGAGTTTGAAAACCATGAAAATGAAATTAAATCAAATTAGAATAATACAAATTTTCAACATATACAACAATATTAGCAGCGGGACAAAAGTAACACATTTAAACTCAATTTACTTTTTTTGAAAAACTCTGAGAAGTCAAACTTCAGGATGTGTTAGAGCACTAAATAAATAAATTACTATCCTGAAATGGGGTAAAATGCTTCTCCTCACTCTTTTCAGTACTGAAAAAGACTTTTACAGACAGGGATGGTAAAAGTGAGCAATTTTCTAAATACAATGTAAATGAAATGCTACTTAAGTTATCTTTTTCTTGCAGATATTTCATCACTGTCTGAATGCAAGTGATGCCAGTTGTGCCCCACAAAACATGACACTAAAACCATTTGTGTAAAATGCAATAAATCAGAAAGAACATGCTTGATGTGTGCACATCATGTAAACAGTGATTTTTTTTGAATTTGTAGATTTGTAGATTTTCTCTTTCAAGGCTTAAAGCTATTTCTGTAGTTGCATGAGAACGTCTCTATATTAATTTCCTCATTTGCACTTGCAAAATATGCTACAGACCAAAAAATGGTCATAGTTGGTACAGCAGGAAACATTTTAATTGCTGAGTGAATTTCAATTATTGTAAAATATTACTACATTAGAAAAAAAACGGGCAGCATAGTGAGTTAAAGGGTGAATGGGTGTATACAATCAAAATGTGTGTCTTACCTCTTCCATGCCACTCTTATAAACTTTTAAAGCTTCTTCAACAGCTGCCTGGTTCTCTAGATTTGCAAGAGCAACCACTGCATCTTCCAGACAGGGCACCTGACCACTGCTGATTGTGTCTACATAAATCTGAGCCAGATCACCAAACACTAAAATCACACATACAAAAAACTGTTAAAAGTAGACTTCATGCCCCATTGTATTTTCAGCCATTAAGACAAAGATCAATAAGTTTGTGATGCTGTTATTGTGGACATACTCAATATAGATGTAATTTGATAAAACACTTACTTTTCCCAGTAATTTGGTGACCCCCTTTCAGTGTTTTCACAGCGCTCTCTGCAAAGATGTATTCACAGAAACGGCCTGTGGCCTCCAGGAAAGCTGGTTCAAGGTCCTGCTTTTCTAGGTTCTCTAAAAACTTCATGTTTTCCACTGAGGCTGGAGATAGGAAAACGAAACACTTCTGGGAAGGGAAATAACTCCGGATACATTCACGAGGCAGGTTGTAGTCACTGATGGTTTTGCTTCTACCTAAAAAGATTGTTCAGAAGACAACCCTTAATAAATCAACTGCATTAAACTGAATTGGTCATCTATAGCACAAACAGGAAATACTGATGCATGATGTGTGTGATAAAGCATTTCAGACTAACATCCATCACTGCTGATATTGGATTTGAATCAAAGCACAGCAGCATTTTGTGGGTGAAAAGATGGTACTGCCAGACATACCATGTTTTAAAGTCAGGGCAAAGTCGAGGTATTCATCCTCTGTCACTTGCTTTCCAGCAATTTCTAATTCCAAGGTGAAATCCCTCACACACCAGACAAATGATGGGAAAAAGCACACAAAATTATAATCCTCCTCGCCTGCCACATCATCTTCTTCTGATGGAGATGATGGGGATTTGATCTTGATTCGCTCCGCGAGTTCAGTAATATAGCTGAAGCACATTGAGGAATAACAACATTTTGTGTGTGTGTGTCTGTGTGTGTGTGTGTGTGTGTGTGTGTGTGTGTACAAGAGGAAGAGGGTCATGTACAGTCTTGTTCAAAATAATAGCAGTACAATGTGACTAACCAGAATAATCAAGGTTTTTAATATATTTTTTATTGCTACGTGGCAAACAAGCCACCAGTAGGCTCAGCAGATCCCCAGAAAACAAGCAAGACCCAGCACCCATGACACGCACGCCCTCAAGGCTGTGCAACTGGGCAACCAGCCGAAAGGGGTGTGTTCAAAAAAATAGCAGTGTCTACCTTTGACTGAACAAACTCAAAACTATTTTGTACAAACATTTTTTTTTCTAGGATTTAGCAATCCTGTGAATCACTAAACTAATATTTAGTTGTATGACCACAGTTTTTTAAAACTGCTTGACATCTGTGTGGCATGGAGTCAACCAACTTGTGGCACCTCTCAGCTGTTATTCCACTCCATGATTCTTTAACAACATTCCACAATTCATTTACATTTCTTGGTTTTACAGCATTTTTGATATCACCCCACGAGTTCTCAATTGGATTAAGGTCTGGAGATTGGGCTGGCCACTCCATAACATTAATTTTGTTGGTTTGGAACCAAGACTTTGCCCGTTTACTAGTGTGTTTTGGGTCATTGTCTTGTTGAAACAACCATTTCAAGGGCATGTCCTCTTCAGCATAGGGCAACATGACCTCTTCAAGTATTTTAACATATGCAAACTGATCCATGATCCCTGGTATGCGATAAATAGGCCCAACACCATAGTAGGAGAAACATGCCCATATCATGATGCATGCTTCACTGTCTTCACTGTGTACTGTGGCTTGAATTCAGAGTTTAGGGGTCGTCTCACAAACTGCCTGTGGCCCTTGGACCCAAAAAGAACAATTTTACTCTCATCATTCCAAAAAATGTTCCTCCATTTCTCTTTAGGCCAGTTGATGTGTTCTTTGGCAATTGTAACCTCTTCTGCACATGCCTTTTTTTTTAACAGGGACTTTGCGGGGGATTCTTGAAAATAGATTAGCTTCACACAGACGTCTTCTAACTGTCACAGTACTTGCAGGTAAATCCAGACTGTCTTTGATCATCCTGGAGGTGATCATTGGCTGAGCCTTTGCCATTCTGGTTATTCTTCTATCCATTTTGATGGTTGTCTTCCGTTTTCTTCCACTTCTCTTTGGTTTTGCTCTCCATTTTAAGGCATTGGAGATCATTTTAGCTGAACAGCCTATCATTTTTTGCACCTCTTTATAGGTTTTCCCCTCTCCAATCAACTTTTTAATCAAAGTACGCTGTTCTTCTGAACAATGTCTTGAACGACCCATTTTCCTCAGCTTTCAAATGCATGTTCAACAAGTGTTGGCTTCATCCTTAAATTGGGGCTACCTGATTCACACCTGTTTCTTCACAAAATTGATGACCTCAGTGATTGAATGCCACACTGCTATTTTTTTGAACACACCCCTTTCAACTAATTCAACTACTTGCCCAATTGCACAGCCCCAAGAGCGCGCACATCATAAATGCTGGGCCTCATTTGTTTTCTGAGAATCTACTGAACCTACTGGTAACTTGTTTGCCACGTAGCAATAAAAACATATACTAAAAACCTTGATTATTCTGGTTAGTCACATTGTACTGCTATTATTTTGAACAAGACTGTATGTGAGATGATAAAGGATACTGGAGCTTTTGCACTGCATCATTATCAATGGTTCCTGTGCTGTTGTACACCAGGGTGCTGCTGAGCAAAACCGCCAGACAGAAGATCCAGCTGTCATTCTTAGAGTCTCCCTGAAACAAACAACTCTTGTGTCTTCTCTTGTGTATATTATATTATCTTTAAGTTAGTGGCCTAACTCAAAATGTAAAAATTAACTTCAGTTATTCAGATTGTTGTAATAGATGCCTCACAGAACGATCAGAGATGTTTTCACACTTTGAAAAATGCAGCACGAAGTTAAAACAACTTGTTTAGGCACAAGTCAATTCAACCTTCTATCATAAGTTTTGACTTATAATCATTTTTTTTCAGTGCACCTTGTCTATGTCACCCAGTCCCTCTGTGTCCAGCAGCACCAGAGTCTGTCCTGTTTTAGAAGGGTGGGTGATGCACCACATCCAGATACCTTTGGTCTTTGACTCAATGGTGTTGCCAAGAGCAAAGCCTGAGAAATGTGTTTTTTTTAATTCTCACAATTTCTCATATTATCTCTGTCTATATTATCTTACAAATAGTTTCTGCAGGAGTTGTCTCACCTGACTGTTGTCCTGCAAGGCGGTTCATAAGGTAAGACTTCCCAGTACGGTACAGTCCCACTACAGACACCACCACCACCGGCTCATTGATTCCATCCAGAATGTCTTTGGCCTCTTTATTCACATGAAACTTTCCATTTTCATCACTTTCAATCAAACATACTGGTCCTGACATCATGACTATGTGCAAAAGAGAAATAAAGAAAATGACACATAGCATTCCAGCACATGCCAATAACAAAACCAAATGGAATCACATTCACAGTAAAGTGCTACAATGTCTTGTACAGTGACACACCAAGTCTAAAGTTTTCATATATCACACATCAAAACTGGGGACAATAGTCAATACAAGAAGTGTACTTTTTTCTAGCGGAAGGAATGCTTTTTATTGATTTAACTTCATGAAAGTTGCACTAATATTTTTTTTACTTTAATATTGTGTGGTAACCTTTTTATAAAAGCAATAAGGTACTTGAGGCAAGTGCTGTATCGTAAATAAGTAACTTATTACTTATGTTACTTATTCACGATACAGCACAGCCTCTCGTACCTTATTGCTTACTTAAATCATTGACATTCAGTTGTCTTGATAGATTTTATCTCACCATTAAACACACTAGGTAGATTAAGACTGCATTGCTCTGCCTTTGTGTATTTGAAATTAACATAGAAGACAATTAAAGCAACAGTAAAGTTACAGAAGTTACCGAAACCAACAAATCAGATCAAGTCGACTGAGCTTGTTAGATCGGCATCAGACCCAGGTTTGATAATCAAATATAAAGACAATCAATCCAGTTTCAGTCAGTGTGTTTCTATGTTCATTTAAGGGTCCAAAACACAAAACAAATTGATTTCCTCATTGAGATGCAGTCAATGTCTTTGGAGAGTTTACATTTTTCCAGATTTTAGCTGTAACTGAAGACAAAATGCAAGTTCCTGTGTAAAATCTGAAGAAAAAACTGCCCAAATGACACAATTAAACACACCTGGTCTGCAAGAAGGTATCCTTAAAGGATGTCAAAGGTTCGGTTTGCTTTGTATAACCAAAAGTTTCAAGCGAAAACGTGCTTTCTTTCTCTCCCGGATTCTCACCAATCTGAACTGCTGAACTGTGAATGAGATCCTGGCGCTGGCGGTCTTATAAATGGAGGCTTCAAGTAACTTTTTGTATTGCTGGGTGTTTACCGGTGGGTTTGAGTTTTGGTTTCGAATTTACTGCTGACATTGGCAATTTTTTCTCTTTAATTGTGTCATCTTTCCCAAACTACCTTTCTTTATAGGTTCATACTCACAGAATGACGTACTTTACAGCTTGAGAACTACAGTAAGCAAATGTAAATATTTGTGCATTAACAAACAAATAATTAAGTTGTTTTATAAATATTTAATGTAGGCTAAGCTGTTTGCTTACTCTCATGTGATTTCTAGGAAAGTCTCTCTTTTCCTTTATGGCTACTTTTATCTTATCTGCAATGCCCAGTCCATTCGCAAATACTCTGTTAGAATGGTGAAATACCAGTGCGGATCCAGTCAATATTTGGTCCATGCATCATGTTTTAACCGATTGGTCCTTATATTCCTAAAGCCCACCCTGACCACCTAAAAAATCTAACAGTAGGTGAGAAGCAGGGAAGTCAAATTTCGCCATGACAACGTGCCGAATTTTACTGGATACGCCAGATGGACAATCCGGCACTGTAGATAGGCCTACTAGTAAAAAATTGCCATAAGTAATGTAATCCATTGCAAATGTAATGATGAAAAATAACCATTTCAACAGAGTGCTATAACCTGGAGCAGGATATGATTCCACAAGCCACATTCTTTATTAGCTTGCTTTTGTAATGTCATGTTATATAAAGTAGCACAACGTGACACAGCTTAAATTACAGCTTCCTCCATTTTTGCCAGACAACAACTGAACGAAAGTTACTGAAAGTGGCTGATCTGGTTCTCACATAATGCAATTTCGCAGGTCAGAGTTCAACAAACTTGGCTGGAAAAGGCTTGATGACGACACAATTTATTCTTATTGGCCAAATAATTAAAAAAAATAATAATTAATATAAATCTCACAATGAAATAGTAAACATAACATGTAGGCTAAACAAAAGTAGACTCTATTAAAAACATTGTTCCTGCTATTTACCCTGCAATTGGTTCACTTAAGATGAGATTTCTCAGAAAGTCTTTCTTTTTCTTTAATGCCACTTTTAATTTATCTTCAATATCTACGGGTTGATGCTGAATCCATGCATCATGTCAGAGGATGTAACCCGATTGGGTCTTAGGTTCAGAGCCAAACCTACTCCCAGTCCGTCCACTAATAAATACAGGGAGAAGCAGGGAAATCAAAATTCAACATTACACAACGTGGACCAAAGAAAAGCATTGAAGAATTTTTTTTTTCATTTGCTTTATAGTTGAATAAAATGTATTCACTTATTTGCCTAAATGAATAGATACTAAACGTTTTTGTGACTCAATATAATATTACATTACCAGAAGTAATATAATCAATTGCAGATGCAGTGATGAAAATAAGCATTTCAACGCAGTGCTATCTTTTAGTAATGTAGTAAGTAATGTACGTAGCATATAAAAGCCTATTTAATTATTTGAAAGTATTCACTAGATGTTGTTTACATTTTTTTAATAATATTTTTTTCGTTATGCATAATATTGTGCATTATGAGTTCTGCATTGTGTTGGGTAAAGTTTAACCACAATGAGCTGACCGCTATAGCAAGAAAACCGATTTGTAAGACTTTCGCTTTTACTTTCACTTTCAATGCATGCCGCATTACTGGTTGGCAAATCTCACTCACTTATGTGACTCACGCTTTCACAGTGGGTTGAACCAACAACTATTGGGCTTGAATCTGGTTTAAATCAAATCTTATTTAATAATTCTGTGGCACCAAAATCTTGTTTAAAAATAATCATGGTTACATTTAAACTGTAATTTTGATTTAGGTTTCAATTTTACAGCTAACCTTATACCTACAAGTACGTACTGTAGAGGTACAAATAGTTACGCTGTAAATTCAGTTTAATTACGCGGCACATTGAGCGTCGCAATATAAAGTGTTACATATCTTTACTTCTGTTACTGAATAATTAATTCTGTTTTATGGTAAATCTCAGTTAGAGATTAACTGTAAATTTATTGCATTTGAGGAGGTTTAAATAAAAAAATCTACAATTTAATGTGGTCCATGTTGTGTAATGTTGAATTTTGATTTCCCTGCTTCTCCCTGTATTTATGATAGCGTCTCAACAGGATGAGTTTGGTGGATCAGTAAAAGCCTAAGAAATACACAAACAAGCTTTTCAGTCCAATAATTCTTTTTTTTACTTTATTCACAATCCAACCAGCACATAGATCATTAGTAAGTGTATACCTATATATTAAAATTGGCACTTTAAGGCACTTTACAAAAGAAAAAACACCTTGAATTAAATAGATAAATTAAAGCTTCAAAACAGTGACATAAGCCAGCTGCCAGCTCCTTAAACAGAGACAGCATGGTTATGGTGTTTGTAAATGTTTTATTTTGTATTGAATTTAAATGTATTGTAATGTGTTTTGTATTTGAGTAATGCATATGTTTATGGATGATGATGTGTTCTTAAGTGTTTTTGAATGTTGGGTGCAAGACTAATGATGATTTCTGTCCAAAGCCGGCCCTAGACCTTTAGGGGCCCTAAGCAAAATTTGGTTGGGAGCGCTCCTTTGACCGTTTTAAGTAAGGCCCAAAGAAAAGCAATGACTACCTTATAACTATAGTGTACATATTATATCTACTATGTTATTATTATTATTATTTTTTAATAATAATAATAATAATAATAATAATGCATTTTATTTATAATGCGCTTTTCATATACCCAAAGCGCTACAACAACATAGCAGATACATCAAAATAAAAACAAGTACAAAGCAATTACAGAAATAAAATAAAACAACAATTGGCATAAAAGTTAGACATTATAAGCAGTCTTAAAAAGATGTGTTTTAAGCGATTTCTTAAAAGTACTTAAAGTTGGAGCGTTACGAACAAAGAGAGGAAGTGCATTCCACAGCCTTAGCGCGGCACATGAAAATGCTCTCTGACCCCAGGCGCGGAGCTATGGGCGGGCCTGGGTGGGCCTGGGCCCGCCCAGATTGACAGCTGGCCCGCCCAATCAGAAATGTAAAAAATACTACTCTGTATAGTTAGACATGTATACTACTTTATGTGGTGTAATTTATCTATTGCATGTTATGTTAAAAACAGTAAAATTATAAGTAAGCCTGATAACTATTTAAAAACTATTAAAGCAGTTGAATGTTGTTATAATGAAATATTCCCGAGCAGCTTTCAGCCATGATCACTTTGAGAACTTTTTTTGCAAGCAAGTAGAAAACGTATTTTGAATAACAACACGTTATAAATATGCGCTTTTCTCTCAATAACATAAACACACAACAAATATGACAGCGGGGTAAAAAATAGAAAGAAAACATCTGATCATAGTGATGTTGTTTGATATAGCGATATAGCAGCACTATAAGTCACGCCACGTTTATTGCTACACTTTATACAATATAGCCTATTGCTTTTAAGCAACAAATAGCCTATCATAACAACCTATAAGCCTACTGTGTAATTGAGACATTAATTTAAGAAATGCATTAAAGCAGAAAGACGTAGGCTGCGGAAATATAGTGGGTTCACTTCAATCCACACCACAGACGTTCTTGGTTTGCTTCTTATTTATTAAATCGAGGCAATTGTTTGATCAAACACTGATTAATATTAAGATACAATTTATACAAAACGAAATTCACTTTAAAGAAAGTCTTTCTACTACACAAACCTCGCAAAATCGCTTGCCCGACGTCCATTACGGGCTATGGCGAATTCCTGTCGGGCTAAAAAAAATGATGCGCCTTGGCCGTCGGGCGGAGGAAAAAATATTGTAATGTGTTTGCATTCTCTCAGATTTAGTTAGGTAATTATGTTGTATGTAATTCGGCGTAATCTTGTTAGCCATTACTATCCTCACTAACAAGTGAAACTGTCAGGAAATAAAGTGAAAGCATTAAATCCATTATTCCTTTCGTTCACGTCTGATATGCGCGCTCCTCGGCTCCGCTCTTCACGAGTAGGCTTGCTCTTATGCTCATCAAAAAGTATATTAAATGTTTATTTATTTGTCATTTCGTTTAACCCCAGAGTCTAACATTATTCTAGCAATTCCCTTTTTCTTTCTTTATTTAGTAAGTTAACTTAAATATGTGAGAACGAAAATATATTTTTAGTGATTTGCATGAAGAGAATATGATGTTAGAAGCTTCATTTTAAGCATTTAGTAGGTTATTTAAAAAAGTATAAGGTTTTTTTGGGTTCATTTATATTTCCTGTCACTGTGTGCAGGTTCTTTTTTGTAGGCTATGAGAGCCCAATATTTTTTTACCAAAAAGGCTTAATAAATGTCACGTTGCATTACAATTTAAAGTATCAATAATGTCAAAAATGTGACGTGCAGTTCGGGTGTGTGTGTATGCTGTTTAAATTAGTGTTCTGAAGTTTTGACGAATTTTATAGACTTGTTATAGTTTCTTATTCAAAAGTGACACCCATAGATTCAGGCCCACCCGGACTTAATCCATGCCCACCCATATGTCACGTTCTGCATCCGCCACTGTCTGACCCATAGTTTTTAATCTGCAAGAAGGTTGGTTAAGGTGGAGAGAGTCTGCAGAACGGAGAGAACGAGAAGGTGTGTAAATGCTGTAAGTCAAAACTAATGTTTTGTAATCAATGCGATACTGCACCGGAAGCCAATGCAAATTGTATGGAACACCTTGAATGTGCTGGTATGATGATGATGTACGTGTTAAAACTCGTGCTGCTGAGTTCTGAACATACTGAAGACGTTTGACAGATTTTGCAGGTAGTCCAGAATAAAGGGAATTACAGTAGTCAATTCTGGAGGTGATAAATGAGTGAATAACCCTTTCAGCATCAGCATCAGAAAGGAAAGACCTAATTCTACTGATGTTCCTAAGATGATAAAATGCCGTTTTAACAACACTCTTTATGTGTGCCTCTAAGGTCAGGTTAGCGTCAAATATCACACCAAGGTTACGTACTTGCGAGGATGGAACAGAGGGGGTATTATCAATTTTCAAATTAAAATTCTGACATTTTTGAATGGTAGCCGGTGTGCCAATAAAAAAGGATCTCGGTCTAAGAGCTGTTGAGTCTTAAAAAGTTCTGACGCATCCAAAGTTTTATTTCTTGTAAACAGGCTGTAAGGACATTAGAGGTAACCGCAGCATCAGATTTTGTACTGATGTAAATCTGTGTGTCGTCAGCATAAAAGTGGTAGCCTAAGCCATATTTCTTAATAATTTGCCCTACTGGTAACATATAGATGCTAAAGAGTGTGGGACCCAGTACCGACCCCTGAGGTACACCGTGTCGAACCTGAGTAATATCAGATTTGTTATTTCCCAGGATAACAAACTGAGATCTATGTGTGAGGTAAGAAGTTAGCCACTTTAAAACAGTGCCCGAGATGCCTGTCCAGGTTTTTAATCTGTCAAGTAGTATGTCATGGCATACTGTATCAAACGCTGCACTCAGGTCCAATAGAACCAAGATAGTTACAGCACCAGAATCAGCAGAGATTAGAAGATCATTCATTACTCGAACTAAGGCAGTTTCAGTATGTCCTATACGAAACCAGATTGAAAAGGTTCTAAGAGATTATACTGGAGCAGGTGGGAATGTAGTTGTGACATAACAACCCTTTCCAAAACCTTAGCCAAAAATGGAAGATTCGATATAGGCCTGTAGTTGGTTAAATCAAGTGTGTCACCTCCAGGCTTTTTAGGGACTTCTTGTGAGAGAAGTGTTCACTATATTGACTATGAGGGGTCTGATTGTCAGCAGACATCCCTTAAGAACAGTGGTTGGTACAGGGTCGAGGATACAAGTAGCAGAATTCATTGTCATTATTACTTTTGAGATGGAGTCTTCAGTTACAGTAATGAACTCAGAAAGAAATACAGAGGAGGAAACAGGTGGTAAAACCTCAGTTAGCATAGCCAAAGGGGCAGAGTCAATAGATTTATAAATGTCCTCAATCTTTTCCACAAAAAAATTCATGAACCTATTACACTGTTGCACAGATGGACATATGGAGGGCTTATTTGGTATAATGATGTGATTAATAGTCTTAAAGAGCTTGTTTGAGTTACCATCACAATTACTGATAATGTTTGAGTAATATTCAACTCTTGCCACCTTGAGTGCCTCACTATAGTGAGAGAAGTGCTCATCAAACATTTGCTTGTGGACAGTTAATCCCGACTTCTTAAATTGTCGTTCTAGTTGTCTGTTTTTCCCTTTAAGTAATCTCAGTTCACTGGTGTACCAAGGTGATGTTTTTGAAAATGAGACAACACGTTCTTTCCTAGGAGCAAGAACCTCCAAGGTAGATGATAGGACAGAATTATAATCTTCAACAGTTTTTAAATCATGGTGTTCTGAAATTAAACTTGCAAAATGATCACAGTCGATATTCTTAACATTTCTAAAACTAATTACTCTCCTTTGAGAGACTAGTTTTGAAGAAGGGAGAGGTAGGTTAAAGGAAAGAAGCTTATGGTCACTGATAGGTAATTGGTGGCTCTCAAGCTGGTTAATGTCCACATCAACTGAACAAACTAAATCAAGTGTATGGCCTTTATTATGGGTGGGAAAGTTAACATGCTGAGTAATGTTAAAACAATCCAACGTGTCCATAAACTGAACTGTGTTTAAACATGTTTTATTATCCACATGAATGTTAATATCACCTAGAAGAACCATAGCTGGACAAATAGAACTGGCCAGGGCAAAAAGTTCTGTAAGTTCCTTGTTAAACAGAGGATTAGGCTTAGGTGGGCGGTATATGGACAGGATAAGAACTTTAACAGCAGCATTAACTTTAAAAGCAATGCACTCAAAAGATGACATGGTAGGGATGGTAATTTCAGAGACTGATATATCAGATTTAAAAATGACAGCAAGACCACCACCATTCCCAGTCAACCGAGGTCTGTCAATATACATATAGTTTGGTGGAGTTGTCAAATTAAGATTTACAAAGTCATTTTGTTGATGCCAGGTTTCACAGAGACATAAAATATCGAGCTTTCGATCCACTATAATGTCATGTACTATCGCCGTCTTATTGTTCAGTGAACGGACATTAAAGTGTGCAAAGTTTATAGAGTCACGTTGTAATCTAACTAACAGAACAAGTTCTAGTTATTGGTGGATAACGTAGATTTGCAGGGCGAATACTATGATGACTATCCACACGCGTAGCAGGATGCTGAAAGCGGGTAGAGAGAATATTAATTCCAGATGCTGTTGTGTGAAATTTCCGACGTAAACCTCGGTGACAGTATTTCGGTCGCCGCAGAAGATGCATCACGCGCAAATGTCTTTGAACACAACTTGCAGCCGGCAAACAGTGGCGAAGTGAAATCAGTTCAGAGAGAGAGTACCTTATCATGTCGAAATTCAGATGGTAACAAATCAGATCACCACAGAGTCCAAGTGAGGTTAAAACGAGAATAACTGCAAAAATCCAACAGCATCGCATGATGAAACAATAACTCCAGCAGACTGAGTAAACACGCCAACAGACCGACACCCAGCCGCAAGTAGCGGAGATGCCGCCAGAGCAAAGTAAAATCCAGGACAGGGCAGACGAATCCACGGGCACCAAGGCTGATTAAATCCGGAGCACGAGCGGAGTAGGTCCACAGTCACAACGGTGCACTGCACACCGGCAAGTCAGCCCCGACCACGCTGCACAGTGCTCTGGAGTGCTGCACGTCGCCGATTCAACCATCACAGAGTACACACATCAGGTGTGCAAAGTTAAGACTGTGACAGTACAGTGAACACATAAAACAATAAAATCCAACGTTAAAATATAGATTAATAAAACAGTTCCGGAGAAGAAGCGGCAGCCAAAACGCGCCAGCGTCCTCCTCAACCGGAAGTTGTGTAGTTGTGTCTATTAAATTATGTTTTAATTATTCGATGTATACTGTATGTTAATTATCTTTTTTTCGCTGCTGGTCCTGTGTACGTATTTCGTTCTTATGTGGAAACATGTACAGAATGACAATAAAAGACCTTGGAGTGGTCCCGGACAGGGATTATCTTAGGCCAGGACTAAGCCTTAGTTTAATTAGAAAACATAACTAGTTTTAACAAACATGCCTTACTAAAAACATTACTGCATTGCATTTTGAGGCAAAACAAAGGGCACTGGTGTATTTTAAGATATGTTAGTGCAAGCTTTTTTCAGTTTGGACAGCTCTTACTTTTATTTTAGTCTAGGACTAGTTTAATTCCTGTCAGGAAAACCGCCCCCTTGAGTTCTTGATTTGAGTTCTATGTTTGATGTCTAACAGGAAAAATATGATACCACTGAACTGAATGGCCGTGCAGTGCAGCAAACACACACTGATGAACATGCTGAATAAAAAGACTGTTAAAGTGATTTTCACTGACCATCAAAGAAACATTTTTAATTGAAGTTTAAGAGGCACAAACAACAGCCTATGCATAATTAAAATGAAATAGAGTAAATAGAATAACATTAAAATAAAATATTATAGGCTATAAAATAATAATAAAAAAACATTTAAATGTTTGAATTTTTCAAATAAACAAAATTAAAATAATATCTTAAACACCACAAACAAGATTAATAGTAACATTCGCTATAACAATCGTCTCACTATATATTATCCCTTACGTAAATAGCATAACAAAAGTAAATACAAGCACGATTTAGGCTAATGTTAATATAAGACTTTTAGACTGCAGATTATCCATACAGGTATCGGAAAATTAAGCCTACAGGTTTACGTACCTTTATCTTCTTGATTCTTTTCATCTTCTAGCCTCTTCTTTTGTTGTTTATCGTGTCTTGTTAGACATCATCAACATTGGAGTCACTAGGCTTGTTTGACTTCATACAGCACTGCTAGAACTGACAGGCAGATGATGTTAAAGTGCCGTGAGAGCAAAACGAAATTACACTTCGTATGATTTCTCGGATCGTTCTCGCGGTACTTTGACGTGATCCGGCTGTCGGTTTTTGCAGCGGCGCATGAAGTCGAACAAGCCTACGGACTGACAGTCTGACAGACAATGACCAGGTGATGAATGACATCATAGGGTCAGTCAGGGTTAAGATTACACTGTAAACCCAAACAGTACAATGAACTCATTTAAAATGAGTGAACTGAACTAAAAACTGTGAAAAAGTTTACTAAACTTATCATTTTTATGTGTTTTCAACAAGTTCACCATTTTAAGTTCTAACAACTCAATAAACAATAAAATGAGTCAAAGAACTCAAAAAAACTAGTCATTTCAATACCACAGCCTCATTGTAACAAACACTGCAAATAATTACAAACTTTTGGTGGTTGTGAAGAGTTCAATTTGCAAGATAAGCTAAGAAAGTGTCTGGCACTGCAAATTTACTTCAGTTTAAAGTTAAATCAGCCCAATTGGTTGAGGAGGTTCCAGTTCCCAGCATGCTTTGCATGAGCCTGCAATACGAGAGCATTTTTTAAATTAATTGATATTTTATGTGGTTTTCAGTAAAGGGAAAGACTTAATAGTGTTAAACATTTATTTATCTTGGAGATTTATGCACAGATAACCTACGGCGTAGACCTTACGCACGACTATAAATCGGGCTTAACTCCCATTTGGAGCCAGCCTTTAGTGGCCAGTCAATGGATTGCATTTTAAGTCACTTCTGTGTTGGCTTCACCAGAAAGATTGGAAGGTTGCCCCTTGGTTACCACACACTTTATTGTGAATGTGGCTGATTTTTCTTTTCTGTTTTCTTTATAGAATCATGGCTTGTGGTGACCTCATGTCACCTCCAGTATGTTTGATTGAAAATGATAAAAATGGGAAGCTGAGTGTCAGGAAAGAGGGCAAAGACATTCTGGATGGAATCAGCGAACCGGTGGTGGTGGTGGTGTCTGTTGTGGGACTCTACAGTACGGGGAAGTCTTACCTTATGAACCGCCTTGCAGGACAACAGACAGGTGTACAATTTTTCCTTTTTTTTTTCCTGATTATCTTAGGCTTTGCTCTCAGCCACACTGTCGAGTCAAAGACCAAACGCATCTGGATGTGGTTCATCCCTCACCCGTCTATGCCAGGACACAGAAGGACTTGGTGATGTGATAAAGGTGAGAAAGGCAACACATCTGAATAATTTCAATAATTAAATGTTTATATGGTTAAGTATTTAACTTGGAATGGTAAGGAAGTTAGTTACTATTAGAGCACTGGTCAGTTTGCAGTAGGTTTAAAGTGTGGTGTTTTAAAAGAATGAGCTATATTATTATAACCAACTCAAGACACTGAGCTGTTTGTTTCAGGGAGACTCTCAGAATGACGGCTGGATCTTCTGTCTGGCGGTTTTGCTCAGCAGCACTCTGGTGTACAACAGCAGAGGAACCATTGATAATGATGCAGTGGAAAAGCTGCAGTATCCTTTATTATTTTGCATGCATGACTTTCTTACACACAAATGCACGCACATAACATGCTGTTATTCCTGAATGTTGTGCAGCTATGTTGTGGAGCTCCCTGAGCAGATCAAGATCAGATCACCATCATCTGCTTAAGAAGATGAAGAGGGGGAAGAAACTACTCAGTTTGTGTGTTTTTACCATCATTCGTATCGTCCGTTAAAGATTTCAACTTGGAATTGAAAGTTCAAGGAAATAGTGTTACAGAGGATGAGTACCTCGACTTTGCCCTTAAGCTGAAGCAAGGTATTGCAGACAGTATTGCACACAAAGTGGACCCTTGTTTTGGTGTAAAATCTTTATGCAAATAAACACAAATATTGTCCCATAATATCCATTCTATAAGGACACTGATACTACAAATCATGCCTGAAATCAACACAGTGCCTAATACCGTGGCAGGCTACTATGACAATTAAAGCATTTACTACAACTACATTTTTACTACAATTATAGGTGATTTTAATAAAAAATAAATTTTATGTACTGTACTTATAATTATACAACAGTTCTTTCAGGTTCTCCAATCTGATTGGCTAAGAGCTGTTCCCAGCCATTCAATATCCTACTGATAACACCATAGTAACAGTTTCACCGTTTGTATCATTCTGCCACCTACTGGTCATTTTAGAATTAGTGAGCGAGGCTTCTTTAAACACGTGAGTCATTCACTCACATGACATATCTCTGCCGCCACGGGCATTTTGCTTAATATGGGCTTTTTGTGCTGACATGTATGCAGTTTTGTTTCGTTTTCTCACCCCTATGCCTACTGTGTAGAACGGGTTCCCCCAAATCTTACCCTGTAGGGACGGAGCACTGCAGAGTTTAGCTCCAACCCTGATCGAACACACCTGAGCAAGCTAATCGAGGTCTTTATGATCATTAGAAAATCACAGGTGGGTAAGTTTGATGAGGGTTGGAGCTAAACTCTGTAGTGCTCCGGCTCTCCAGGGTAAGATTTGGGGAACCCTGGTGTAGAATGTGCATTACTGTTTCCAGATCTTCAAATTTAATCTGATCTCCAGCTGTACCTGCTTGACACTCAGTCAGTTATTCAGCCAAAGTTTATTATTGGCCCATAAATCTGCTTGTACTTAACAGTGACTGAGTAATGTTACACATTTGTTATATATTTATTTTACAGAATAAGGCCCGGTTCCCCGATAACGCTTACTCTTAGCCCGCTAAGGAGACTCAAAAAGATATATCTTACCAAAGTTGTTTATGTTCCTAAGTGTGTTCCCCAAACTGTCCCTTAGGAAGCTTCTTAACACGCTGCCTCTAAATCCGACGTAACAATGGCGCTGTCCCAAGTAAAGGTGCTGAATTATTTGCGATCGATCGCTCAGGGATCGATTTTCAACTTCACGCAAAGGTGCATTACGGCGTTAAGAAAGACAACACATTCTATACAAATGGAACATCACTCAAACAATTCCAGTAACATTTATTTTAACATAGTTTAAGTTATCCGTAAAATATAGACTATTAATTAAATTATCAAATTGTAAGTAATACGGGTAGACGAACCGGTATTCCTAGCTAATCATCCACCCTCCTTATCCCGTTGTGCCACTTGTGCCACGTCTTGGCATAGGTTTAACGACTTTTAAAATTATGTAATACACTTTTATACTAATGGTGAGGTACTTTACAATCAGAATTGATTGGCAAGCAGCTGCAGTTACTTTTGTTTAATGCGGTATTGCTTGCCATTGGTTAATGTTTTCAATAAAAAGCAACCTATCTACAATGAACAGAGAGAGAGAGAAAGTTAGATACAGAATTATGCTCTGAGAAGATCCAGCAGCTCCATAATGAGTGATTTTTTATTTATTTAGCCACGTCAGGCAAAATGTCAAAAGGGTTTAAGTGTTGCCGAATAAAAAAATTGTCATGGACTAAATGGTATGTTTCCCTTTAGTAGTGTTTTTTATAGCTTTTTTATCATATTATTCTTTATATACATTGAAAGTTTAAAGGCTACTGAGATGTATGTGTGCATTTATGTAATGTATCTTTATGGTAAGTCAATTATTTTTACAGTATGAATCATATTAATATATATTTATTATGTATACAAAAATAACTTTTTAAAACAAACAGTATAATGTTAAAAGCAGCCGACATACCATAAAACTGTCAAATGTATGAAATATTTAATAAATTGTATTATGCAATACATTATATTATTGCTTTTTAGTATAACCAATTCAAATCTTGAATCTTTCTAAATAAATTATAAATGTAACATGGCGGCGATAGCATTTTGAGCTCAAACAACGCTAAGAGAGAGCTTACGAATGGTCCAGACCAACCTTACGAAAGTGTGACTTACAGAAGATACACTTAGCGTACGAACGTTTTGGGAATCGTGCCATAGAGTTAAGAGAGAGGTTAAGGAATAGGTTAAGAACTACTTAGCGATAAGAACGTTTTGGGGAACCGGGTCTAAATCTTTGTTTTAGGTGAAAGTAGGGCAATTAATCACTACAACATGCCTCGTGAATGTATCCGGCGTTATTTCCGTTCCCGGAAGTGTTTCGTGTTCCCATTTCCAGCATCACAGGAAAACATGCCACGTTTAGAGAGCCTTCAAGACAAGGACATTGTGCCAGGTTTTCTGGAGGCAACACATAGTTTCTGTGAATACATCTTTGTCATAAGTGCTGTAAAAACACTGAAAGGGGGTCACAGTGTTACTGGAAAATGTAAGTGTTATACTAAAGACACATTAAATAATCATTTAATTGTAATGTGAATCAGTTGTGGAAATCCAACTTAATTTGTTTTAGCATACAGTACAGACCAATTGAAAAATCTGAATTTACTTTAAGGGCCAAAGAAATTTCCTATATCGTAATATATTTAAATATTCTAAAATATTTGTTAAATCTCCTTTTACACCAGCGTGATTGTTCATCCAAATATTTTTCCGTGCACTTGGAGAAATGCTACTAAATCATTGTGGCATTTAGGATTAAGCAGATTTAAAGTGAAACTATTTGATAAGCGTATAATATGTGATGAGAACATTCAATCATTAGGCCTCAATTGTTGACAGAGGTGAACTAAACAGTAAACTGATAGATTATTTGGACTAAATAGCTATCAATAACATTCTCTTTAACTGTTGTGTGTGTTGTCAGTGCTTGGAAATCTGGCTCAGATTTGTGTCGAGACAATCAGCAGTGGTCAGGTGCCCTGTCTGGACAATGCAGTGGTTGCTCTTGCAAATCTGGAGAATCAGGCGGCTATTGAAGAAGCTTTACAAGTGTATAAGAATGGGATGGAAGAGGTAAGACACACAGCCAAATCCAAACCTGTGTACACCACATAAGCACAACGATTCAGCGTGTCTGGACCAAATGGACACTTTCACTATACCAACGTCACACAACTGCGCCACAGTTGTATTAAAATAAAGTCTATAAACATAGTCTAAATCGTTTCTTAAACCCTAGTGCACTATGTTCCATTCCTTACATAAGAACTAGTAATGAAAGGGATACTACACTTTTTTCCAAAAATATGCTAATTTTCCAGCTCCCCTGGAGGTAAACATTTGATGTTTACCGTTTTGGAATCCATTCAGCCGATCTCCGGGTCTGGCAGTACCACTGTTAGCATAGCTTAGCATGAAATCATGAAAATAGTGCCCAGCTATTGAAAGTTAGGGGACTATTTTCAGCCAGTGTGTAATATCACTATGCCTGCTGCAGCCATGTTACGGCAGCAAAGTCCTTGATTATTATGCGATGTAACTACAGAATAGTCAAGTTTTAAAATGAAAACTCTTTGGTTATTTTTGAGCACGATGCTAATGGTCAAATCAGATTCAATGGATTGTGCTAAGCTATGTTAAAAGTGGTAACGCTAGACCCAGAGATCAAAAAATCTAATATTTCAATCTAGGGGAGCTGGAAAATGAGCATATTTTTGAAAATAGTGGATATACCTTTAACAAGTGTATGAAGGTAAAATGATGTCAAAAAGATTTGCATGCGCAGGGGATCTTGATTTTTCATGGCCGGTTTTTATTTCTTAAGCAAATTGGCCGATTCCGATCCGATTTCCGATTTTTTTTCTTATCAAGCAACAAACAAGAAAGAATGAAAGTATACATAAACAATATGTTTATTTGGTATTTAACAGGCTAAACTTGGTTTGGCTATTGAAAACAATAACTGTAACCATTTAAAATTAAAGCACCACTATGTAGTTTTTTTTACCTTTAAATAATGTCTCTAAAATTATTTCAGTGATAGAACAATTTTTAAATGGACAAATTGAACTGTTGCTGCAACCTGAGCAGCCTCCTAGCTGCTACAAGCACACTCTGAAAGTGGCGGTGGAGGGTAGGAAACACAGCCCCGCCCCTCCCCCTGCCTGCAGAAGAGTGTCTGATACCAGGCACTGTTGCGCTTTTCAACCACATGGGGGAGCTGTGAGTCATTTTTACATGGAAACTACATAGTGTTGCTTTAACAGCACTAACTGTGCAGTAGGCCACATTCAATACAAACATAAGTGGTTAAATGAGACCATGACATGGATGGTTGAGTGAGGGTTGATGGTCTTGCCTGTTTTGGGTTGTTTCAACATGGTTGATTAACAATAACCTAGCAGTTGGGTAAAAACAACCCATTATTTGGGTCATTTTAACCCAGAAATGTGTTCTGTCCAATAGTTACCCAGCCCTGGCTTAAAAACAACCCAACATTTATTCAGTGGGGTAGCTTTAAAAAAATGCAAAATTGAAGAGACTCAATAATAATCTTTTCCATTTTAATTTTTCATGTTTAAAAATGTTTGTGTGCTGCTGTGCACCCGTGTGTGTGATAAGCAAACGCACGTTGTCGTCCCATTTATAGGTGCATATTACTAACGCGCTCATTTAGTAACAACAACAACATTGTGACATTGACTTTAGACCAGGTTATAGTTGGTCAGTGGCGTGGTCAATTTTAGTTGCCTATAAATAGCAATGCGCCAACAATGCGCATGAACACACCTTAGCCAACTGGACCATAGACTGTAAAAAAAGATGGACAATGCGATGTTGCCTCCCTCCATTGTAATGAATTGAAGCCAAAAATGTCCAACCATGGTCGCCACCATGTTAAGTAAAAACGTCAGTTTGGAGCCAAGGCAGAAGGAGTCAATTAAAGAGCCAGCGGCTTCACATTTCAAGACTTATGAAGCACACCCGCACTGGACGTAAAAATGATGACTGCATCAGGCTGAAACTAGCGAAAAACACTTGCTGTTGTGCTACACAAAACTTTTTTGTATTGACATAAAACTTGGTATATGTCAATACAGAAATGACCTGAGGGTGCATTTTGTCAAAGCGTTCAATTATTTCCAAACTTGGTATGGGCCACCCCCTACACTGTAAAAAGTCATTCTGCAGGCTTGTAGATTTTATGAAATTTAATATGTAAACTTTATTTAATAAAATTAATTTCATGTAGTTTGTTATTATTTTTGTGTTAAAATTCTTTAAAAATGACTGGAATAAAAACAACTTATTGTTTTTGTGAAGGATTTAGCTATTCTTATTGTGTATCTGCGCATGTACCGAATACTGAATAAATCCAACGTAATATTAATCAGCTGTTTTAAATCAAAAACCCCTCCGGGTTGTATTGCAGGTCGTGAGCGCTGAGCAGACGGATTTAGGAAATATTTCTGTTATTGTGCCAACATTCAAAGTTTTGAAAGCATTTCAGTCGAGAATGTATGTTTTTTAAACAAGAATCTGCAGTAGGTTCATAAAGATATCGCCTATTTAAACATTTCCTTCGAGTTTTGTGGCGATGGGAGCTCCAGATAATCAGCCGGCGCTCCGCGCGTAAATATACCGGTCAACGTCGCCTCACCTCGGCCAGTCTCTGAAAATCTCCGCTGGCTGTGACGTCAATGTAGTGTTTAAACTGTGGATAAAATTCATTTCGGGTAAATTTAACGGGCAATCTTTAGTCTTATAAGTCTATAAGCAGGGTTTCTTTGTATAATTTGTTTGTAATTTGTAAATATTAATTACAATAAGGATTAATATGAACTGGGTTTGTACGTAACTTCAGCTTTAGGACCCAGGAGGTCGCATATCTAGGATGCATTCGTCGATTCACATGCTGCGATTGGTGGTCCAGATGCAACTCATTTTGAGTGACAGAAAAACTGACCAATCATACTGTTCCTCTGAATGGGTGTGTTCTCTTATCACTAACTCTCATGGATATGTATCATGTATGTATCTATTATGACGAATTCTGCTCGCTCGCTCGCTTGGTTCGTGTTATAAAAATAAATGTGACTTTACTGCGGTCTTTTTCGGTTTATTTAGTTTTGTGTTAACTATATCCACAAAGTATTCGAATAAATTGGTAATATAAACTATTCTTCGCTGTAAATTAATTGTGTGCTCAATTGCGACGCCCTGTGTTGAATTTTCCCGCGAGTACAGTATCATTACTGAGGGGAAATATAACATTATTCATTTAATTCCACAAAAGGTGAGTCAGATATTAAATGTATAAGTTGTCTTTTTAAAATGTTTATGTTTATGTAAATTGAACATTCACTATTATTATTATTAATTTCGCGACCTATTATCTAAATTGTGTTCATGAAGGCCTGTAAGTTACGTACTGCAGCTTCCTGCAGGCAACGTGAAACATTGCTGAGGGAGAACTTTATTCACAACAAAAGGTGAGGAATATTATTAAATGAATATATTGTACATATTATATTGTGTATATAGTGTATGTGTGTGTGTGTATATATATACACATGTGAGTAACTTGGCTAACAAATAAATATGTGACTGTCGTGTGCAGGGCCGCCTTAACCTAATGTGAGGCCCTGGGGCTGAGAGGTTTTGTAGGACCCCCATACACTCGATTTATAGTCTTATTTTTTTTAAGTGTAATATTTAGGTAATCTACATAACAAAATGCATTAGTTTCTTTCGAGACATACAACAGTGAGTTTTCCCTTTTTGACCCAGAAAACACCATAATATCATTATTAACATATCACTGAGCCTACTTGAGCATAAACACAAGACACTTTATTTAACAACCATACACAGCAACTTGTGGTGATAATAAAACCAAAATGTGTGAAAGTATATATGTTTATAAGCTTTATGTTTATATAGTTTTTGGAATATACAAATTTGCAAAAAATTCATTGCCACTCACTAACCAAATGCTCAGCACAGTTTTAAAAATATAATAAGTTAAAGTTAGTTTTAAAGTGAAAATGCATTAATGATAACAAAAGATAAGTCTTTATAGACAAAATCTTATTTTTTTAAACAGTTATTTAGTTTTTAGAATATTGAAGATATAGACTGCATTGTATTTAGTATTTATGCATACATAAGCATGTAAAACGAACAAGCATGAAAATGCACAAAACAGACAGGGAACATACCTGTATCTTTAGATAAGGAGATTATAAATATGAATGGTGCTATCAGGGGATGATCATGGAGTCTGTTTTGAGATGGTCTTGTCTCTCTTTACTTGACTTGCACCTTTACCTTTGCGTCTCTTTGTTGTTTTTCTAATCTAAACCAACAGATGTGTGTACTGTGAGCTAACGTCGCGTCAAACTACATCGCTCCAGCTGCGCACGCGTCACTGATATAAACGCGAGTAAACTTAAACTTTATAACAACTAACAGCATTGTGTGCGGGAACTCTTTTCTCTATTTGGCGGCACAGTTTCATGCGCACGGTTGGAAAGACTTCTGCATGCCAGAGACTCGAGAACAGAGAGAGAGAGCGAGCGCGCGTGCGAAAAAGAGAGAGAGCGAGCGCGCATGCGAAAGAGAGAGACCTGCACTGGTCTAACATGCAGGAATGCCAAGTTGACAACGGGCACTTAATACATTACGCGGAATAGAAAAATCTGACTGTTACTACGTCTGACATTTTATTTCACGGTAAGTTACCACGGACCAATCAGCAGACATGTAACGTGCAGAGTGATTGACAGAAAACCTGACAAGTTACAAAACAAAATGACATTTTCAGCTCATCATGAACGCGAACATTGGAGGCCCCTGAACTTCGGAGGCCCCTGGGCTTCAGCCCAGGTAAGCCCGTGCATTAAGGCGGTCTTGGTCGTGTGACAGAAAAAAATGTAGGGAAAAGATTTGCCCTAATTATAAATATAGATTATATATCTTTTCAAACATTTTTTGATATTATTTGTAATTCCAATGAGAATTTTTTTTTATCAGTTTTCAATATTATTGCACATTTCAAACATACCTAATAAGCCACAAACTCAGATGAACTCCATTGCACATATCTTCCAGTTTTCTTTAAAACATTTTAATATACAAGTTTAATGTGTGGATTATTTCAATATTAAAGCTGTATACATTTATAAAGGTTTTAAGACATATTTGCTGTTTAATGTTGCAGGATAAAGATGAAGATGCGGGACTTGAGCAGCTTGTGATGGCTGTAATTGTAAAGAATGGATCTTCTAGGAGTGGAAGCCCAAAGGATGCTGGAATTGTTATCGAGGCCTTAAAGGTGTTCACTGGGCATGCTTTATCCTTGGATCTATGCATTGAATCTTCAGTATCCCAGGCATCTTTTCAGGTGTTTCAGAAACTTTTCTTGGAGCTGGATTCTTCAAAGTTTATGAACTGATTACAGTACAGTAAGTCTAAACTGCTGTCTGATTTTCTGGATGTGAATCAATGTAACAGAACACAAACATGGAACCTTTCGTCGGGAAATATGGACGGTTTTCTTTAAAGACTGTAAAATACTTTTTGAAGTTTACACTGTTACAAATACATCATTAAAATGAGATGCTTTCCTGTTCTTTTGACTGCAATAAAATAAGAATTGATTCATCTTTGTCTGTCATTCTGAAATCAGATATAATACTCATTACTAATAAAAATATTAATGGATGATGTTAAATTAAAATAGTATAATTGAATATAATTTATTGTATAGTGCTAGGTCTTTGTCCTGTATACCCAATATTTTGTTTAAATTTAAATTAATTTCTAATTGCAAATTGCAGATTACCTTTTTGAATGGGTTACTATTAAGGAGTTTATGTAGTGATTCTAACACAATTTTTATTTGTGGAATTTAATTAATGATATTGCTTGTAATCTGTTGCCACACTTTTATTGAGTAGATATAGCATAATATTTTTTATTGTATAGTGCTAGATCTTTGTCTAGTATACACAATATTTTTGTTTAAATTTTAATAAAAATTTTAATTGCAAATTGCAGTTTGGCTTTTTGAATATGTAGATATTAAGGAGTTTATAGAGTAAATCTAAATCAATTTTGATTTGTTGAATGTAATTAATGATATTGCTTGTAATCTGTTGCCACAATTTTATTGAGTAGATGGGGCATATTATTTTTTACAGTGTACACTGCAAAAAATGACTTTCTTACTAGGTATTTTTGTCGTGTTTTTAGTAGAAATATCTAAAAATTCTTAAGCAAGAATTTAACAATTTAAGTGAATTTGTATGGAGCCTCTAAGGGAACATGGAGCAAAAAAATCAAAAGTTTAGTTTCATGTGCTCACTGCTCACGTGAAACTTTCATGTGCTCACGCAAAACCTTCATGTGCAGATTTTTTTTTTAAAAGTTTAGTTTCATGTGCTCAGGTGAAAGTTTCGCTTGCTCACAACTAAACTTTTAAAAAAAACATTCGGCAGATGATGGTTTCGCGTGAGCATTATGAAAGTTTCGCATGAGCCCATGAAAGTTTCACGTGAGCCCATGAAAGTTTCACGTGAGCCCATGAAAGTTTCGCATGAGGTTTGTTTTATTCGTGGCTTGTAGTATAATTATTGGCGAATGCCAATTTACTCCCCAGCAACCAATCAGGTGTTGCTAAATAGTGGCTAATGTACTCCATTTTTCTACATCAGAACATTGTAGAGACACATGGGTGGTCTCGCTTCACTCGTTGCTTGGTGTGTATTAATTGATAGATGCCATTTCACTCCCTAGCAACCAAACAGAGTACTCTAGCAACCATTTTGCAACACCTATCTCCTTGTCAGAACATCGTATAAAGACTCGAGTGGGATTGTTTAACTTGTGGCTTGGAATTTAATCATTGGTGAATGCCAGGCCACATCCTAGCAACCAATGAGAATACACTAGCAACTGTTTAGGATAAGATATTGCATTTAGAGATATGGGGGTGGCAACACATCATAATTATTATTACCTTACATTTCTCCATATGTGCCATTGTTGGGCATGACCCCAGTTTACTTTGTAGTTCAGTTGTTGAGTCTTTGACTACATGTGTTTATGTTTTTAGGAAGACATACATAAATAATATGTAAACTTGCTGGAAGAGAATAAATTGGCATCAGAGGGGAAGTACAGAGAGCTGTTGAAGAATCTGTTCTCTGAAATGAGCGGACGACTGACGACTCCAGTAAGTTACAATATTTCCTTGACGCTGATAAAAAAAATCGCTGAAAATGACAGTATCGCATTGTGAGGGATGTTGTGATTCCACTTGCAACTGCTGGCCTAGAGGTGATTCCCAGCATTTTAATGCATAGATCAACAATGAAAGCGCTTACACGAAAATAACCTGATTCGTTTTAGATTAGTTTAGTTTTATTACTCTAAAGCTGCTTTGAAACATTGTGAAAAGCCCTATATAAATAAAATTTAAATTAAATAGTTTCAGATCTGTGGTCCAGCTGCAGACGCATCGCATTTCCCCTCTCAAGGTTAAGCAGCATGTGGTTAGTTTATGCACAGTAACTGAACTTTTAGATGCCGGCTGCAGAATGGTTTTAGAGTATATGTAACATAGAAACAAACAGTTTATGCAGATATGCAGTCAACAGACTATTCATATGTTGTACTAGACCACAATATCTGGTAATAAACGTTGTCCTGTTGCAAATATTTGACTGCTTTGGTGGCTTTCAACTTATGCTGTAACACAAATATGCTGTATAATCTGCTCTATAAGACTATCATTGTTTGCATAAATATGCTAGAACAGTGGTCTCCAACAGAGTCTGTGAGTTGCACGCCAAAGCGCATTCTATTAATAGCCTCAGTTTTAATATTTATTTATTACATGTTTTTTATATAAGCTTGGTTTCTTTTATGTTTTTAAACAATGATAAAACATATCAATAAGTAAAATAAAATAAAATCAACAAGTAAAGCAAAATTGAGTAGACTATATCAAAAAAGATTGTTGGTGGTGGTTGAGGAGATTCCCCCATTCACATGTAAAGCGCTTTGAGTACTGAGAAAAGCGCTATATAAATGTAACTAATTATTATCCATTGTGGTAGCCCTTGCTCATAACGGTTGGAGACCCCTGTGCTAAAAGCATATGAACCTGCTGAAATATAAACCCTTAAATAGAGTTAAATGACTACTGCCTGTAACAATACTGATAAATCTTTCAGTAGCTGCAGCTTTTCTTGTCGACTAATTTATTGATCTACAATAGTGTATAGTATATAACAATCCACACATGTTCTCCCTACAACAATCTTCACCAAAACGTTTTATTAGACAGGCATTAAAAACCAGTATCCTGGTTTTAAGGTGTATACAGAAATTACTATTGATGTCCTAGCCACAATTTGTTTAATCCAGCAGAGGGCGCTTGACAGTTCATAATCCTCCACTAAGCTCATGGATCACTCTGCAAGAAGTAAACAGCACTGCTCCCAAAGTACTTCTTCTTAAAAAAAATATTATTTCACAAAATGTGTTTTTTTTTATTCTGATTCAAAGGTTCTGTTGGTTGTATTTGGTTTGTTGGTTGCATAAGGTTTGTGTACTGCAAAGGAAAAGTGACGGCCAGTGACTTCTATTCTGAGGGGCTTGAATTCAAAATATGTGTTCAGCGTGTCGTGTTGCTCGTCATGTCAAAATATGTGTTCGTTGTGTCATGTCAAAATACGTGTCTGCTGCATACGCGTCGAAAGGGTTTATGATTAAAGAGACACGCATATTGACATGACATGTTATGCACATAAGTTTACATGACGTGCCGAACACATATTTTAAAATGATGAGCCACACACACGACAGGCTAAATACCTGTTGTGCCAAGCTTCATATCATGCATCCCTTAAAAAAAGTAAATGGCCACCACTGGAAATCAGTGTTGTTTACATCTTGCAAAATGGTCTTTATACAGTATATATAGTATGCAAAAGTCTTAGGCCAGCATGCCAACATTAGATTTGTTGTTTTTGCAATGATATAATCACCATACTGTTAACCCAGATATTGTCTTTACTTAAACAATAAAGTAAACATCACTTAATATTTTCTATTTTCAAGCCAAAGCTTAAAAATTGTAGTTGATTTAACTTTTAAGCGTACAAAATCCATTAAACTAAAACATTCAAGTAAAATTAACTTAAAATTATTAGTTCATGTTGTGAGGAATACCCATAATTCGTTGCGCCTGAATATTTTGATTATTTTCTGCTTTTTCACAGAATAAAAACTGATAAGAACTTGCACTACTCAAATATTTGTTAATAACATGTCACAGTCCTTCCAGAAAAACGCAGAGTTTTTTTGTGATTGTTGCGGGCAAAAATCCTCGATTTTGCGCCACGTTTTCTTTAAAAACGCGATGGAATATGCGGGATATTTGTGCAATTTATGCGATGGAATTGCGGGAATTCGCAAAAATTGCGGAACTTGCAAAAACTGCGGAAACTTGCAAAAGCTGCAATGATGTTCACGTCACATAATCACGTCACTTCATAACGTTCCCATGTCAACAGAGGACACGGCTGCGCTTGTGTGAAGTAAATGCAACATTTTTCAACTTTCTGCTAATATATATGTGACTTTTTGCTACGACAATGCAGGGATTATGAAATCATGCAAGCCCCGCATATTTTGTGCGCGGAAATCTGTAATTAATGCGGCGAAAGTGCGTCGAATTTGGAAAAAATGCAGCCCTGCATAAATATGCGGACTTTGGCTGTTATGCAATAAATCGTGCGATCGCACAATCGCGTTTTTCTGGAGGGACTGATTATTGATGTTGTTTTGTTGTAAATGATAATTTTGTGAGGTCACCGTTCAGGTGATCAGTGTTTCCGTACATGAACGCCGTTCAGAACATTTTATTGTATTTCTCTTCATAGTATTGACAATGTATGTCAAAAACACAGTTTTGTGTGTGTTATGTTTCTGTGGAGAATCACGTTTATTCAATGACTAGTCATTAATTTGTGTTATAATACCATTTATAACATCAAAAGTAATATAAAGTGATAAAACTGCAACGGAAATTTCTAGTAATGTCAACTAATTCGGGTTAAAGTTTTTAAGTAATCTTTTTTTTTAGGGCAATGAGATATCTTCATTTTTTTAAGTAAACTCAACTTATCCGAGCTTACAGTGCATATATAATTATTTCTCAGTCTCTGTATTCGAATACAACTAGAAAATACAGGAAGTTTGTGCATTATGAAGTTTTTTATATTACTCTTTTGATTATCATGTTAACCTTACATCATTAATGTAATCACACATGGTAATCATATGTATTAGTTATCATTATTAAAGGATTAAATCATTTCCTTTGCACATCCTCAAAGTGAACTGGTCAGCTCAGGCCAGACTTGTTCCTGTTCTCAGTTTTAACTTCCTTATCCAGTTATATATCTGTCAATGAATCATTAAATATCATTTATCATACTTGTATGTCCCATAAGATTGTTTAGATGCTATTGATGTTTGGAAGTGATTCCTCTTTTTCCTTATTTTGTAAGCCTTCTCAATAAACCCTTGACTGTGATTTGAACTGTTGTCTGTCTCTTTTCATGGTCCCTGATATCAGATCTCTGCTGCTCAGCTCAGACAAATTGAACTGAACTTACCCTTGAGCGAATAGCAGGAACCTACAGGCTCTTTTAAACCTACATGACTTTTTCCTGAAGAAGCCATTTTATCAGGTGGATAGCATTGGCCCAAACACTCTTTGTAAAGGATTTCTTAATGACTATAATGGTAAACAGCGTTTCATAATGTTATCTTTAATACTATAATAGTATCTTAGTACTATTGATTTTTTTTTTTTGCAGAAAATGTAGGGAGGATTTTATTTTTGTATCATTGTAAAGTGCTAGAAATTAAACGGTTTGCCTATAGTCCCTAATAGTAATAAGCTCCGGATCGTTATCAGGGGTGTTGGTAAACGGATAAGTTGATCAGTTGAAACTATTCGATTGCTTGTACTTTCATTATGCAAACGGATGGGGGAGGGCGAACGTGACCTCACCGTCACCCTTCCACTGCTTCTCGGGAAAACGAAAGTTAAGGAAGCGCCGAGAGTAACAGTAAGGTGATGATGGGCTTGCATTTTATGCACTTGATGTCTGAGGTGATGAAGAGGGCAGCTGGGGTGCATGTGACAGTGTGCGTAAAAGGTGAGTTCAACACTTTATTCAATAGTTTAGTTTAGCGTGAAAGGGATGGGTGGTTCTGTTTAGCGCGTGATCTTTATAATAGACGCGCGCTGTCATCGCTTTTTATTGTAGTTTTAGTCTAAGACGTCTGACATCGTCTTTCATTTTTTCTTTTTTAAATGTATGGATTACAAGAGTCTATTGTTGAACTTGGGTATGTTTAAGTCAATGTTCAGTGTCGTATCGCATCAATATGTTGAGTGTAAACAACTGTTAGTTGTAATATATTAATATTAATAAGTCGGTTTTAAACAAGACGGCACGATTTGTCCTTTCATTATTTTTTTAGTTTGAAAGCAATAGATGTTTTATAAAGATGTTATTAAGTTTGAAAAATATAGTATGAAAATATAGTATATAGTATAGTAAACTGAAGTATTCCTAGTTAATACTTTTGAACCTACAATAAATACTACAGTATACTATATTTAATTATATATACTATACTTAGTAAAATTGCTTTAGTATACCACAGTATACTATAGTATTTTAATTTTTTATAAGCACATGTTAGTGAAATACTTTTTAACAACTCAATGCTATTTTTATTATACAAATAAATGATGAATGGTTGTTAACAAATCTCTGTAACCAGGTCTTACTAAAGCAGTCAGACAGGTAATTTAATTATGGCTATCTGCATTTAATGACATAGTAATCGTATCTTGATGTCTGCATACCTATGACATGTAAGGGGAATTTGGGCACTTGGCCAGCTTTGTAAAAAAAACTATAAAAACCGTAAAGTCACAATGAAACAAAAGTAGCTGCTGAGTGAAATAAAATAAATATAGGGCTGAACTTGATTTACATCAAAAATGTATTGGATTGTTGGAAGTTGGGTCATGTTGCTATTTGCTAGCAAAAGATTTGCTATTTTTGAATATAAATTATGAGCGCACATGATTTTTATTTAAATAATGAAGTTCACAGATAAGTTATTTGTAAAAAAAATACCTCAGTGTTTAGTTTTAAATTTCAATTTCATTTTGACTTTAAGGTTCTGCAACAAAAGTTTTTTTTACTTGATTACTATCTTGAATTAAACCGTATTTTACTCTTATTAATGTCTATGTATAAGCTAGCGTTAGAGACCTTGGTTCAAAATCCAAATTGAAGTATTTTGGCATTTAGTATATAGTATGTTATTAAGCCTTAAATATAGCTAAACCATGTGCTCCAAAAATTTGACTAAATTCACATTTAGAAGAAATAAGCATTCAAAACATACAATGATTTGCATGACACTGCACATGAGCTGTGGTAACTGAGGTAAACTTACTATTTTCAATGTTAGAGGAGTCACCTTAAGTTTCTATTTCCATGGAAATTACGTAAATGCATCAAACCAGCTCATTTCTGTTTTATCTGTATTTGATAGCCTTGATGGTGGAACAGTGGGCGCATAGTATTTACTTTTATGTTGATTGATGGTTGCACAGGGAGTCTGCGGGACTAGGTAGGGAGTCTGCATAGATAAAATTTAACTATGGGAGTTGAATCATCTGATATGAGTGTATTTTTTAAATGATGACGACTGTGAGAGGATAGATTTTGTTTAAAAGGAATCTTTGCTCAAGTGTACCCAAACTTTCTCAAAGTCTGCGGATTTTCCTTACCATTTTTTTTAAATTTCCACACCAGTGCATAATGTGGTACATACATGTAGTTTAAAACAGATGGGTGTAAATAATTGGTGCTTAGTTAGTACTTTCATGAAATGTAGGCTAATATTTACAAAGGCAAATTACATTGCTGAATCCTCAGAGCATTTTGCAATTTAGACTTAATGATATATTGACATACTGTACAGCTATCCCTAAATGGTATACAGCGCTGTTTATTCATCACTGTAATGATGTAAAACTATCCCAGCTTTACCTATAACCTATAAACAGTCAATCACAGGTTGCTGGTAACTACACTACTATCAGTTTGAATGCTGTTTATCCAAACCTTTTGTGACACTTCACATGCAATCTAGCATTTCTCTGGGTTTTACATAGTTAAGATTAGTTTGGAGAGACAGCAAGCTCAAATCGCGGCAGTGGCACCTAGTAGTGGCACTTCCGGCATCAGTAGTGGCACTTCCGGCATCTGGCTCATTTTGAGGCAGCTAGTATTGGCAGTTGAGGCATCTGACTTATCATGTTTGGGGCACTTCCGGCATCTTAAGCCAGCTAATTGTGGCACTTCCGGCATCGGACTCATATTGAGGCAGCTAGTGGTGGCCCCGTGACTTTTTGGGGCAGCTGAAAGATTTTGTGTCATTTAGGGCACTTCAGCGTCGCATAATTATACAAGCTGCCGCTGTTTGTGGATATTAACACTGATTATGTGTGCTTGCTGTCATCATTTGTACTTGTTCTTTGCACTTGCTGTGTAGTTTGCTGTTAAATTACGTGGTTTTTGTGCTGTTGTAATGTTTGCGCGCTGGCTGTCAGTCGTGTGTAGGTGCGGGCATTTCGAGATGCCTTTGGGAACTAGGTGCCACCACTCTTGGCACTATGAGGCATTCGCGGCTGTTCATTTAATTCACGCGCGCGTGTGTGTGTGTGTTGTTATGAATGTGCGCTCACGCTGGCTGACAGTCGTTTGTAGGTGCGGGCATTTCGAGATGCCACGGTTACTCTTGAGATGCCACCACTCTGCCCACCGGAATAGAAATAATAGAATTCTACTTTTCTCAATTTGTTCATTTTATCTTATTATTTTAGCGGGCATACTGAGAAACACGTGGCTAAAATATTTCTAATTTATTTAAACAGTATTTTAAAACCAGGAAGCTCCCCTCTTTTACTAATCTTACAGTATTGCAATTCTCTTGTCTACCAGTAGGTTCCCCCAAGCACAAACGAGAAACACCGCCTATCGCTTTTACTATTGTGTAAAATAAGTAAAAGACACAAAAACTGTCAGCTGCCTCAAAATGTCATGGTGCCACCACTAGCTGCCTCAAGATTAGTCCGATGCCGGAAGTGCCACAATTAGCTGCCTTTAGATGCCGGAAGTGCCACAAACAAATGCCTCAAGTGCCACTACTAGCTGCCTCAAAATAAGCCAAATGCCGGAAGTGCCACCACTAGCTGCCACTGCTGCACGGAAGTGCCACTACTAGCTGCCTCAAAATGAGCCAGATGCCGGAAGTGCCACTACTGATGCCGGAAGTGCCACTACTAGCTGCCACTGCCGCGATTTGAGCTTGGCCCTGCTGTTAGTTTGCTACTGTGAAAAGAATTTTACAGAAAGTCAGGACATGATGACCCAGCATCTAGATCCGCTTTCAAATCTGAAATAAGAGATGCAGATTAAGAGGCGATCACACAGAACGCGTTTATGGCAGTGGCAGGCGCCTTTTTTGAATGGTTTTCTATGGGCAGTGAGTCTATGCGCGCTGTTTATCCACGCCCAACATCTCGCGCTTTGGCCGACTCCTGACCACGCGTTTTTGCAGGAGCGCTCTAAGCGGAAAAGCGCCTGATGTCATTTGCGTTTTTTTCATTGTCCAATCGAATAAGGGGAGAAGGGGGCCAACTCTATCTCACGACAATTCGTACATATTTTACGAGTTGGCTAATTCGTATCAATTCATATGACCACATTCGTAAGTTTTGGTACGATTTGCCTTGACCCCTGTGACCATGGGGTCTATGAGAATCACATGATTTTGCATGATTAACTTCGTATGAATTGATACGAATTAGCCAACTCGTAAAATATGTACGATTTCTCGTGAGATTAGACTGGGGGGGGACTTTCGTTTTGGTATTACAAGGTTACAGTTGCTTGGAGTAACCGGAGACTGCACTCACTGTCTCCTGCGTGTTTGTACACCTCCCACCCTCGATCAAGGTCAGAGCAAGCTCCCTCTTTTAAAAGTTCCTGCTATTGTGACAGTTAACAGCAAAAGAGCACACACGCTTCAATGTTTGATTGACAGGGCAGGGGGTTTCCAAGCAACATAAAAAGCTGTGCCACACTGCTCTTTTTTAGGGGCGTGCACACCAAAGTGTTAGATCACAGCTGAAAATGCCAGGCGGACGCCGACTGTAAGTGCTTGCCAACTTTTTTCAGTTGAGCTCTTTGGTTGCTATGATAAGTCAGTGCGGCACACCCTGTGTTAAAAACGCATTTGGTGTGATCGGCCCCTAATGGAACAACACTAGTCAGCTGAATCTGAACTTTACATCCAACTCGAGTGATAAAATGATCTAATTTCAATTTTTGTTTAATTGCATATATATATATATATATATATATATATATATATATATATATATATATATATATATATATATATATATATATATATATATATATATATATATATATATATATATATACACTATGAAGTTATTAGAGAAAATTATGTAATCATATAATGCTTTCCTTGCTTATGTACCTGTATATGTTGTTGTAATAATTTTAGCCAGTGAGTTTTCTGTACTCCTTTAAATGCCATTTGTACAGCACCTACAGTTATATGCAGAGGTTATCCAATTCATTTCTATTCTCTTACCTTAGGTTGAAGCTACAGCAATGCTGTAATGATCAGATGAGCAGCCAGTCAAGGAAGTTTAAGTCAGACTGAGTGTGTGACTTCTGCAACAATGTCTACAATGCAGCTTAAAGACGCTCAGCTGCAGGAGTTCATGCAGGTGTATGCGCTGAGAACTGCCTGCAATGAATGCACTCACAAACACTCTTACATTTCCTACTCCGTCCTCTCAGTGCCTCACCAGTGCTCTCAAAATCTAATGCTGGTCAAAGCGAAGGCCAAAGGTCACCGATGGAGCCCTGTATCCTGTCGGCCCTCTTACCCACGACCTAGACGATATGAAGTATGTTGGTTTTTCAAAGAGGAAGTAGGGTGTACTGTTCACCGTGACCAATGCACTTTTGCCAGAAGTACAGAGGAAGCGGCGGTGTGGAACCTGGAGAAACAAACAAGTCTAGACCACAAAAGGTTGATTCATTTGATCAATCAGAAGGAGAAGGTGAACGAACACAGCAGGCGAGAGGATGTTAAGTCGAGCTCTCGAAGTCTCTCTTTGTATCAGGAGAAACTGCTGGAGGAGTTCAGACGCAGCAGCAATGAAATCCTTATTGTGGGTGAAGCAAAAAACTGCACAACAAACAACACATGATTATACAAAACCGGGGAGCACCTCTATATAAAAGCTCAATTTTCTCAATAGCACTTTTATCTTCCATTAAAAACATTCATTCTGAAGTTAAATAATTGCAAATTTCCCGTATGTAGGCCTGTGTTTTTGAGTGGTATACAGTTTTTTTAATGCACCATATGTAATTTTATCCGTTAGAGGTCACTAAAGAGCACCAGTGCCGTAGCTTTATAACGCTGTGAAAGAACGCTGAACGATGTGAGCTGTGCCATGCTTTCCAATTTACATACTATTAGTATGTCCCAAATCGTAGTATGTTGAAATGAGTATCTATAAAGTAGCTGGATGGTCTACTGTTTACAATGAAAATCTGAAGTGCAGATCCATGCACATTCAAACGTCTGATATTACACTAAACTCACAGAGAAAGGCGGAGTTAGTTGCACTACACACAATTTGCAAATTAAATAATGTGACACTGAATCAATAAATTCAAATACAGAGTAAACATTGCATGATAAATAATGAATAAAGAAATGCAGAAATGCAAAGATGAGTTGTATTTTGTGCTTGTGTTTCTTAAAGATCACAGCGTTGTCCAGGCAACAGTCCTCACTTCTGTTTCGTGTTAGTACTGTATGTCCCAATGTGTGCATACTGTTTTCCTCTGCACTACAAAGTATGTACTTTACCAACACAAAAACAGTACATACTATTAGGGCATAGTATAGACAGTTTCATCGGATGCACGTGCGGGGATGGGATACGTGTCTGGTCGGAACTTTACTTCCGGGTTCAGTTTGTTTATTGGTCTGACTAGTTGCTAAACTGAACTCTAATGCTGCGTTCACACCAGCCGCGGTAGAGGCGTCAAGCGTGAGTGATTTCGATGTTAAGTCAATGTGAAGACACGTGGACGTGCATCTGGAGGTCTTGCGGCACAAATGAGGTGTTTAACGCAGTGCGGTAGATGCGATTCCGCCTCATTCGCATGAATAGCATGCATTGTGCGTTGCCGCGGGAAACGCGCAAGTTGAAAATTTTTAACTTTGGCAAAAACATGTGCCGCGTTAACCAATCAGGAGCTTGCTCTAGTAGTAGTCGCAGAAGCCCCTCCCATGACGTAAATTTCCGCATGACTGTCTCGATGACTAGAATTCCATGTGCGGCTTTCATGCGCGAATGAAGCGAGTAAACTCAAAATGTTCAAGCGGCAAACTAGACGCGAATTTGACGCCTTAAATGCGGCTGGTGTGAACCCACAGTAACTGAGCAAGTTTGCGCGAGTAGATTACATACAAAGTCAATGCAAAGACGCCAGATATGGGCGGCGCGTTTGCCGCGAAAACATGCGCTATTCGCCTCAAATGCGTCTTCGCCTAAGTTGAAAAATTTAACTGAAGGGAAAAATTCTCATGACACGAAATTAAATCCTGTGAGTAACCTAGAGCGAGTAACGCGATGCCCCGCATTTGGTGTGTACGTAGCATTAAAAAAATACCTCGTTGAAAATAACAAATGTTTTGGTTTCCTATGTAATCTACGTGTTGTTGATTTTTGCTTGTTATATAAACAAACTACTTTAAAAGGACTTTGTTGTTATTTATTCTTAGCGAAGTTTACCGGAAGTTACGTGTTGAGTAAGGAATAATTGACACGCTCTGGTGCCTATTTTTAAGACATTTAAAAGGTTAGGTTTGCGGTTTACAGAAAAATAATCAACACCCATGGAACATTTCTCAGCCAGTCAGAATAAAGCATTCAACAGCCCCATGGTATAAGCAGGTTTTAACCTGATAAGGAACACTGTGCCGTACACGGTACACCCCCTCCCTTGCACGTGAGGCTGCATTACGTCATTGTAACTTTGAAACATTAAATCTTCAAAATATACGGTCATGCGGCACGTCGTTGTAAAGCTTAGACTTTCGGGATTCCATTAAGCGCACACACAAAGCATAATATGATTTTTAGCAGTCATAAAACTGTAATCTAGTTGTTAGTTACCTGAACCGGGCGGCGCCGATTTAGGATACGGTATTTACTTACCTTCAAAATCTTACCTTAATCCGCTTCGGTGAAACTGTCCAAAACAAATTGTTCATAAATCCCCAAAAGTCCAAGGACATGGAATATCCAAGCCTTTTAATCCAAAACAATTTGTTCATCATAATCTTGACGTTTCTGACCGAATTACGATATAAATAGTGTATACAATTAGTTCACTCATAATCTTGACGTTTCTGACCGAATTACGATATAAATAGTGTATACAATTAGTTCACTAACGACATTCGTTCGAATCTCACTTTTCATTCACGATTTATAATGAATATATTCGGATGTCACGTTTATTGTGCAACGTCTGAGGAACAAATACGCCCCCTTTGTGGAATTTCAGCCGTTCCATAAGGGGCTACGTACTCTTTCAGCATACATCACTGCGCAAATCAATGATATTAAAGTATCACGAGAGTGACGCAACTGTTAGATCAGAAGAAACTAAAAATAAACTGAGACACATTTCAAAGCCTGTATAAAGAGAAAGAATACATCTTTTCCCTAAACGAAACCAAAAATGTCAAATGTATTTATATTTTGCAGATCTCCGAGCAGGTGGATGATGTGTGCATTACACACGATCAGAGTCTGACTGTGGACTGTTTACAAACAGACGGTGAAATAACATGGAGATTCAAAATAACCACTGAGGTCAGCTATATATCCACAGCTTATATTCTGCTGTATTATGCACCAACTGTGCATGTGTGTGCTCACATGCATGTGTTTATTTGTGTTTGTCTAGAGGTCTTTGGTGCATGTGGCTCTGTTGAAAGCTGAAAGTGGTGCTGTTTTTTCCTTGGGTGATAATTTGAACACTTTCCCCCCTATAACACACACTCCGGGCCACCACCTCCGCTCCTCGCACTCCACATATGAGCTGAGCGTATGCTTTCTGTCTTTCCGCCCCGGTGTGTATGAACAATGGCTGGTGTTCGACTTCGACATGCGACCGGTTCTGCTCAGGAAAATTAAGGTGAGAGTCGGCGAGCAGTTTCATGCGCAGCAGGATGAAGAAGAGAACGAATGTGCTGAAAATGTTTCGAATGAACGCTGGGACAGGGGCAACAGGGTCATCGTGCCCTTCTACACCACCAGTAGGGGGGTAGACGAGCTGCTGCTTAGTAAATACAAACCACCCCAGATGAATCTACATTTCAGCTCCTATACAGATCACAGTTTACCACTCCGCCAGGACAACTACAGAGAGAGAGCTCACGACTTCCTTTTCAGAGAGGAAATTGCTGAGGAGAAGCTCATTAGCAGGTACAGTATAAATAGTTGGTTTATTAAGTCTGTCAATTAGTTTGTGCTATGGTGTAAATGTTACTATGTTTGCACATATGTAGCTATGGGCCGGTTACCGGTTTCAAGGTATACCGAGGTTTCAAAGAGTCAAGGTTTCAAAATCACTAAAATTTTCTGTGATACTGTTTCCAAGGCATTAGCTGTGTTTACACAAAATTTATATTTAAAAAATATATATTTAAAGGCGTTATTATTACCTGGCATATGTGTTTTATGTTGCATAAATTCATTGTGTCCAGTTGAAAAGTTGTTGGTTGAATACACAGACATTTTTAATAATACATTTTAGTGTTGCAATGGCAATTTTTTTGCTTAAGGTTATCATACCGCCACATGCCTACACATATGTTTACATTAAAGGATTGACTTTAGGAAGTAATTTTTTAAAATCAATATCCTGTGGTATTTATCATTATTAATGACTCACATTAATTGGACAAGTTTAAAGTCTCCCTGTGGTGAAAGTGTTTAATGTTGTTTATATGTCTGTGGTGTTTACATTTTTCTTTAAGACCAACCATGTGCAAATTCATCAGTCACCATCATTGCTGAGTATATTTACTTAAGACAGTCTCAAAGTTGAAGTTTGAAAATGTAAATTGTCTATGCATTAAGCATGTCAAAGTGTTGACTGAGTGGATTAGGTAGTCGAGCTGGTATGATTGTGTAGGGGCAAAACTAATTTGCATATAGGCGGATCCACGTACACACTGGAAAAACATTTACATGTCATTGTGAGTTTAAGGGATAGAATTATTGACAGGGTATAGGGAACTTTGTTTGTTTTATTCAAAAGCAATGCTGTTGAATACTTAATGAGCAGTTGCGTTTACGACAACATGCATTAATAGACTCACCTAAAGGATTATTAGGAACAACATACTAATACTGTGTTTGACCCCCTTTCGCCTTCAGAACTGGCTTAATTCTACATGGCATTGATTCAACAAGGTGCTGAAAGCATTCTTTAGAAATGTTGGCCCATATTGATAGGATAGCATCTTGCAGTTGATGGAGATTTGGGGGATGCACATCCAGGGCACAAAGCTCCTGTTCCACCACAACCCAAAGATGCTCTATTGGGTTGAGATCTGGTGACTGTGGGGGCCATTTTAGTACAGTGAGTGAACTCATTGTCATGTTCAAGAAACCAATTTGAAATGATTCGAGCTTTGTGACAATGCTCATATAGGCCGTGGCATTTAAATGATGCCCAATTGGCACTAAGGGGCCTAAAGCGGGCCAAGAAAACATCCCCCACACCATTACACCACCAGTCTGCAAAGTGGTAAAAAGGCATGATGGATCCATGTTCTCATTCTGTTTACGCCAAATTCTGACTCTACCATCTGAATGTCTCAACAGAAATCGAGACTCATCAGACCAGGCAACATTTTTCCAGTCTTCAACTGTCCAATTTTGGTGAGCTCGTGCAAATTGTAGCCGCTTTTTCCTATTTGTAGTGGAGATGAGTGGTACCCTGTGAGGTCTTCTGCTGTTGTAGCCCATCCGCCTCAAGGTTTTGCGTGTTGTGGATTCAGAAATGCTTTGCTGCATACCTCGGTTGTAACAAGTGGTTATTTCAATCAAAGTTGCTCTTCTATCAGCTTGAATCAGTCGGCCCATTCTCCTCTGACCTCTAGCACCAACAAGGCATTTTCGCCCACAGGACTGCCGCATACTGGATGTTTTTGCCCTTTTCACACCATTCTTTGTAAACCCTAGAAATGGTTGTGCGTGAAAATCCCAGTAACTGAGCAGATTGTGAAATACTCAGACCGGCCCGTCTGGCACCAATAACCATGCCACGCACAAAATTGCTTAAATCACCTTTCATTCCCATTCTGACATTCAGTTTGGAGTTCAGGAGATTGTCTTGACCAGGACCACAACCCTAAATGCATTAAAGCAACTGCCATGTGATAGATAATTGCATTAATGAGAAATGAACAGGTGTTCCTAATAATCCTGTAGGTGAGTGTATATCTCTATACCAATACATAGTACAAAAGAAATGAAAATGTTGTTGCCACAGCACTTATAAAATATACACTCAAATTTCTGATATTGATACTTAAAAGGTAAATGCATCAAGTACTTCTATACAATCATGTAAATCCAAGACATTTGCTGTCGCCACACTCTAAGGATGTCTGGGTTGTTTTTGACCCGGGGTGGGTGGATTTTGGACGGAACACACGGCTGGGTTCGGATTGACACAATGCTGGGTTGTTTAACCCAACTTCTGGATTATTTTATCCCATTGTTGCATAACATCAACCCAGCGTTGGGTCATTTTGGCCCAGCGTGTGTTCTGTCCGATATTTGCCCATTGTGGGTTAGAGATAGCACAGACATTTTTAGAGTGCATGATGGTATGACATAACTTGTTTTGCATAAATGTTACCCTGGAGCACAAACCTGTCATAAGGGTCATTTTTTAAAATTACAATGTATACATCATCTGAAAGCTAAATAAATAAGCTTTTCATTGATGGGACAATATTTGGCTGAAAAACAAGCATTTGAAAATCTGGAATCTGAGGCTGCAAAAAAATTAAATATTGAGAAAATCGCCTATATGTCCACATAAATTCCTTAGCAACACATATTACTAATGATAGACATTTTTATATATATTTAGGTAGGAAATGTACAAAATATCTTTATGGAACATGATCTTTACTTAATATTTTGCTACACATATTCTCATGCTACGTATGACTCAAGTAGCATAGGTATACTACTTGTGGTCCAGGGTCACAAATAATGTTTAATAAATAACTGAAGTGATAAAAGAGGAAAGGCAGGGAGGTGGATGAACAGGTTAGGGATGGGATGCAAACAAGTGGATTCCTTTATAATGATCTGTTCTTTAGTCAAGGAAGGACTAATCGAAGAAATATGTTAGCAGAGTAATTATGAAGAATGTAAGAATATATCTTAGTCTGTGAAACTGTTTCTGTTAATGATGACACGACGCTGTAGATATAAAATTATTTCCAGTATCAGCCACACCTAAAGGTGTATGTTATCCTATACCAGGTTATTTCAGGATTATTGACTTTGTAAAGCTGAGACTCCTTGACGTTACCATGACAAATTCAAATAACAGATTTTACTTTTAAATAGCATGAGAAGTGTAAAAATAAAGAAGGTAAAATAAAAAGAGTAAAAAAAGTGTTTCTGAGTTTAAATGCCAGAGGTAACAAAACTGAAAATCTAATGGCCACACTATAAAAAAATGTTTAATCAACTCAGATTTACAAGCCATTTCAACTTACTATTATTTATCTTCACTACAAATGAGTTGTTGTAATTTGTAAAATGAAGTTGTCATATTTCAACTCATCACTGGATAAGATAAATAATAGTAATTTTAAATGTTTTGTAAATCTGAGTTGATTAAACAAAAAAAGGCAGCAAATCATTTTTACAGTGCACTGATTCTGATGACACGTGTGACACACAAGTAACCATATGCTTGAGCAAACCATGTTGATAAAGTCATTACTACTGTAAAAGCATTTTTTACTAGGTCAGTTGCTGTTGTCATGACTAATTAAACATGGGCAGGGCTGCCAGTGTTTTGTATAGCTCGAATGAATTCATTGAGATAAAAAGACTGTTGTTGACTCAATGCAAACAGCTTCAACTCTGATACTGAATGTTGACTGGTATTAATCTGGTTTCCTTCAGTTAAATACTAGGAAAACAAGAGAAATTATATTTGACATTAGAAAAACAAGAGACACGTAACAAATAAAAATTAATGATGAGTGTAATGTGGTAGTAAATTAATGTAAATATCTGGGGACAGTTAATAAATTCCAGTGTACCGTGGGAGGGACACTTATTTACCAGAAAACTTCCTCAAACATCTCAAAAACAAAAAGCTAAACGTCACATATTATCTTTGGAATCTAAAACTCTTGTGATTCAAATGGTGTACACCGTTTTAAGATACAATCAACACAGCAGGTACAAAGTGTTTCCTTTTTAGGTATTTTTAAGCCTTTGTTAATAAAACAACTGACTTGAGGTGTAAATACAGGACTTGGGGTTGCAGAGATTGTATTGTATGCGTTAGCTTCAGGAGCTTGGTAGCACAGAAACAAAGTGAATTTTCGAAAGGACAAATAACACTGCCTTTCTCAAATGAAAAGTTCATCCAAAAATAAAAATGATTATGTTATCGTTTACTCTCATTTTATTACAAGCCTTTAAACATGTCTTTGTTCTTATGAACACAAGGAAGATATTTTAAATGTTTGTAAGCCAACCCCATTGACTTCATAGGAGAAAAAAATACCATGGAAGTCAATGTGGCTTTTGATCGGTTTGGTTACAAACATTCCTCAAAATATCTTCCTTATGTGCATCAGAACAAAGAAATGTTTACAGGTTTGTAACAACATGGCAGGGTCCATACCACCCATATTTGTGCAATCTTGACTATGTATACCAACTCAAAACCATATAATGATTAAGTAGAAAAGTATAAGAGCTGACACATGACATTAGAATAATATAATGGAAGCACTGTAAAAGGCTTTGCAGGTTTTAAAAATCTACTAATTGTCTTTTAGCCAGTGTGCACAATGTGTAAACTAACCATTCTGACCACATTATGATAAAACCTGCAGCAGAGCCACGAGTGCAATTACATTGTGTGCAGAATTATTAGGTACGTCAATATTTTGACTTTTTTTGGAACACCTTTTACCAATTCCAAACCACAGCAATCTTCATAACTACTATTCATTGTTGTATATATATTTTCCTTTCATCCTATTTTTTGTGACCCTGCTGCCCCAATAAGGATTTATTGCCTATTGGTCACACCTTACTTTTTCATTTTACCTATAAAATAAAATGTGCATAATAATTATGCACAGCTAAATATAAGGTGTTTTTCCCTTAGCCACACTGTAACAAATTGCTGTAGTTTCTACAGCAAAATTTTACAGGAAATTCCTGTTTTAACATTTTACAAGATTTTAGTGTTGTTCACAATGCATTATGGGTAAAAGAAGGTATTACAGCTGTTAACAGTATATTTTCATTTAAACTGTAATTGAATTTACAGGCAGAAGGTGTTGCCACTGTATATCATATGTTTTTACAAAAATTAATTATGAAATGGCATCATGGGATTGCGTGGGTGTATTTACATTTGAAATGGACATGAACACTGAAGAGTAATCATTCAAAATTGTTGGTAAGTTCACGTAAATCATTCAAATATAGTACAGTATTAAACTAAGTACTATTATGGTCATTTAAATAGTGATATTTGGTATGCGACCGCTACCAGATATTATTAACATAACAGATGTTAATAATTTGTATTTCACAACAGCGTGTCATTAAGACATGTAGCAAAATATAAAATTAAATTCTTTACATTATTTTAAATGTTACATTTGGTAGTTATGTGTCATTCACTTTATAACGTTTCAGATGTTTGTTTCAGGCATGAGCGAGGCAGCAAAAAGCGCGAGGGGTCTCGTAATGGCTGGACTGCAAGGTGGAGAGACGAATCTTCAAACTTAAAGGGCGTTTTGCAGGTAAAATTTTTCAACGAATTTGTGCAATTTGCTTGTTGATAATAAACATTTAAACTGTTATTCATTGTATTTTATGTTGTTGGGTATCACAAAACCCGAAAAAGTATGAAAAAGTACAGCAATTTGCAATGATTCTCCTTTCCCTCACAACGCACTGTATGACGTCACGCTGGGGAGAGAATTGACCAAAGCCGCCTTGAGAGCATTGAGAATGACTATAGAAAGACGAGTAAAGTACAGTTCTGATAGCGCAGATAATAGATAAATACATACATACATACATACATACATACATACATACATACATACATACATAGATAGATACATATATAGATAGATAGATAGATAGATAAGATAGATAGACAGATAGATAGACAGACAGACAGATGGATAGGCTAGTATAGAGAGATAGGCAGACAGCCAGATAGCATAAGGTTAGCATATCTTCGTGTAGAAAGTAAACAAACAATTAACATACTCGTGCATGCTGGCTTGAGGGGGTCCATGATCCTGCCTGAAATGGGTGTAACTTTATGCGATCTTCAGCACAAACGGTTTTGGCAGCATGTCTCTAATCCTGGAAGGTGAGTGAAGCACGTCACGTCTGTTCGCGGGAACCAGCGACCCAAACGCACTCACTTTCTTACAGCCAGTAACGGAATGGCAATCGAGAGAGTCGGGACTTTCCCGGGCCGATCTGATAATAGTTATACATTTCGAGTTATATTAGCAACACCGTCTGGCGGCGTGATGTGCGCCGGTTCCCGCAGCCCGCTGGTCAAACTGTGCAGGCAGCCTCTCTGCTCAATAAAGTATATAAGTGCTCAACCTGTTCGGCAGGTCCAAACATGTACAGGATTTATAAAAATACGGTGATCAATGAGCGGTTCCTCCTCAAATGGCTTCAGCCTGTCGTGATGTAAGCCGCCGAACGCCTGTTCATTACAGTATGTATGCGGTCGGATCCGAGTGTGCTGCAGCTGCTGACTGCTGCTGCATATAAAATGATCGTGTGATTCGTTATAATCGCATAAACAATATAACAAAGCATCCTTTTATTTCACAAAACAATATATTTGAGATATTATTTGATAGACTAGTAAGTGTGGATTAAGGATGTTTAAAAATCTCTAGCCTGGTGGTCAGGACATGAATGGATCAAATCAGCAGATTTGCGAAGTTTTATTTATCTCCACATATATCATAAATAATAATTATCATGGTAACTTTGCAGTATAACACATTATATATTTCCTACGATGTATATATGATTTCCAAATTATATACGTAAGTATTAAACAGCAATAAATGTCTCATCTATCTCTATGGCTCTGGCTGAGTCTTTCTCAACTTCTCCCCAACGTGACGTCATCGCAGAATTGCGTTAAAAAAACCGTTAATACCAAAAACGTAAAAAAAGTGGTCTTTAAGACCATTTTTGAGACATTTTAAAAATTATACACATATCTTGAGTGATTTATGTACCCATTAATCGACAGTGGTGGTTAACCTGCAACATACACTTTAAAGGTAAAAAACATTGTACATGCTGTGCATTTTATCATGGATGCGTGCTAAAGTGTTTTTAGACCATTGCTGTTAATTAAACGCGACACTGAATTGCTTGTTAAAGAAAACTACGTTATAAACGCGTACGTTATTTGCTGCCAGTTTAAAAATTAGATATGGTTGGATATCGTGCAAATTTCTAGTTTATTTCGCCAGCTTATACTCCTTACTAAGGGCACGTCAACATGTTTAACATAATACCCGCGTTATATCTGAGTTGAATGTGCAGTAGTTTTGAATTCAGGCGCAAGGCAGCAAAGATGTCACGTCATACGGGTCAACTTCAGGGTGGTGAAGCACCAAAAACATCATACAGGACGTTTTATTTTTGCATACGGCTGTAGTTTGTTGCCATTTTGTTAAAGTTTTTTTTCTTGCTGTTAAATGAACGTGACATTTAAATTGAATTGCTTGTGAAAGAAAACGAACGTAAGGTTACACGATAAATGCGTATTTGCTCTTATCTTAGAAAATATGGTTGGATGCTGCGATTTTCTATTCTAGTTTATTTCGTCAGTTTATTTTCCTTACTTAAGGTAGTGTTTAACATATTAATTGTGTCATACTTAAGTTAATGTGAAGGAATTTGATGCCTGTTATTTCGACCAGAAATATTTTATAACATTAGCCAACATAGTCAGATGTAATTAATTTTCCAGTTTGTTGTTCACTTTTTACATGTTAGTATAGGTGCTTGCAGTGTTGTTTTAAACGTGAAATTTGGTTAGGTTGGAGTGTAATTAAGTTTAACATTGTTTTTCAGGCACGAGACAGCAGATATTGAAACTCTAACCTGATAGGACTGGTGGTGTGAGACAAATGAGAAAAGGTGAAAAACCCACTGTGTACACTGCCCTTTTTCATGGATGGATGCTATACTTCACTGTTGACTTTGCTATTTTATAAAGTATTTTTAGACATGTATCACTGCAAGTTGTGTCAGCATGAGAGCAATACTATTATAGGCTTTACTCAGCATATGAAAGTACACAGTAATGTTCGTAACTTGTTCCTTTACATGTGGAGTACCTGAATGCTCCCGTGCATTCAAAAAATTTCAGCATTCAAGTCTCATTTAAACAGAGACCTAAGAGGGTATCGTAGAAGTGTCAGATTTGACCAAACAGGCACCACAATGACTTGACAAATTTAAGTTTGTAATTTCACATGTACAAGCCTAAAGGACTTTATTGGACATTTAAAGGAACATGCCCAGATTTTGGGAATTTAGTTTATTCACCGTATCCCCCAGAATTAGATAAGTCCATACATACCTTTCTCATCTCTGTGCGTGCTGTAACTCTGTCTGACGAGTATATTGTATACTGTTAAAAGATAGTTGTGTCTCATATCACCTTGTTATTTGTACACGGTGTGACTATACAAATCACAACACATAAATAGGAAAATGTTTGCGTTATTTTGTCACTTATTAGGAGCAGTATACTAGCTGGAGCCATTCACTTCCAGTCTTTGTGCTAAGCTTAGCTAGTGGGGGCTGCGTCACACAGAGTTACAGCACGCATGAAGATGAGAAAGGTAGGTATGGACTTATCTAACTCTGGGGGATACGGTGAATAAGCTAAATTCCCAAAATCTGGCCGTGTTCCTTTAAAAGACCATATAGATGAAGGTAGGGAGATAAAATGCCCTTTTAAGAGCTGTGAGAGGACATTTAGTGTTAACTTCACATTTGCTTCTGTCTCAAGAATACATAAAAACAACAATGTTTTGAAATCTGTTGTATTTGTTCAATAAATGTTGACTGTTATATTTTCTCTTACATTTTATATTTCTTGTTTTTAAGATTATTTTTAGGTGAAATCCTCAATGCAACTCAGTGGATGCTGAGTATGGACGGTCAGGTGGTTGTGAATCCACACCCCAACCTTGTGGCTGGATTTGCAGCTTTGTTCGCATCATACTACAACTTCAACCTGGTTTACCAGAGGGAGGCATCCTCCACACTTGAATTTGTTCAAAGGTAATTATATTCACATAGGGAGCTATTTGTTTTATAGCAGTGTTTCTCAACCAGGGGGATGGGACCCCCCAAGTAGGCCTTAAGACTTTTAAATGACAGTTATTCAAAATACAACAAAACAAGCATGATAAGCTAACACAATCTAAAATCAAGAGATTTCTTATTGTTTGGATGTTTTTTCAACAAATTTACATTGTGTAGACATGCCAAGCTCTAGTACAGGGGTGCCCAACCCTGCTCCTGGAGGGCTACCATCCTGCAGACTTCAGTTCCAACCCAGCTCCAACACCAATACCTGTCTGTAATTATTAAGCAACCCTGAACACCTTGATTAGCTGCTTCAGCTGTGTTTGATTGGGGTTGGAGCTAAAATCTGCAGAATGGTAGCCCTCCAGGAACAGGGTTGGGCACCCCTGCTCTAGTTTATTTTATTTGGTAGAAATAAGGCTTTTGACATTGTTTTGGACAATAGGTTGAAAAGAAAAAAGGTTGACAACCACTTTTTTAAAATGTGTACTTTCCTGGTGTATATGTTGTATTTATAGATAAATATGGTAACATAAGGTTCTTACTTTGGAGTATGAACAGGTTAATTAAAAGAGACCATTCTTGTCCTCAGATAATCAAAACAGTGCTGTGGCTGCGTTTGTAATTATTTTTGTTGGTGAAAAAACAGGAATTATGCTGTCTAAAATGTAAGCCTTTTAATACTAACTTCTTCACAATTTTTGTTTAATTTTTTCTTACTGGATTTCATCACGTAACGTAACGTTATGTGGGCACTCTGTAGATGTGTTTTTTTTCCTGCATTATACTATTTTCATTTGAAAAATAAAATTATATATACACACACACCAGGAAAGTACCCATGCTACCATATGATATTTAAGTGTTTATATGTACATTTGTATGTAAATGTACATATATACATGTATATTCTAAAATTTATTTTTGTTTGTTCTTTGTGCAGATGTTTTGTTGGAATCACAGCTACCACTGGCATCAAGACAGCATCAAGAGGCAAAAAAGTGGAAACGCCTCTGAGAAGAGAAACAACACCATCAACCCTCATGTGTGTACTCTTTTCAGAAAATTATTGGACTTTGAATGGTTACGCATGTAACTTCTTGTTCATGTATAAAGACCAAAACATGTTGTAAATAGGCCAGTTCTGTGATTGAACACTTGTGTTTCTAGACATACAAGTTATGTCATGTTCTAACACAGATTCAACAAGATCTTAAATGTAACACAAACCGTGTTTAGATGTTTTATAGATGCCATTGTTTTAGAATATTCAGGATTGAGTGGAATAGTTGCTGAAACAACATCATTTCTTTGAAAGTACTTTGCTGTCAGTTTTAATAAATGTTGTTCTTGAAGCACCTCTGACTTTGGTTGCATTATTCTGTAAATTACATTTAATTCAGTTTTCATTCTCCTGTATTTACAGGAATAGATTTGGTAAATATATTAGTGTAATGATGTAGTAAAAATTCTTTACAGCATTTGAATGTAAACCTATTACAATATCATCTTGGGTTTTGGGGAATTTACAGGATTTTATTGGCAACTCTAGTTGCCAACTATATACTGTAATTTATTGGAATTACAAAAAAATACTGTAACTCATAATACAAGTGTAATTCATTATAACTGTAAAATAAACAACAAAGTACTGTATTTTACAAACAACAATTAGCTGTAAATTGCTTTACAGTATAATGCTGCAGTCCATTTTACAGCAATTAATAATTTTTTTACAGAACTTTATTGGCAACTTTTTTGCCAGCTAAATCCTGTAAATTCTACAGTCAATTTTTTACAGTGCATAATTAACAATAATATATTACTACTTATAGATGATTACTTACAAAAATTAATGGTAGCAATTAAGATCAATTTGGTTTTGTTGAAAGTGTCTGGAAAAAACAGTGATCAAAATTTCGACGTAGCTACTTGATAATTCTACCCACACTGTATTTTATTGCCGTGTCATCACCATCATTTTGCAAACAGCCATTGGTCTATCACTTGTGTTGTTGACTGAGTTTTATCAAGGGGATATCTACACTTACGTCTGTATTAAACACAGTTCTGCTTACTGCAGGTCCACTGGGTTCTCTCTCGTCTCTAATTACTCTTTGACAGATGATGCACACGGACGCTACATAGAGACAGAGCGCAACACGTCATAACCTGAAAACCACATCCACGGGGGGGAAACAATCCATCCGTCTCCATTGACTGACTTTGTTTTGCGAGAGGCTGCCTCCTTGTCATTTCTGGCTTATAACAAAAAACAGAATAATGCCTAAATATAGATATAAAGCTGCTGTGTGACAGGGTGTGCAGCTAACAAGCCAAAAAAAAAACAGAAATAAGTTTTTATAAGCTGTTGACCCAAAAAACTAGCGTTTAAAGGCGAGGAAAACAGGCAACTATTCATAGTACTACTATTCGTAGAACTGTGCCCACTAAAGGGAAACGTAGTCGGCGATCCACTTTGTTCTCCTTGAGGGCTGGGTTTTGCGGCTCGACAGCTTATAAAATCTTATTTCTGTTTTTTTTTTGGCTTGTTGTCTGAGCACCTTGCACACAGCAGCTTTTAGGCATTATTCAGTTTTTGTTATAAGCCAGAAATGACAAGGAGGCAGCCTCTGGCAATTCAAAGTCAATGGGGAGATGGTTGGATTGTTTTACCCCTGGTGGGCGTGATTTTCAAATTAGCATAACTGCGCTCTGTCTTTATGCTCCCAAAGAGACCAAAATTTTTTTAAAGATGTGATTGGGCTAGCCAAATATAAAGAACCAATGGGCTGATGATAATTTGTTGCATGGGCCGGTCTGTCATGAAAAAACATCTTACACTAACTTTTTTTTTAAATGCATTACACCGCCACCGGGCCTTGCAGCGCCATCAATGAATTAAGCAAAAATAAAAGAAAGAAATGGGCAGCAATGCACTAGGGATGGGACATTATGAAAATTTCATATGATTTCAGTGACCAAAGTTATCACGGTTATCAATATTATCACGGTTTTCTTAAAATGAGATGGAAATGGTTAAAAAGACCTGATACACACACTGAAAACATTTTAACAAGTTTTATTTTTGAAAATTAGCAAACAACAAATACAATTAGCAGCTATATGCACTTTTTTAAGCATAAACATTAAACAGGGGTGTCCAGACTTTTTTTGTGTGGCGATCTACTTTTAAAAAAAGATGAAGCCGACAAGACCTACCTGCTAAAAACACAGTTAAATTTTTTAATAACATTTTAAGGGGCCAGTCACACCAAAAGTGTTTATGGCAGTTGCAGGCGCCTTTTTTGAATGATATTCTATGAGCAGGGCGCGTTTGCGCGCTGTTTATGCGTGCCGAGCGCCTTGCGTTTTTTTGCCGCCTGCCACGCACGTGTTTTTAAAGGAGCGCTGAGGACGGAGAAGCGCCTGACGTCATTCGCATCTTTCCATTGTCCAATCGAATGAGGGGAGAGGCGGTCACCATTACTCTATTCTTTTTGAGGAGTTAAAAAAAATCCTTGAGTACATACCGAGTACTCTTTAAAATAGCAGAAATGCGTTTTTGATGAAACAAACTAGAAAAAAACAGTATCAGAAGCATCTCTCTCTCTCTCTCTCTCTCATGTGCACATACACCGTGCATGTGGATCAGCTCCTGCATGAAGGCAAGAATGTGCATCCAAATTTCGGAAGTTAGATGACTCAGCTGCAGCTGATTCTGGCTGGACAGGATTGACAGCGAGTTTTCAAAATCACGGTAATCAAACATGGCTGTAATGACAATTAAAATTTAAACGATAATACTAACCGTCAACACTTTATCATGGTTAATCGTGAAATCTGTAATCGTCCCATCCCTACAATGCACAATGTATGAGTGTTATGGGCAGGTCAGACAAAAATAGAGATGTATCGGCCCAAAAGGTACAATGGCCCACCAGGAAATTGCTTGTGTGCCAGATGGCTAGTCTGCCCTGAGTGTGAGTAAATGATGACAGAAATTTCATTTTTTTGGTGAACTATCCCTTCAAAGCTTTAAAAAGCATACTGTGATTCATCCAGGCTGGACATTGTATAATATTTCTACCCCTGTTGTTTCTGGAGTAGAGGTCTACACGGGTCCAAAAATTCCTACCCGAACCCGATCAGACCCGTAAATGTGCTACACTGAACCGACCCGGACCCGTCTGTTGTTTTGAAAGCTGGACCCGGAACCGACCCGGACCCGTCTATTATTTAAAAGCTGGACCCGGATCCGACGCGGACCCGTCTATTATTTAAAAGCTGGACCCGAACCCGTCCGGGAAGAAACAGACCCGACCGGCAAATATTCTTTATCTAAATGTTATTAATAAGTCAATAAACAAGTAGCGAAAATTAAACTTTTTGTCTTACCCATAACGTTAGAAGTTAGTCTTCTCCCTCCTTGTACCTGACTGTGTGTGATGCACAATCCTTATTTCCAAGAAAGTTCCATCCATGTTATTCCTCTCTTGACGATTGAAATGTTTAATGCTTATTCCAGCTTTAAAAGTCCACTTTGTTGTGTATCGGGTCAATTTGCCTAATAATGTTTGCCCATTTGGATTATAATAACGATTGCTCGTTCGGTGTCATAGCTGCTTTCGTTAGCTTTACTTTGCTATCATCTCTGTGCTCTTTGAGCAGAGTCGCGAAAAATTTAGATATAACAGCAAGACGGTCAATTTATAATATTATTATAAAAATTATAGAAGTCACGTCAGTGCAAACTGCGCGGTACGGTGGAATAGGTCCCGCCTTCTAAATAAAATAGCCAATTGTCAAAGGTAAAGTCATTGCGTCTCACTGCAGAAGCTCCTGACTGGTAGCCAGAGAAACATTACAAGAGCGCATGCGCGTTAGCTGCCTGGTTGGAGCAACCAAATATAAACTTTTTAACGCAACTTTAGCGTCATAGAAAAAATGTATGCGACAGTTCATCTAAGTTTTTGTTGCTGGATAAATATTTTATTTAAATGTGAGTGTGTGTTCTCCGAGTCCGATCGACCTCGGGTATTACCCACAATGTTAAACAGACCCGGACCCGAAGTAATAGATTGAGACCCGACCCGGACCCGGCTGATCATTTGAAATATAGACCCGAACCCGTACGGGTCCTGGGTCAGGTCCCGGGTCTTCGGGTCTCGGGTCTTCCGTGTAGACCTCTATTCTGGAGTCTTTGGCTGCCCATAAAACAGTGTGAGTCAATGAAGTCAATTCATTTCATTTCTAAGCTTACCTTAGCAGTTTTGGTATAGCACCCACTAGTGTTCAGAAAAAGAAAAATGCAGAACATTGTAAACATATTACGTAAATCTAAAACACATATAAAAGGGTACCACAATGTTTTTTTTTCATTCAAATTCAATTAAGTGGCTTGTATTTGCTGATTGCAGCTATAGTTATAGTCACTCCTGTGTTCTTCTTTTAACTTTCAGATTAAATGTCTGCGGAAGCGCTTCACTCTCAGAGCTGAACGTATCACAGTTTTCCATTTCAAGGAGGCTGTGTGCTACACTAAAGGTCTCTTGTACACTTACCCCAGACACCCCTGAAGGGCTGATGCTAAAACGAGGGGTGGAGATGGCTTTGGTGAACTCCACGGCAGCATACACCGGTGCGCCGGCAAAGCACGCAAAACAAGTGTATGAGGCGTTTGTGCACAAACCTGCTGCCAATGAGGGTCACATCAGCCTTGAGTTGTCGGCAAAATGCGTGTCTGAGCTACAGCTGAAGACAGATAGCAGGTGTGAAATGGAGGTTCAGTTTCAGCTGAACAGGTTCTGGTTCTGTCAGATGCACCAGGCTATTGACCACCTACCAGACTTGCACAATGTTCTGCCTGACTTCGATAACTGTTGTGTCCCTGTGAATACGACCAGACAGTCTGAGATGAACAACAAGCAGCAAATTGCCTTGAATTTCATCCTTGGCAAGTGTGAAGACAGCAAAGCTGCAGCCCCCTTGCTGATATATGGGCCATTTGGCACAGGGAAGACCCACTGCCTCGCATCAGCAGCCATACAGCTGGCCCGTCAGCCCAAAACAAAAGTGCTCATCTGCACATATACTAACAGGTACAGTGTTAGATTAATAAGAGATAATGTAGATACAAGAAAATACAATTAAATCTAATCATCGGTTTTGATCCTTTTAGCTCTGCAGATCTATATGTCAGCGTGCATTTCCATCCATATATTACAAATGGACATCCAAACCTCAAAATACTCAGGATAAAGGCAAACAGAGGTGGAGCTTCTTTTATGGCAACCGATGGAATCACTCGTAAATATTGTCTCTGCTCTCCAGATGGACAGTCTTTTATCTTCCCAACAAGATCCGATCTAGAGTCACATCGGATCATCATAACTACCACAAAAATGGCGCGCCGCTTCCTTGACCTCAAACTTCCTGAAGGCTTCTTCAGTCACATCCTGATAGACGAAGCATCTCAGATGCTGGAGAGTGAAGCACTCATGGCTCTTGGGTTAGCAGACAAACACACTCGAGTGGTTTTAGCCGGAGACCACATGCAGATGGCTCCGAAACTTTTTTCCGTATCTAACAACAAACATTCGGAACACACACTGCTCAATCGCCTCTTCCGTTACTACCAAGATCACAGCAGCAACATCGGCAAGAAAAGTCGGATAATCTTTAATGAGAACTACCGATCCACTGCGGAAATAGTGGACTTTGTATCCACTCACTTCTATGTACGTGATGGCATCAAGGCCAAAGGAGATGTCCCACGTCATCCCAAGCTATACCCTCTGATGTTCCATCATGTCAGAGGGGAGTGTCATTTGAACTCCTCCTCTATGTCCTGGTACAACAGTGCTGAGGTCAAGAGCGTCATTAATGTGATCCAAGACCTTATGACTGACTGGCCAGAGGAATGGGGTAAAAGAGAACCAATGCAGATCTGTGTGTTAAGTGAAGGCCACCAGGTACCCTAAGTGTTTATTACCCTAATCAATGACTATTAAGGCTAAAAATTATTATTACTGTCCAACAATGCCATATATATGTTTAACATATAAGTTTGAAATCTTAGGCTGTTGCAATCACACAATTAATGATACTAATGAAAGTCATAAGCCTATACTACAAATTAGGGATGCACTGATAGGATTTTTTTGAGCCGATACCGATTCCGATTTAAACAGACAACTTCTGGCCGATACCGATGCCGATACCGATATTAAACACTTGTATACAATACTATACAGTTGGTCTATTAGCTAGTTTATTTCTGCATCAAATTATTTTTACTGAACATGGATTGGATCTAATTAACATTCAACTGACCAACATAATAAGAGAGGCACAAATTAAGCTACAACAAATATAATAAGACAGCATGACAACCTTCAAAGGTGGTTTTTGCTATTTAGCATTTATTTTATTAACAACATCAACTCATTTTTTACATATAATGGATTTCTTTATGCAGTTATCGGTATCGGCCTTTCTCGTGCTATTGCCGATATGCCGATGGTTTCAAATTCATCATAAATATCGGTGGTCGATACATCGGTGCATCACTACTACAAATCAACAAATTCCATCCTTTCATTTCAATTTTACACACATTTCTTTTTAATCTTTTCAGGTTGAAGTTATCAGAATCGGTCTCCGTTGGAAAGGATATCATAGAATATCAGTGCAGAATTTAGCAAACATCCAAGGTATCTCTGAACTCCAATTTCAGCCATATTGCTTTGTCGTCTTGATAGGACAAGCATTCAACATGAACTTGAGAAACAGTCCAGCAGGCATTGAGGCTGTATTTTGCAATGCTTTGTTAATTAAAATAAAATTAATTTTGTAATTGTGACTGAAAATATGCCTGGAGGTTTCCAAGAGAGACGTTTCACATGCGTTCTTTTAAAAATAGGCTCATTTTTCAGCTCCCCTAGAGTTAAACATCAGATTTTTACCATTTTGGAATCTATTCAGCCGATCTCCGGGTCTGTCTGTACCACTTTTAGCATAGCTTAGCATAACCCATTGAATTCGATTGTGCTCAATATTTCAATACTTTTTGTTTTTAAAACTTGACTCTTTTCTAGCTACATCATATACTAAGACCAATTAAAAGTTGGGATTTTCTAAGCTGATATGGCAAGGAGCCGTACCATGGCTGCAGCAGGTGCAATAATATTGTGCAGTGCCCGAAAATAGTCCTCTGCTATTGAAAGTAACCAAGGGGACTATTTTCGGGCGCTGCGTAATATCATTGCGCCTGCTGCAGTCATGGTACGGCAGCAAAGTCCTTGATTATTACACCAGCATTAGAGTATAGTTTCTAGCCATATCGGCCTAGAAAATCCCAACTTTACATTTCCGTCGGTCTTACACAATGTAAATACAGAAGAGTCATGTTTTAGACAGGGAAAATATTGGAACTCTTTGGTTATTTTTGAGTGGATGCTTATGGTCTAATCTAATTCAATGGATTATGCTAAACTGTTCTGGGGGTGGTGCCGCCGGACCCGGAGGTCGGCTGAATGGATTCCAAAACTGTGGGAATAAAATGGTTAACTCTAGGGGAGCTAGGAAATTAGCATATTTTCAAAAAGTGGAATGTCCCTTTAAGTACAGTTACATTATAAAAATGCAATCTACTGTATATTATATATAACCAGTGTCTAGCCCCAAAATCAGTTGCTTGCTGTTATATTGTTTAATAGTTAGTTTTACAATATATTCTTAAAAAAGCCATGTGTTCTTTAGGGAAGCAGTACAGAGTCATCATCATAACAACTGTTCACACCAGAGACAGACTTCTTCAATCAGAGTCGAGCTGTCTTGATTTTTTTGATGATATCAAGGCACTAAACACTGCCATAACCAGAGCCCAGTCATTGGTGGTTGTTGTTGGAGATGCCAGTGCTCTTTGCTGCTTTGGTAATTGCTCAAGGATCTGGAAGTCCTACATAGAACACTGCATCAGCAAGGGCAGTGCCAAACCAGACTACTTGACCAGAGACTTCCTTCAACATGAAGTGTTGGAAATTTTAAAATTTCAAAAGACAGAAAGAGTAGCAAAGACTGAGGATGATGTACCTACCCAGCCTGAAACTGATCTTATATTGAAAGAGATGATTGATGACTATGATAGAGAGACAGACTCAGATGAAGACAACGAAGGTCATCCTGAGCAAAAAAGGCTTTTATTCTCCTCCAGTGAAAAGGAAGACCTGTTGACGCTGGTTAGGGAACGGCCTGCTATCTACAGACATGGAGAACTGATAATGGAGGGGTACCATTCAGGTTATGTAGTACCGTACGACAACCCTACTGAACACATTGTTATTAAAGGGAGAAAGAACATTGGCATGTCTTTTCCTGGGGATGAAGTTGTAGTGGAGACAGGACCCCGCCATGAAGAGGGTAATTTTACTGGAAAAGTTTTAGGAGTCACAAATAGTGCAAGTTCCTCTTCTAAATTTGTGTGCACCTTGGAGAATGAAAACTACCAAAGACGAAGGAAAACTGACACAAACAATTTATCCAAGATAATGATACCCCTCAGCAGCGACACCACCAAAATACGTGTCATGGTAAGCAAGAAGTCTCACAACTTTATTCCAATATGGAAACTTGAAAGGGGCAAATGGAAAATTTTAAGATATTTTCCTTTGAATGAAGACACAAAGAAGAGATATGTTTTTGTTGTTCAGATTTTTACCTGGAAAGCCCACTGTTCTTTCCCACTAGGCAGTGTTACAGAAGTCCTACCAATTGGGACAACATTGGAGGAGGGACTAAAGATTTTAAGTATGGAGTTCCAATTGACACCCTCTCCTCTGATGCAAGATGCTGCATTGCTTGCCAGACAAAGCGATGAAACTGATTACAGCAAGAGAACAGATTTGACGGGTATAATAACGTTCACTGTTGATCCAAAAGGAGCCAGAGACTTGGATGATGCCATAAGTGTTAAGAATCTGGGAAGCTGCTATGAAATAGGGGTTCATGTTGCAGATGTTGCTAGTTTTGTGACTGAGGGCAGTCCTCTTGATAGCGATGCAAAAGAGAGGGGAGCAACTTTTTACAGCCCTGGAACAAAACCTGTTTTCATGTTTCCAGAAGGTCTCATCACTAACTCATTCAGTCTCCTCCCAGACAAAAAGCGCAAAGTAATATCATTCATTGTCACAGTGGACAAAGAGTCAGGATTTATCAGAGAAAAGACTTTTAATCTTTCCGTGGTAACGTCTAAAAAACAGTTGACCTATGAGGAGGCTGAGGAAATAATAAGTCAGTATGATGGGAGGCTAAAGTTTGAAACTTTAGAGGACTGTGTCAGAGTGGCTTATCATTTTGCAAGAAAACAACGCAAAGAAAGACTTAAAGAAAGCTGGGCCTATGCCCGACCTGATCAACATCGTAATCCAGGAGAGAGAGAAGCTCATCTAATGATTGAAGAGTTGAACATAATGTTTAACCACGCCATGGCAGACTTTCTGACCAACAATGCAACCACAAAATCTTACACTCCTTTAAAGTGTCAGCTTCCTCCTACAGCAGAGCAATTGGAGAAAATCAATGATCGGCATAAAGAGGTCATTCCTCTGTCCTCATATCTGACATATCACATTGACAAAAACCGCATGGACTTACGTAACACATTCACCTTCACTGTGCATTCTCCTGATCCTAACCCTCACCTACGAGATGCCATCTCTGTCAGCGACTCTGAATTTCATTATGAAATTGGATTTCACAAAGCAGAATCAAACATGTGGAGTTTAACACCAGGAAAAAATTGTCGAGCCATTTCTTTAATTCTGAAAGTGGAAAAAATGACAGGCAAAATTGTAGAGCAAAAATTGGCACTTTCTTTTGTAAACTCAAACAGGCTGTTATCCATTACAGAAGCTAACAGCATCATCGATCAGTTTGCAGAACATGACAGGAGCTTTGATTCTTTGGAAGGATGTGTCCTTGTGGCTTACCATTTCGCACTTGATCACAGGCGCCGAAGACACATTCGAAATGTGGACAATTCCAATCCTCCAGACAGCAAATGCAGACTAATGATGGATGAAGTGAATCTGATGTTTAAAAGTGCTTGTGAACATCTAACTGGTCAAATAACACCTTCTTCAAACATTTTTGACTGTACAGTGACAGCTTCACCTGAACTGGAATGGAGAATAAAAAGAGATGATGAGGAGTTTCTGCAAGCACTTGAGGAACATCTAGACTTGAACCATGAGCCGAATGGTGGTAATTTCATCATTCTGACATCGATGTGGGAAAAGATTGAGTCAGCAGCTCTGACATGTGACTTTTACAAAATGGCTGACCTTATTTCCGCAGATGATATCCATCCACAGCTGCTTCCAGCCGTTGTTCAGTTAAGGGCCAGTTTTGGCAAAGCTTTGTTCATTCGCTCCTTCTCCTGTGAAAAGGCTTTAGTTGGGCACTATTCATTACACCTGGACTCATACACGCATGCATCCTCACCCATACGCCGATACATAGACCTAGTTCTTCAGAGACTAATGCATGCGGCTCTCACTGATGGTCCACTTGAATATTCAGAGAAAGACATTGAGCTACTGTGTGATAAGTGTGAAAGAGGAGAGAATAGGGCGAAACAGTTTGAAAGAAAAGCAGAATCACTTTGCCTTGCTGTAAATCTACAGAAGCAAAGCACATACAAGTTGGCTTTTGTCACGGTTGTTCGGCCTGATAGCGAAAGTTTCAAATTATCATTTCCGTTCGACAAAGGAACTTACCCAGACAGACTTCCGGTTATGTACAGAGACTTACAGCTAGAAGATCAACCGATATTTGAAAGGCAACAAAAACAAATGAGACTGACTTGGAAAAAACGCATGTACTCAATGAACACAACCAATATCCTAAAGAGAAAACTGAGATTCTGTTCAGAGATACAGCAGAGCACATGGCATGACATTGTTGAAGCAGTAAAAGTAGAAAATTGGGAAGAAGCAAAGAGTCTCATATTGGCAGCAGAAGTAACGGAATATCAGGAAAGAGATGATGTGTCAGATAATTCCAGCTTGGATTCCGATCACACATTTATGTCTGAAGAGGATCATTATACTAATTTCAACCTGTGTTTGAAAGCTGGAGACACTGTGCAGGTCCAGCTGACCTCAGAAAATGAAAGAGGCTACTGGGCGCCAGCTGTACAATTACTAAATGTGAGGTCAAAATTTGAGATTTGTGTGGAACATACTCGCAGTCCTATTAAATGTTTTTCCAAACATGCAAACCGCCCATCCAACCCTTCCTATCATAAGGTAGAAGATTATGTGGATATATGGAAGCCACTGTGTGAAATGGAGTCAGCTGCGACTGCCGTTGATGACAGCGATTGTGTTGTAATAGAGAAAATGCATATAGATTGGAAGCAATTCAGGGTTGGTGAAACTAAAATTCTCTCTGGAACCTTCTCTTTACCTGTGGAAAATATCAAGAAATGGGCAATTGAATTTGACCTGGCCAAGTGTTTCCTCTGTATCCGAAAAAGAGTTTCGAAGCCAAACTCACCAGCTTCACAGCTTGATCCAGACTACTTCACTTGGGTTGCACATGGTGTGACAACTCAGTGTTTGGATGAACCCTATAAACATCATACTGAGAACAAATCAAAGATTATACACTTTTACATAAAGTATGCATCCATGAACCTTCCAAAGGGCAAAAGAGATGATACTTATACAGTTGAAGTGATCCCTAAGCTCCTCCCAGACATGTAAGCATGTGATAAATAGCCTCATTACATTATACCACATGCATTATTATTCAAATTAAAATATAATGTGTGATCTTTCTGCTTAATTTATCCAGACGAAAGGAAAGCGCTGTGAATAATTTACCAACAGCTAATGAACTTGTTACAAACATTGCATTAGGACATCGAATTAGGAAAGATGGTATGTATGAAGTTAACTGAAATTATTATTAATTTATTTGGACAATGTTATCTAATACACAAAATGTGTTTCTAAGTAATACATATTTGTCAATTTTTTTGTTATTGTACATTTTTGTACATTAAGTGCAAGAGTCGAACTTAAGTTGACAGTGTGCTAGTGCCTTAATACATATTGATGTATATTTATCAATTTTAGTATCAATATTAGTCTATAAAGATATATTTACATGGACTATGCACATTTAGTCCATAGTCCATTAGTTTTATATATGTATCAATCCACAGGTTTTGGACCAGCTATATGCCTGGAACGGTATGTGCTCAGGAGACAGACAGCACCAAAAGGTCTGCCTGAACTAAATGAAAGCCAGTTTAATGCTTTGGAACAAGCTGTGAATGGCAAATTCACCCTTATTCAAGGCCCTCCAGGTCACACTGAGTATACATCATTTATAGTAAATACATACTGAACTGTAAATACAATTACAAGATGTGTGTATATAAATAATGTATTTTAATAACATAAAATGTACTGTAAAGACAACTGCAAGAATTATTTAAATATACAAATAATGTAAAGATTTTGATTTTGAGCATCTATGAAGTTCATTCAGTGAAAGTCTCAGGAAATGAACATCTTCGTTATAAAATTATGTGCTTATAGGAACAGGAAAAACAGTTGTGGGAGCTTACATTGTGTACTGGTTCTCCCATCTGAACACTGAGAAACCTCAAAACCTGAAGGAAATCAATGACAAAGAGAAGAAGGAGGTTATTCTGTACTGTGGACCTTCAAATAAATCTGTGGATGTAATTGCGGGTAAGTATATATGATAATATGAAGTGATGAGAAAACTGGTCTGTTTAATAATCTGCTAATGTTTGATTGTGTGTACAGAATATCTGATCAAGTTTGGGGAGAAGCTGAAGCAATTGCGTGTATACAGCAGACAGATGGAAATGCAGGAGTTTCCTTATCCTGGGAGCAACATCCAGTTATCCCAAAAATCACTGCGTCAGGAACGCTCTAAACCAGAGCTCAGGTACAGCAGATGACAATTACAATAAAACAATGAGATTGTTCGTCACACATTACAGTACATTAACAGTTATGCATTTGGCAGACGCTTTTATCCAAAGAGACTTACAGTGCATTACAAGATACATTTGATCAGTGTGTTTTCTACCTGGCATTGAAACCATAACATTTTGTAACATATTTGTCCATTCTTGTCCAATATAAACTACATACTTACAGGGTTAGTTCACCCAAAAATGAAAATAATGTCATTAATGACTCTGAGTCCGAGAGCTTTTTGACCCTCCATTGAAAAACTTATGTACAGTATACTGTCCATGTCCAGAAAGGTAATAAAACATCATCAAAGTTGTCCAAGTGACATCAGTGGGTCAGTTAGAATGTGTTGAAGCATCGAAAATAAATTTTGAACGGGAATGTATTCATCTAAACCAAAGTACAACAAAATGCTCTACCAACAAATGTCATTGCCATGCAATAATACATAGCTGGACTACGTTAGCACACAGCATATCAGAAAAACCAACACCAGACCATCTTAAGGACATTTCGTTTACTGCATCAGAACTGTCATATTTATGTTGCCACACATCGACTTCGTGCTATTTTATTACAGTACATTTTCTAAACTTATACAAAACATAATAAATACTATAAAAAGACTCTATAGATACACACTTCATATCTGTTTCCTACTCAAGCTCTTTACATTCTTATGTTTAGGGGCATAACACTTCATCACAGGATTCGGATGAGTCATAATCCTTATGCCCAAGCTATACTGGACTTTGATAAAAGAATCAAAGAGCAAAATCAGAATAAAAATTACGAACATTCACTCACAGATACGGAGAAAGAAGAGTAAGTAGAAATTTCTACAGTATTTCCTTCAATAAAATGCTTTGTGTCAACTGCAATCCAGAATACCCTCCTAAAGCCCTAATTGAATGGCAATAGTTTTGCATGGGAATGTAAGCTATTTTCAACACTTACAGAGGCTAGTCAGTGATTTTTTTTTATTGCCGTGTTGGTGATGTTTTCCTCTGACCATCCACATAAATATTCCCAGCCGAATTACCTACATTTTTGACAAACACCCAGGTTGTGTGGTAATTAAACTGCCGTCCTAATCCACATCTCGGAGTTTATAAAAGGGGAACAAGGCAAAAGTCATTTTGTACATCCTTTTAGACCACTAAAATCATCATATTGTAACTGTAATGCTTCACATTAATCTCCATCAGTGAAGCGGCATTCTTTGCATGCATTTTAAAGATTGACAGCTTTATAACTGCAATGATGAAAAGTATTTGCGGGAAATCTTTCATCATTGCTCCACTACAGCGAGTGGGAGCTAATACAGTAAGAACTAACTAAATAAATAAAGAGAAGAAAATCACGAAAACATGATCTGAAATGGCCTATTTCTTCAGCAACATGTATTAAATACAATTAGGGTGTGACGAGATCTCGTGCATCCTTCGGAGGTCGCATTTTTAAACTGCATTTACTTCATAAAGACTGTCTTATTAGAGACTACTAACAATTATAAAGTTTACTAATAATTTAGTTAATCGCAAATTGTTGTAATATGCTCAAGACTTGCGAATGTAATGCTCAGTTAATGATCTGAAATAAACCTTAATGACGTATGCAGCCTGCATATGCGACCTCCGGAGGATGCAGCTTTCTGTTTGACCCTTTTAGGGGCCAGTTAGACCAAAAGCGTTTATGGCAGTTGCAGGCGCCTTTTTTAAATGATATTCTACGGGCATGGAGCGTTTGCGCGCTGAGCGCCTTGCGGTTTTTGCCGGCGGACGCAGCACGCGCCTTTGAAGGAACGCCGAGAGCGAAGAACCGCCCGACGTCATTCGCGTCTTTCCATTGTCCACTCGAATGAGGGGATATGCGGGCCTTACGTTGTGGTGAGGGTTTACAGTTGCTTTTAAGAACCGGACTCCACTCGCTCACTCTCTCCTGCGTGTTTGTGCACCTCTCACCCTCAAACAAGGTCAGAGCAAGCGTCATCTTTTTAAAGTTTCTGTTAATGTGACAGTTAACAGCAAAAGAGCGCACGCTTCAATATTTAATTGACAAGACAGCTGACTAGGTGGTTGCCTAGCAATATTAAAAGCCGCGTCGACTCGCACTGCTCTTTTTTTTAAAAAAGGCAGTGCGTCGCGCCTTGCGTTTCCAAGCGTTTAAAGCGTGGTTGGGGTAATTAGCCTCTTACAGTGCATGCATTATATTCTGTCTTTTACTGCATTTGCTTTTTTGTTTGGATTTCCAATAATGTTCGTTTGGGAGCTCGTATGAATTCTGAGACGTGTTGTGTTTGTCTGTTGATCAGTGTCAGATGTGAAGTCTCAGCAGATTAAACCATCACAGAGTTTACATGATCTAATGTCTGCATGTTCATTTCTATTGTAAAGAAATGGACGTATATTAAATATTCAAATGGATTTAAACATTGTTTTGCTAAAAATAAGCATTCTAAAGTGAAAGTGAAGATAGCGTCCGCGAGACGAGTCAACTATCTCCCCCTGCAGGCATTTGTTATAATATATACATAATGCTCTTTATTTATAGACCACAAATGTAATGTGTTTGTTAATGTAATGTTGTTTAATGTAACTTGGTTTTAATACTTCATTTGAACCAATTATTATTGCATCTTCGTTATTATGTAATTTTAAAGGCTACTGCTCACTTGGGTCTATTTTAATTACCCAAAAATAAGAAATTACTTCATTATCAGTTAGTAAAATAATTGTTAGGGCCAGTCCTTGATTAGTTAAAACATTGAAAAATAACATGATTTCAGTTTCTTATTCATTTATTTTATCATCGAGGGTTTCTTAAATAGTGTAAAAATATCGTCTCGTCTCGTTCTCGTGAACCCAATCTTGTGTCTCGTCTCGTGGATTAAGTGTCTCGTCACACCCCTAACAATTATATATACAAACAAAGCATCCGTGTCTGTGAATGATCATGTGACCAAGCACATTTACAGGTGTGTAGAATTACAAACTCACATATCCACAATGAATTTATCTTTATCCAAACACACAAGTTTTATCACATGGACCCATGCAAAAAATTACACAGTACACTTTCTTATTGGTTAACAAGTGTTATCATCAGTAAACATTTAATTTGGTAAAAATTGAGTTTCTATAAAACCCCTATGAATTCTGTTTATTACAGCATATCTTCCATATCACTCCTAACTGGTACACTGCTTTAACATTTCGTTTTCCACCTGTTTAAACTTACCACATCATTGCCCCTGGTTTTCTACACTCTAAAAACTGATGTGTTAAAAACAACACAGTGTTATTTTCGGAACAACTAATTTTGTGTTACTTTTCACTTTTATTTATTTGAACACAAAATCAACACAAATATAAAGATATTTTAGGGTGTATCCCATACCTTACATGTCAGTTTTTTAATGAATAAGCAGACAGCTTATTCAGTGTAAATAATAAAATCCATCTGAGCTACATTCCCCTCTGGTTAATGCATTGTGTTACTTTTAAGTGCATGTCTGTTGGCATGTGTGTGAGTAGGTAAGAGCAGGGTCGAAAGTAATGATGAAAGTAACAAAGCGATTTTCTGACTACATTTCCATCCCAAGCTATGACTGCACGTTCAACAGAAAACCCTTGATAGTGCTGCCAAATATCTCGGGATTTCATCATTATTTACCATGGTTAGGTTCGGAAAAAGCTTTTATGATCATGAAAAATACATTTCTGATTCTGTATTTTTTTTTTCAAATTACAATTGGGTTTCTCGTTTCATGTGTAATACTATGGATTAATCTACAGTTTATTTTGTGCTGTAGCATCTTGAAGTTTGACTTTTCAGAGTTTTACAGTATAAAAGTAGCCTCAATCTTGGGATGAAAGTAACATTTGTGCAACTTGCGTTCAAAGTGAAATTATACTGAAGTCGTTCTACATTTGTACAAAATACCACCTTGTATTAATGGGCCACACTTGTGTGTTATTGACCATAGAAAAAATATATCTGTCTTAAACATTATCTTTTAAAATGATTTTTTTTTTTCAAATTTTTTTTTTTACTTTCGCCCCTATTTGTATGCATGTATGCCTGTTGGAGTGCACAATGCATGCATGACACATTACATTTTACTTTATATCCCCAGATATAAAAAGCTTTTAAATACTGCACGTCTGTATGAACTGAAAAGGCATGATGTCATACTGTGTACCTGCACGACTGCCGCATCACCCAACCTAACTAAGTCACTCAGTGCACAACAGATTCTCATCGATGAGTCCGCCATGGCAACAGAACCCCAGACACTTGTCCCATTGGTCAGCTTCAAACCTGAGAAGGTCTGAGACTAATCCATTGTGTTGTACACATACATACAAACATACATATATATTTGTCAATTTACAATTAAAGATTTAAGTAATATTTAAATTGTATTTGCAATGGCGTTTCCTTCATGTGGGTTTAAAAACTGTGACATAATTCAATTGCACACAAAATTTGGCATACATTGTACGTTAGCGTAAATGAAAATGCAAACGGTTTGCATCTGTGTTTGAATTATGTCACAGTTTTTACACCCACAAGTAGAAAACGCGTTTGCAAATACAATTTGCATTTCCTTTTTAAAATTGCCGCAAAAATGTTTCATGCCTAAACTTTGTCATCCTGCAGGTTGTGCTGTTGGGTGATCACAAGCAACTGCGACCAATCGTGAAGAATGAGCATGTACGGAGACTTGGAATGACACGTTCCCTGTTTGAACGCTACATGGGTAGAGCACTACTGCTGGACACTCAGTACAGAATGGTACAACACTTACACACATACATGTTAACCTAAACAAATACCCAACGCTTACTGTGGGCTTCTTTCTTCAGCAAGAAGACATTTGTAAATTCCCGTCAGAGGCGTACTACCAGGATAAGCTCAAAACTGAAGTGGATGAACGGACTAGCATGCTGCACGCAAAGACCGAAACAATGACACAAAGCAAACACATTCTGTTTGGAGATATAAGAGGTGAAGAGATCAGTTTGGTTGTGTCAACTGCACGGGGGAATGAAAACTCAAAAGCCAACATTGCAGAGGTTAAAAAAGCCGTAAGTGTAAAATAACATGTTCATACTATTTACATCACATAACATTTAAACTTTTGTACTGATGGAATCTATACTACGGAATTAGTTTGTGATTATAAGTCGCACCGACCAAAAATGTAGCCATCATTTTAAATGGAAAAATAACAATGGGTTAAACCACAAAGCTTAATATTTGGGCTTAGACATTAAATGTCCCATTCTTCCTGTGTTTTTGAAGCTTTGATTGTGTTTACGGTGCGCAATATAACTGGTGTTCATGTTTCATGTGTAAAAAAATGCAGTATTTTTCACACAATTGACTTATCTCTTCAGCTTGTTTAGTGCGTTGTGATTCAACAGCAGCTTCGCTTAGCCAGAGCTGTTTGAGCTTAGCTGGTGATTGACATACTCCTCGGGGCGGAGTTTAGTAAAAAAAAAATAATATTGATATAATTTAACCAGGAAGTAGTGGGCTGTAGTCCAAACCGGCCGTTCGATGTAGGTTTTGAAAGGGGAATTCTGTTTAAGAAAATATATCCTTTGGCATTGAACTTTTGAGTTTTTTTTTTAATTTTCTAGATGTTTCTTAGGGAGGTTTCTGTGTTGTTGAACAGGTTGAAATCTGTACTCAGCTGATATCAGTGGGTGAAGTGAGGCCAGAGGACATTGCCATTCTGTCACCATATAATGCACAGGTGGCGCTGATCAAAGAAAAATTTAAAGAAAGACACCAACCGGAGAAGATCACCGTCACTACCATTACAAAGAGTCAAGGTAATACTCTTAAATCATGTTTCTTCTGTCTTATTAATCATATTTAAATTGTGAAGATTACCAGTTACTGTAATTCCACTACTTTTAGTTAGCAGTAATGAGCATGTAACAAAGTATTTTTTTAATTAAGTAAGTCAAGTAACTAAAATTTAAATGAGTTTGTTACTCGTGTTACTCTATTTTGTAAAAAAATAACACTTGCAGACAAGACATTTCTGATCTAACATCGCATGACCGTGGTGGGCGCCGCAGTGAATCATTAAACTTCATCATGGCTGACAGTTCATATAGAATGAACATGAAAAATCAAAATGGGACAACATACCTTTGTTTAAAAATTGTGCATCCGGTATCATGTTTGTAAATTATCTTTGGCAAGCAATCCCAGTATGACATCAACTTGCATTTGTAGTCCACAAAAGCAATAAATCTGAGTAATGTTAATATGAAGAGTTTCGTTGCAAAACGAGATCTTTTTAATTTTTTAATTTTTCAGAAATCTCATTTTTTTGGTTGTGCATTCCAATTAGTATCAATTCAACTACAGTTGGTTTGTTTTGATTTAAACTTTCATAACTTAAAAAAATATGGTTAAGTAGCACCATAAAACAAAATAATAACATGATAACATAATAATAATCATGTTTTGACAAAAATGTTAAAAATGGAGTTATCTCGTTTTGCAACGAAACTCTTCATATATTCTTAGATGTTTACATCGGCCTTCATGAAAGAGAACGATCCGCGATTGTTGTTTCCATTAAAATATTCACACTGCGCAGTACTGTTAAAACTCCATAGTATGTGTGAGTGTGCATTTAGTTTCAATTTTGATTTCACTCGCTCTGTATCCGACAAAACAATCCACTCGCTTTTTTGATTAAATATCTTCCTTTAATCTTGTTTATCACTTAAAGCAAACATAAAAAATATACAAACAATATATGATCTTAAATATCACGGATGCGGTGAAGAAAACTGTGCGACTCCACTGCACTACCCGCCGCAAGCTTCACAGTTTCCAAATTCTTAAAGAGACAGTACACAATTTGAACACATTATATATTTTCAGTGTAAACATACAGAATATTTGTTATAAATAAATAAAGTAAGCTTACATATTAAGATAATTTCTAGCAAAAATATTCAAATGCTGAATCTAAAGCAAAATAGGCTCCTAGAGTATAACCCCATTCACACAGACCTTCTTAGAAAATACCTGTAAAATTGCCAGAGAAGGTTTTGTGTGAACACAAACATGTCCCGTAAATCTTCTGAGATCGTTGCCGGAAAGAGGACCAAGTAAGATACACAGAAAAACCCTCTGTGTGAACAAGAAGCCGAAGCAATGCCATAATGGGCGTGTCGTTGTGAGGATCATGCGCGTGTCATCACAACAAAAGTTATGGTTTAGCTTTTTAAAACGAGAGATTTACATGCATATCAACATTCACCATGAAAAATGTTGCAAACTAGATTGAAGCAGTTATCAGGAAATGATAAATGAGACGCATAAACAATGACGCGAGTGGTTTTTGGAGAGAGAAATAATAAATAATATGCAAACTTCAGATGCTGCGTAGAAGATAGTACAGGACTTTAAACAGGTCCCGTGTCTTTCCGGGACCTTGCAAATGCCGGCAAATCATTGGCAGTGTGAATGAACAAAAAAATCAAACGATCCCGGAAAAATCCAGGATGCATTTTCCGTGTATTTTCCGGAATGTCTGTGTGAAAAGGGCTTATGTGATATATTAGAGTCTTACGTGTAAAATAGCCCATCCATATAAGAAACTTCACTAAAATAATGCAGTACATCTAACAAAAGAGTGACGCACACTGTGGCCTATCATTTTATTGTTTGCTGTTTAGTACTGTCGTATTTACATTTTAAAAGCAGACATAAAAGTAACTTAAAAGTTACTTTCCCAAGTAACTAATTACTTTTGATATACAGTAACTGGTAGAGTAATTCAATTACTTTTAAAAGAAGTAACCAGTAACTGTAACTAATTGCTAATTTTCAGTTACTTGCTGATGATTACAGTCAGGGGGAACTAACTATAATCCTGACACTACTAAGTTTCCTGTAACACAACTGGTGAAGCATAGTAAGCTACTGTAGTTCATTTGGATAAATTAGCACCTTCCAAATGCACAAATGTACCTAAACTAGATTAATCAGTAGCTTAGCTGCGTTAAAAATTGTGTCGCTTTTCCGTTAACAAGAAACTTTTATCAATGTGTTGCTGTGTGAAACGGTTCAGATTTTATGTTACTGCTCCCATTTGACTTCCACTGTATGATGATGTAATTGCAGGGAGTGAGTGGCGGTATGTGATTTTATCGATGGTTCGCTCCTGCCCCAGTGAAGAGATTGAACCTATGCCTCCAAGAGAATGGCTCTCCAAGCACATTGGTTTTGTGGGTGATGAAAATCAGATCAATGTGGGCATCACAAGAGCACAGGATGGGCTATGCATTCTGGGTAATCTCCAAGTTTTATTTTATTAATAATAGCTAAATACAAATCCCACTGTCACAAAAAAATGTTTAAAGAAAATAACTGTGTTAAAGGTGCAATATGGGACTTTTAATATAGAATCTATACTATATAATATGCAATATAATATACATAACTATATTATCAGTGGTGTATAAAGACCTCACATTATGAACTATTGTTTTATTAGAGCCATTTATATCTATGTACACCGCGGGTCCCCTTACATGGCAGTTGCCAGGGGTGAGCTGTGGACTGAGCTGTTGGTTGCAATTCACAATACTAACACTAGATGTCGCTAAAACCCACATTGTACTTTTAAATAAGTTAGTGTAAAAGTAAATGAGAATTTTAGAGTAGATTTGCAGTATGTACAGTATGGCTGATTAATGATATGTTTAATTGGTTTGTGCTGTAGGTAATCAGGAGTTACTGAACTGCAGCCCAGCATGGAGAAAACTACTGAAACATTATTCAAGTTGTGGCAGTGTGGTTCTTGCAGACCAGATAGTTGTACCCGATGTCTGCTGAACTACATTTACATTTATTTATATCTATATTTGTCCTAAATTATTTTAAAAACATTTTTACACTTTCAAACATACATTACATTCCAAACTTCATGTAATTACACCTCATTTCAAATGGTGTTTAAAGACATTTAAGATCTCAGGGGTTAAAATGTGAATGTGAGTTTTTTTTATATATGAAGCCTATTTTATGTACAAACATTACAATTAAGAAGCTATTTCGAAGCACTTAATTTTGTGACTGCACAGATCTGGAGTTCAAGACAAATCTGAACCAAGATTTCTGACGATATGATTATATAATTTTCTATGTATTTTAAAGTATCATAACTTGAGGAGAAATTACTGAAAATTTTAACTATACTCACATTGACTGCAAATAAAATACATTTATTTTGTGATATGTACTGTTAAAAACCTGTATTGTAATGTTTAACTTACTTAGCAATTGTCTGCCTTTTACGTAAAAGTTTTTCAAATCAATTACACTCAATGAAATTTGCTGACATGTTTTTGTCAACAGAAAATAACATTTCTAAACCATGACATATGTCTGCTTTCATTATGTGCTGAACCTTGTGTTTTAACCTGCTTAGTAATATTCTGTTTATTAAAACATGTAATATCACACCACAGACAATAATTCACCCTGCCCTTCAGTTTGTTCAAATTAGCTAAAACATGTTTTGAACATTATGAATTTTATGGAGCAAATGTTGAACCATAGACAGGGCCGCATTAACCATAGGGCTAGGCGGGGCTAAAGCCCCGGGGCCCGAACAAGTAGGGGGCCCGTGATTGGCTGTGAAGCAGATTGACTGCTACGAGACATCTGATTGCCAAAGCCTTACCACGCCCCCGACAAATTAGGTTTTTGCCGCCAGCCGCAGCACGCGCTTTTGAAGAAGCGCCTAGAGCGGAGAAGCGCCCGACGTCATTCGCGTCGGGCGCATTGTCCAATCGAATGAGGGGAGAGGCGGGCCTTACGTTGTAGTAAGGGAAGTTTACAAGGGCTTTGAAGAACCGGACTCCACTCGCTCACTTTCTCCTGCGTCTTTGTGCACCTCTCACCCTCAAACAAGGTCAGAGCAAGCGTCCTATTTTTAAAGTTTCTGCTAATATGACAGTTAACAGTAAAAGAGCGCTCACGCGTCAATATTTGATTGACAAGACAGCTTACTCGGGTTTGCTGAGCAATATAAAAAGCCGCGCCGCACTGTATAGGCTGTATAGTCGCAAAACGTAGAACAACATTTGGTCAGACATCACTTTAAAATGGCATAAAATGGTGGAATGCTTTACCATCAGAAATTAAAACACTGAAAGGACTAGACCCCGAAGCCGCCGCCAGGCGCCGCCATTTGCGCCATTTAGAAGTTCAGCCGCTATCAGCCAATAATTTCCTAAGCCAAATTGAGCCGCCAGCTGATAAAGTTTGGCTGAGCCGGCTAGAATTATTTGCAATCAAATAATAATTCTATCACATAGAGACATACACACACGGAATATAAACAATACACGAGATCCATTTTCCGATTGGTTTCATAACAGCACAGTCTTGTGCTCGCTAGTTGCTACAATACACAGTGGGGTTGCAACCTGCATACGTCATCAAGCCTGGTTTATTTAAGTTAACTGAGCATTACATTCGCAAGCCATACGCATATTACAACAATTTACGACTAACTTATAATAAGAATAAACTTTATAATTGTTGATATTTTGAAATAAGACAGTGTTGATGACGTAGGCAGCGTAAAAACGCGACCTCCGGGGCAGTCTTCGGATTGGGAAATTAAAATTGCTTGTTTTCCCTACAGAAGAAGCGATGCATTAGTAACGTGCGCGTCACAACAATGCATTTCAAAAATAGACTGTGTTATTTTTATTTTTGACCAATGCGCGCGACCAGCATCCACACAGGAAAAAGCTGCGGGTAAAATAACGTTTGTATGTCTGTTTCCGGGTGCTGTATGCAGCATGTTCATTTTTACTTTAATTTTGTATTGGAACTGCGATTTGGAATCGGTGAAGTCAAATATAGACGCGTTTCTTATAAGAGCCACTTCTGGGAAGTCCGCGGCTGTATAACATTGACTAAAGTGGTCGCAATCAGGTCCGGTAGCGCCGCCACGCATATTTCTGCGAATGAGAGCAAGTAAAACAACAGAAAGTTTCTTTCTATCGGTCTCCCATGCTGCTTGAACCTCAGAAGTAAAGAGACTTTTAAAAAGCTTGCCAGTAAAATCCATATCACACCAGCAATGACAAGGTAAGCTAACGTTCCTATAGTCCAGATACATAGATTGCTAGGCTATTGCTATGCTATCTACAGTTTTATTACAAACAGCAACCAAAACTACAACGTAAAATTAGTGTAGACTTTTAAACATCAATGTTAAAAGTTTTTACCAACCTTTGTATTGTGCTGTAGCTCTGAATTAAAAGTAAATTAAAGAATAGAAATGAAAAGAGGTTGCGTGTCTTGCCATGTTATTAGGCTATAGGTTGCATTATAGTGGGCTCTTACTCTATTGTGTTTGGTATGTGTACCATAATTTACCAGACTTTTACCAGATCATTTGTCTATGTTTATAATTCTGACAGTGACAGTTATTGTATTTTGCCATAAGTCTTCACTGTGCCTATTCAAAGAGACTTTTAAAAAGCTTGCCAGTAAAATCCATATCACACCAGCAATGACAAGGTAAGCTAACGTTCCTATAGTCCAGATACATAGATTGCTAGGCTATTGCTATGCTATCTACAGTTTTATTACAAACAGCAACCAAAACTACAACGTAAAATTAGTGTAGACTTTTAAACATCAATGTTAAAAGTTTTTACCAACCTTTGTATTGTGCTGTAGCACATTTAGCTCATCGCCCACCTCTATATTCGCTATTAGCAAGTCATGTTTACAGGTTAGTGTTAATCTAACAGCTTTTTTCGTGCAACTGTTATTCTGAATTATTCTAGATTATATTTATGTAAAACAACTTCAGCAGTGTTTTAGAAAAATGTGTTCTCTCTGTAGTTGGTGACCTAAAGTGGTGTTGGGGGGGGCCTTCAGTAATTCATAGCCCCGGGGCCCAGTGAGCTCTTAATGCGGCCCTGACCATAGACTTTATTTTAAGTGCCTCTGCGTCAATGTTAACTGTTTGTTTGTACAAAGTTAGGTACAAAGTATCTCAAGTCCAAAGTATTTTCTGCCACGTTTGTTTTTTAATTGAGCTTGACTTGTATTTAATCCAAAATGTTTCTTATAAACCACTTTAATGTCAATGTGTTCACCATACCACCAAAACTAATTGATTATTGTTTGTTTGAGGTCAAAAGTTATACGCAAGCATGATCCCATCTACAGTACATATACCACACAAATACCGTAACAATACTCAGTGATGTATTGACCTCTGGTGGTGGAGTTTATATTAAGGATGAAGTCACATTACAGTTCCAAGCCTGTTAACCACATAAACCCAACTTCCCCTAAAAAACATGCTGGTTGACCAGCCTCACCAGTGAGGAATAGCTGATCCACCAGACTGATCTCGGACCAGCATGGTAATTCATGCTGGGTTACGATGTTTTTTTTTTAGCGTTTTAGAGAATCTGGTCCATCTTCAGATATCAGAACTGGGCTTAACGCCAAGATTTTTATACTGGTTCAGTGGTTCAGGTTTTCACATGCCCTGCCAACATTTTTACTGGCCCCACCATAAAAATATTTCAGTGTCACTGTCACATATTTAAAATAATAGTTCAAAAGTCAAATATAATTGTATACCTTTACATTTTATTCATCATTTGTTAAGACAATTGGCAATTATAAATTTAAACTTCAATTTTGAAATTTCACAATACTCTCATCAGGGTCAATAGTTTCAGATATATCAGGATTAACTGTGCACAGAAATGGAGAACTCAAAGGAATCTTGTCAAATTTTCTTAATTCATACATCTCACCATTAAGTTCAGTGGACCAGTGTTATCAGCAACCCCTTTTAGACACTATGTGCTGTCAACTTTTTTCATGAGCTTTTATTCAAGTTTTTGTTTACAGTAGTTGCCTGTTCCAATGAAAAAGGCTTGTGACTTTAGAGAAGGGGTCTTCAACTAAAATTGGTGGAGGTCCAGTAAATGAACCTTCCACACCAACCGAGGTCCGGACAATTATGTACTGCACGTAAAAACATTAATTGACAGCTTTCACCAGACTAAAGAAATTAGTTTAAATATTTGTTTTATTGAACAAAATATAGTCTTATCAAGTATATTGAATAATGTTTCTTCATATGTATAAGCATAAATAATCCTTCACAAAATGGATTTCATTTTAATGCTGTTCTGTCACTGTATGTCCTTTCAGTTGTTTGGTACAACATATCTAAATTTATCCAGTAACAATGTCTGACAAAAATATGTAGGGAACAGTGCAAAATGCATTCATCTCTAAATCTGCAAAACACACATTCATTTCCACATAACAACTTAAAAGGAAAACGAAAGTGCTCTTTTCTGCTAAACTGAGATTAACAATCATAATCAATGAATACAAACCTCTCTGTCTTAATCAAATCAAATCATATCACATGTTACCTTCATTTCATTTATTGTCTGTACTTAACTAAATGTATGTAATGTTGAACACTCTCTTCTGTGCTTCAAGTTGCACTGGTAAAATATCATCATCAATATCAGTCAGAAACACAAACAGACAAAACTAAACTGCCAGAGTTGGAAAAATGAAAAAGTGCAGGAAAATATTTCTCTCTTAATTTGTACTGTTCGGCTGAATCCCAAACCGCCTACTTCCATACTATATAGTATGTAAAAAGCGCTACTTTGCTTACTATATAGTATGGAAGTAGGCGGTTTCAAGTCTATAGAAATGTAAATAAGCTCAAATGAAAAATAAATAAAATAGGCTGAACTAAGTTGAACTTAAAGACGAAAGCATAAAAAGTCCTAGTTAAAAAAAACAATGTTTATTGATCATTTTTGACATGTATTTACTTTTGATAAAGTTAAGTGTTGTGAAAATGCTGACTCGCAACTATACGATGAGCCAAAAATGCAGCATCCACGCACTCCTTTACTATTTCCACATCTGTAAAGGGCTCGTAATGCTTTCCTAAAATCCACTGTATTTTCACTGAACACTCATAGATGACTCGTCATAGCTCGTGCAGTGAGTGAGTGAGGTCGCTCATACTGGGCTTTTAGTTCATTTATTTTTTGCACCCTTACCTCGGACCTGAGGGTAAGTTTCTTCAAAGTGTCTATAGTTTCGTAATGGTGTTTAATGTCCCCACTTTTGACAACCGCAACAGACTCACGAGCAGATGAGGCTCTCTGCTTTCTTCCCTGCACACCATAGCTGTGTCCCAATTCAAGGGCTGCGACCTTATAAGCATGGGACCTTAAAGATGAGCACTCGGCCTTTCAAGGTGGCAGCCTCAGAAGTTTGCGAAGAGAGCTGAAATGAGACGGTCTAACCTTCGGACGACCCATAATTGGCGTCACCTGCTGCATGCGCCTGTCAGCAGGGGTACGTTCAATCTCACATCGGTGCACAACGTTTTGCTACGGTTTCCGGGTTAAACGACATGTTTCCTTGAAACAGTGTGCAACGGAATGCAACAGGTTTTAGAAGTGTTTTCTCTTGTTTGGGGGGTGTGTCAGAAATGTCGACCCAATCAGCGGCAAGACGTATAAAACCACGCGGTAGTAAAGAGACAGCTCGCTCAATGGGCTCAAGTTAAAATGTTGTCTTTCATTCTGGACGGCAAGGTCAGTGACTGCAACATTGTGGGTCTTTTACAGTATTAAACACACATTTATAACGATTTCATCAGGCTTCAGAAACATTTAAAAAAGAACACAAAGAATGGCCTCTCAGCTACCGTAGTTGCAACTCTTGCGTCATCACAACAGGGCGTTCAACACATCGCTGTTTCTGTTTAATAAACATTGTGCAACTTTTTGTCGGGGCTTATTACACGGCTCTCTGGAATGCTTGATTCTGATTGGTCAGTTGAGACATTTGCAGGTTCGTTCTTTTCGAATAATAACTGCTCCAAATTAATAACGCATAGCCGGACTACTTGCACGAGTAAAATCGCTCCGCGCCAATAAAGATCAATAAAGATTACTGTCTGTTTGGTGCCATCTTGTAACAAACACTGGACAACCACGACAAGACACAGACAGCTTACTGAGACTGAACTTGACAAAATAGAGCATGACAGCTACGAAGCCAACACACACAAAAATACAGAATGGGGATTAAAACTTCTCAAAGACTGGGTAAAAGAGAAAAAATGGAGACAGACAAGTATGAAGCAGCGGATCTTAATAAGGTATTACGATCATTTTATGCATCTGTGCAAAGTTTCGCGGAAGGATAAATTGTTAATTTAAAACAAATATGCCAATAAAATGTTTAAAATTCATATTCATGTCCAGTTTTTTTCTTATGTGGCAAGTAGCCGTGTAATAAGTCGGGTCCTGATCCGCTTCGCGTCGGGTCCTGATCACACTGTCGGGGCTTATTTCCCAATAACTACCGGCTGCCTCTATATTATCCCTTACTGAACGCAGCCAAGGACATAGCGGAAATGTTTCTGACTTATTAAAATAAATATGAAATCAGAAAAATATTAATTTAGTTTAGAAAATATGACACGTTGATGTAGATTAAACTATTCAACAGTATATTAAATTAATCAACATTAGAAATATATGCATCATAAAAATAATATTATTAACACAAAACATTACTTATAATACTAAAACAGTGACAAGAAAAAAAATTCTGAAAAATACAATTTTTTTTAATAAAGGTTTTGTTTATTTTAGAATATCCAGCCGTTATATGCAGCTGTTGCAGGCGGCTTCATTCGTTCTATCCTTAACATCGCGGAGAAATGAGGACGCATTTTGAGGCTTCATTCTAAGCATCCTTTGAATTGGGACATACTTACCAGCCTCAAGTCGCGCTGCTGTGACGCAATCGGTCTTAAAATATGCCCTTAGGGTCCAGTCACACCAAAAGCGTTTATGGCAGTTGCAGGCGCCTTTTTTGAATGATATTCTATGGGCAGGGCGCGTTTGCGCGCTGTTTATGCGCGCCGAGCGCCTTGCGGTTTTCTGCCGCCTGCCGCGCACGCGTTTTTGAAGGAGCGCTGAGAGCAGAGAAGCGCCCGATGTCATTCTTGTCTTTCCATTGTCCAATCGAATGAGGGGAGAGGCGGCCTTACGTTGTGGCGAGGGAAGTTTACAGTTGCTTTGAAGAACCGGACTCCACTCGCTCACTGTCTCCTGCGTGTTTGGCACCTCTCACCCTCAAACAAGGTCAGAGCAAGCGTCCTCTTTTTAAAGTTTCTGCTAATATGACAGTTAACAGCAAAAGAGCGCTCACGCTTCAATATTTGATTGACAAGACAGCTGACTCGGTGGTTGCTTAGCAATATGAAAAGCCGCGTCGCACTGCTCTTTTTAAAAAAAGGCAGTGTGTCGCGCCTTGCGTTTGCAAGCGTTTAAAGCGCTTTTGGTGTGACTGGCCCCTTAGAAGGTCGCAGCCCTTGAATTGGGACACAGCTCATAGCCGTTTCTCAATATGCGTTCTTGTCTGTACTTGTGTTCTTGTGGACTTGTGAAACGTCATCAGTGGCGGCCCAAGTACTGTTCCAATTCAAAGTTCGCATCAAGCCCAAGTTCACAAAAATTCCCCGGATGTGTTCTTGATCCGCCCATTTTATCGAGGATGCATCAGAGGAGACTTGTGTGGACTAATGACAGTGAAGTTTCCCAGAATGCATTTCGCGTCAGAAGTTCGTTCTTCCGAGTCTGAACTTGAAAGTCCGAACTAGGAAGGACACAAGTCCGAACTTGGCGTACTTGGTATTTTGAAACGGCTCATGTGACTTTTCGCGCTGTCGCTGCACTCGAGTCGAAAGTCGAAACCTGTGTCGATGTAGGACCCATATAGCACTACTGGGCTGACCATATATGTGCCTGATATAAATTGGATTTTATAATAACGTTAAATAGCGTTTGCTATTTATGTATTTTATTGTGTTAAAAGTCTTTGCGGTCCGGATTCGGACCGGAGTCCGCCAGTTGACCCCTCACCCACACACTTTTTTTATATTACTCTTTTGATCATTGTGTTAACCTCACATCATTAATGAATCAGACATGGTAAGTTCTTATTATTAAAAAAATTAATAATTTCCTTTGGACTTGCACAACCTCCAAGTGAACTGGTCAGCTCAGGTCAGACTTGTTCCTATGGTTTCAGTTTCCCTATTCAGTTATATATAAGTCAATGAATGATCATTTATCATACTAGTTTAAAGGCGGAGTCCATGATGTTTGAAAGCCAATGTTGATATTTGAAATCACCTAAACAAACACGCCCCTACCCCAATAGAATCTGGACCTTCTGTTGATAGACCCGCCCCACACATACGCAACCCGGCATTTGATTTGATTTGATTGGCTATAAGTGTGTTTTGGTAGTCGGCCCGTCTCCTTTTCCAACGCGTTTTTCAAACATTGTGGACTCCGCCTTTGAGTGTTGGTCACAAGATTGTCCAGATGCAATTGTTTGGAGGTGATCAATATTTCCTCTTTTCTTCTCATAAAATGTAAAATGCTCCCCACGATAACAAAGGCTTGTGATTAGTCGAATTCATCCCCTAGCAGGACATGGGGTCTTCGTCGCACCTCCTCCTCCAAATACTGAATTATGTTTGCTTTCTGACCTTAAGACAGAATTTTCACAATGTAAATATGCACACATAAACAGGATAAAAAAACTAAGTGTCATAAATTATACTTACAGGCTGTAAATTAATAAATGCTTGCTTTGCCTCTTGGTACTGCAGGGAGGCTGAACCATCTTGCTGGCCATTTTGTAGGGTTTTTAACGCAACATCTCCAAGAATGTCTACATTTTAAAGAAAGAATTATGAATTAAATCTCAAAGCAAACACATCTGGCATGCTGAATAAATACTCTACTTTGACAGTAGATGGCGCTGAAGAGCAAATTCAACTGTTACCGGGGTTACCGTAAACGGTAGTAGACGTGCAGGATAAACAGCGCTTTATCAGGGATTATACTGAGGTAAGACGACGGTCCGTGTACGTTTCGATAGTTTGTTTTTTCGTTTAAACCAAAAAAACAAAATAACGAGAAACCACAGGTTTTTCGTTTGTCGTTTCAAACAAAAAACAAAACCGCTAAAATAAGAGCCGTTCTTCCGTTCAAAAACGAAAAACGACTAAACCAAATTCAAATAACGGTCCGATTTTGGTTTTTGGAAATTCCTTTTTTCATTTCTCCGTTTGAAGATCTACATTTTGGCCCTGTCCCAAATGGCGCACTTCATATGCACTTTCGGTCTCGTGGCCTTAAATTGCGCGTGCTCGCTTTAGTCAGGGGGCCAATTCTGAAAAGGGCTTCCGTTAAGACTTTTGCGGACATGTTTTGGTACAAGCTGTCACCCTATTTTTTTTGTTAGAAGACACCTATAGGTAAGAGATTAGGGGGGTTGTCAAGCTGAATTATTATTTTTTTTACTTGTGCAAGCGATTTCAGGATAATTTTTTTGGTTTCCAGCTCAACTCGACAATCCAACAATAAATGTTAAAATCTCCACAACCACAAGGCCCATATACATAAAAATGGTATCAAATGAAAGCAAACACTCATGGGATGTCTGCTGAAGTGTCAGAATGAACATTTATTGTACAATGTAAGAGAAAACAGAACTAAAACATGAAAAAAACAATCTCCGCCTAAAGAGAACCAGTTTTCAAAGTGAATATCAGCTTGGAAACATAACATAGTATCCCAAAAGTTCTATTTATCAGTACCCCTATCTATGGGAATGAGTCAAGCCAAGTTTAAAGCTTGTAGGGAGAGACAGTGCAATGATGCACAAGTTATAAAACTTTAATGTCAAGCCGAAATGTAGAACTGTAGATGGTGGTCTATGGTGCTATTTGACTTCATTAATGAACCAGGTTGTAACACATACTATATTTAATTGACATATCACTATAGTTAATAATTCTATCCTAACATAACTGTTCTCTCACTTCTTTGGGGTTAGGGGTTAGTAACTAGTTAGTAGTAATACATGGTAATGAAGAGCACCTCGAACATTAAAAAGTAAAGTTTGATTTAAGTTCAGATTTAAAGACTTTACCGCATGTCTGGATTTTAAACTTTATACATACACACGTGAGGAAGATCTTCATTTATGTCTGGACATTGAGGAAGCATTTATCTTTATCGTTACCTAAGAAGAACAATGGAGGACGCACTGGAGGAGGACATTGGAAGTAAGTAACAGTTAATTTATACTATTTATATTTGCTATCATGTAATATGCTCATGGCTTGTGCAGTTCAGCCTACGCACAGTAAGCATCAGCAGACGGCACGCTTCGGATTGAAAAAGTTTTGCATTGTTTACAAACGAGGAAGCGATCTCACGTAATGGCGGATTTCACTGTTGTATGATGTACAATGTTAAACACAGTTATTCACTTATATCCTTCATGGCAACTTTCAGTAAGCCTGCACTGCTGTATCTTTTAAGTGTGTGATGTAATATGATTCCATGTTTGCATGCTTATTTACAAACGAGGACGCAATCTCACGTAATGGCGGATTTCACTGTTGCATGCTGTACAGTGTTAAACACAGTTATTCACTTATATCCTTCATGGCAACTTTCAGTAAGCCTGCACTGCTGTGTCTTTTAAGTGTGTGATGTAATATGATTCCATGTATACATGCTTATTTACAAACGAGGACGCAATCTCACGTAATGGCGGATTTCACTGTTGCATGCTGCACAGTGTTAAACACAGTTATTCACTTATATCCTTCATGGCAACTTTCAGTAAGCCTGAACTGCTGTATCTTTTAAGTGTGTGCTGTAATATGATTCCATGTTTACATGCTTATTTACAAACGAGTACGCGTGACCTCCCGTAATGGCGGATATCTGTTACATGTTGTACAGTGTTAGACACAGTTATTCACTTTCGTATCCTTCATGGCAACTTTGAGTAATGCTGCACTGCGGGATTTGCTGTAAAATGATTCCATATTGTTTACATGCAAGGCAATTCCATACATTGCGCTTTACACGCGTCACCGTTTTTATGAACGCCGCGTTAAACGGAGACGCGAGCCCGCGCACATGGCCGCCATATGCAATGTGTTTTTAAAGTTCATACGCGCTTACAGAAACACGTTTAAAACAGAAGCTAGACGATAAGGGGATGGGCATCTGAAAACAGCTTTTTATATAACTAATCACTGCAGATGTTTATCTGAGATGTTCTGAATTTAGTTTGTGTACATGATAGTTTATATGAATGTACTATCAGTGATATTTACCCATCAGTTATATATGTAAGGATATTTCTGTGGACAATTTATGCTAACAGCTGTCCATAACTCTCTTACAGGTCTGCATCCCTCTCATCAGTACAGAAACAATGAAGTGGAAAAACACTTTTTGGACATAAAGTTATATGGTAACATTAGCCACATGACCAGCTCTGTTGTTTATCAGTTTCTTATACAAGTTAAGTTTTTGAATTGAGTTTGTTTCTAAATAAACTGAAAATGTCCTACTGACCTTCATCTCTATTTTTATTATATTGTTAACTTCTTAATAAACCTCAAACAAACATGTATACATTTGTCCTCACATTCTTTACTGTAGTTCCCAACATTCCTGCCTCATTATGCAGCTCATTATGCGAGCCTTTGTTTGCTAGCTGTAAATCAATCCTTTCTCGCATACGGCCCCTCTAAACAAAAACTGTCTTACAATTTCTAAATCAATATACTGGTTTATGTGAATGAGTAAGCAGAATGATTTTCACATCATTTTAATGAGAAAATCTTGACGATTAGATTCTGTTTAGAAAAGTCTTGTTAAAACATGTTTAGTATGGGTTTTGTGGACTTATATCAGTGACTTAAAAATTTTGCTTTTTTAAAAACCACGCATAAACATTTTTCTCTCAAAAATACAAACATACATACATGTAGCTCATATAATATTTTAGCCCAGTTTGTGCTGAACGCAGTGGTATGAGACACTTGCCATTAATATGTTTAAAGCAACTGAAAAAAGACCAAATGTAAGAGCATGTCAGAACCTCTGACAGTGTCCCAAAATGGTCGGACCCCAGAGGGTTAATGTCCTAATGATCAGCATACTTATTTGTATGTCCCACAGCTGACATGGAACGTTATTAACCTGTTCGGGAACTTCATTTTTTTTGCTCTAACCGGTTCAGGAACGTCAGTTTTAGGGTAGAACCGAAAACCGGAAACGTTAAAATACTGCTTCTGTTCAGAACGAACCAATTGGGAAAAAACCTGTTCAAAGCCCTGGTTTGCAGACAAACTGTTCTTCATGTGCAGCCCGTATGTGGGCAACATTAATCATCAATCCCAGCTGCCGTTGCCACTTTTTCATCATCATCGGGCAGCAGTGGCCTAGTGGTTCATGTAGGTTGTCTACAAACCGAAAGGTTGGTGGTTCAATCCCCGGCTCCACTGGACCAAGTGTCGAGGTGTCCTTGAGCAAGACACCTAACCCCAGCTGCTCCCGACGAGCTGGCTGGTGCCTTTAATGGCTGACACCGCCGTCGGTGTATGAATGTGTGAGTGAATGGGTGAATGTGAGGCTAATTGTAAAGCGCTTTGGATGGCCATAGGTCTGTTAAAAGCGCTATATAAATGCAGTCCATTTACCATTTACCATCATGATTAGAAAGTTTGGTTCAGACTGTTGACTCTGCTGTGATCATCTTCTCTGGATCTGCTGCCTCATGCCAAATCACAGCTAGGCTGACACAACAGTGCCCAATGTGGTGTGGTACTCTTGTGGTATTTATTGATTATTATTTTTTAATGATCATGCTTGCACATAAATTGGATTATATTGCACATTTGCCCAAAATTACAGTAGGACAGAAAATGGAAGCACTTTGGGGGGGATCCGATTTTACCACTTTTAAGAATATAATGTTAAAATGGTCAAAAAAACATTTACTAAGCTGACAACCTGGCTAGAACACATGTTGAGGGGTTAAATATTAATACTGGATAGGTTGTATGCTTGTACCGAGGGGTGTCCGACAAAGTTTTAATATCAGTTTTGGCCTCCTGACTACTTAGTCTATGAGTCCATAGGGTGTCCCATCTGTCCTTTTTATGCTTCGAAGTGTGCTCATCAGCGCCGACTTTGCCCGCTTGATGCGGTCTTCGGTAAAGCCCGCACTGCAGTAGGCTTCGCACACTTTACAAACCCAGAAGTCCTTGCGAAAGAGCAATCAGACCAATCAGACGACGGAAGGGAGGAGCTCACACTGACGGGCAACTTCTCTACCTATTTCCGGTGTGACGCTCGAGTCTGTCCCAAAATACAACTCCGTTAAACCCACGTGGACTCGCATTAAGGGTCCCTAAAGTCTGGACTACGTGATGTCATCAAAGTGTGGACTGAGGAGGACCACAAGTCCGGAGTGTGCCATTTGGGACAGGACCTAAGAGAAAGACAGGTTGGCCACGTGACGCGGAAGTTATCGTAAATACAGCCTATCAAAATAAAAGCCAAGGTTTTAGAACGTTCATAATAATATATGCAGCAGTAACATTACACCAGAGTAATGTTAGAAGAAAATAAATCAATAAATACATAGGCTTATATAAACCTGAACCGAAAGAAATATGTTGGCAACAGTAGTTTATTACAGTGTCCAACGTACACATCACCATTCATGAGCGCATTTGGTTCAATACAGTAGCCTACTAAGAACTTATTGTGTGTGCAGAGTTGTTACTGTTAGCGCTATATTATATAATTAAATTAATATTTAATGTGGTTTCCACCTTAAAGAGTAACTAAACCCTAAACCAATTTTTTTTAGTTAATGATCTGTAAGAATGATGCTTTATTAGTGCTGTTCATTGATTTTAGTAACTTTTTTTACATTTGGATATAAAGTGTTTCAATACTGCAATATATGGTGTAAAACGTCTGAGTGCTGCCCTCTTCAGGTTGAACGGTGGCTACTGCAGTTGAATTTTCCTATTGGATGTTGAGTCCAAAAAATGACTCGTGACGTCAGCAGATTCAAGCTCACCACGCCCTTGTTACGATCTCACCACATGCTTGGTACGAGTTTAGTTCGTCCCCTCTATCTCCGTTGGGATCTGCCCACTTTTCTTGCATTTTTCAAATATTGCCAGTGGGCGGTGTCAGGCTCTGACCAGGGGTTTAGTTACGCTTTAATGGACCAAACTAGTATTTTGTGTAACCATGGTTTTTAGTTTTAACTGTAGTAAAACCATGGTTAATTTTACACAGAGCCCAAAAAAATACTAAAGGACAGTACCCACCCAGCCACAGCCTGTTCACCCTGCTGCCCCCCCCCCTCCCCCCAAGTTATCAGATTGGTAAACTCTAGTTCATCCTCAGCTGCTCCACTGGTTATAGTTCATTTCGGTTTATTATAATTGCTTCTATATTAATGTTTATTGTCGGCTATGTAGCGGAAGGGAGTTACAAACTAAATGTATACTTTATAACCTGTTATATTGTGACAAAATAAATCTACCCACCTACCTTAAAGAAGAATAAAGTGAATGTTTTGGAAAGGCCAAGTCAAAAGTTCTGACCTTATAATGATTGAAATGTTGTGGAAGGATGAGGAAGCAAGCAGCTCATGTGAGGAAACCCACCAATATTGTGTCAAAGCTGTTCTGTACAGAGGAATGGGCAATTTTGTTGCAATTATTGCTGATGTACTCAGCGTGTACAGCGCTAAGCGTTTTTATTAATGCAATTATGTTTTTGGACTTTCTTTTGAGGACCTTGTAAAATGTTCTTAAAGTTGATATGTTCTCTGTAATACCAATACTATAATAGTAATTTGCAGACATTTAGGGAAGATCTAATTTATGTGTTGCAATGAAGTGCTACAAATTAAACGATTTGCGTAGAGTATTTGTATGTAGATAGCTGACAAATGTAAACCATTTGATTTTGCTTGCACTTTCATTATGCAAAAAGAAGGGGGAGGGCAAATGTGACCTCACCGTTCCTCTGCTTCTAGGGAAAATCAAAAATTAAGGAAGCGCCAACGAGAGTAACACTAATAAAGATTATGTGCTTGCATGTGACAGTGTAAAAAAGGTGAGTTCAACATTGTATTCAATAGTTAAGTTTAGTGTGAATGTGATGGGTGTTTCTCTTTACGCGCGTGATTTGCATAGTCGGGCGCTGTCATCGCTTTTTATTGTTGTGTAGTTTCAGTTTTAGACGTCAATTCTTCTTTTAAATGTATGGATTCAAGAGCCTTCTCTTGAACTTGGGTATATTTAAGTACATTTTTAGTGTCGTATGTCGTATCAATTTGTGGTACGTACATCAGCTATTGAGTGTAAACATCTGTTAATTTATTTGTAATAAATTAATATTAATATTATTAAGTCGGTATAAACAAGACGGCACGATTTGGCCTTTCATTATATTTTCCTGATGTTGGAAGGCAATAGATGTTATATAAACGTTAATAGCTTGATTTTAAATGTCAAAAGGATTTTTTTTTCGGTAACACTTTATTTTACGACCCGCAAAGTACCGGGTAATTAAACCGAATTTACAGCGTACCTATTTGTAACAACAGGGTACCTCTACAGTACGTACTTGTAGGTATAAGGGAATATTATTTTAAGTTTGGGGTAATAAGGGGGAAAGAATATGAAGAATTATAAATGATTTATACTCTAAGTATTTTATAACTACAGGGTACCTATTGTAATATTACGTGGTATGTATGACTAGTCAAGTCTATGGGGAAATTATGTTTTATTTCTTTATTTAATTTATTGTGAATTTTTCATATTGACTACTGAATGTTGATATAGTCGATGTCTACGAGCCACATCGGCAAATAAATATAACAGCACATCACTTTTATTTTAGTAGCCTATAGCCTATTACTTGCTTTTAATAACAAAAGTCCAACTGATTTAATGTGGTTATCTTTTTTTTTAAGGTAAGTACAATAAAAATAGCAACTTATTCCCTATTTACCAGGAAACTCTTACATTTGCGGACATATTTGAAGTGGTGCTTTGCAATTTATTTACTTTTATTTCAAATGACATGACCACAAAGCAGCACGCTATTTGTTTATTTTTAATAGGTGTTATCATTGGTAGAATAAAACTTTGCAACATGTGTAAACACAAGTATTTTAGCCAAATATAATTTATGCAATGGAAAACCAGAATGAAACAACAGCAGATATCAGCTCCCGCTAAAGAAAAAGACGACTACATGCGTAGGCTACTGCGCAGGTGTAGAGCGCGCGGCCGTCTGCAGGAGGTTTGCTGGAACGCGATCTTGAGGTGAAATTTCTTTAAGAGGTTTTTAAAACTTATTACACTGTGGATTACGGCTGCGAGTGATGTGAGCAGGATCCGCATGCTGGATAAGGTGACTTGTTTTGTTAATACATGACTCACGCATTTAAAACAATGTTTTTCAAGACAGTTTAACAGTAGCAGCTAGCTAGCACATAAATTAGCCTAAAGTTTATAACTGGCTCAGAAAACTCAGTTTTTTGTCAAGTCACAGTGAAGAAACATTTACTGAAGGCTTTAATTTATGTTTTTTATATGTAATGCAGAACAGCATTTGTGAGACGACATCAACTCAACATCCGAGTGAACAAGAACACCAACAGAGGAAGCCAGCCGCAAAAACAACGAATAATTGTCATGACTTTTTATTTGAAATAAAAGTTATGTGATAATAAACATTAAGTGTTGGCTTAATTATAGTGTTTTAAAGATGTTTTGAAATAAGTTGTTTTAAAATAAAAATAACATTATTCTGTATGTTTATGGTATTTACCCTATAACATTTATAACAAGAGGTGAACAAAGCACCACTTTAGTTTACAGCCCGCAAATATGAGAGTTACCCGGTAAATACACAGAACAAGTGGGGAATAAGACCCACTTTAATTTACAGCCCGCAAATATAAGAGTTACCTGGTAACTCCTGTATACATATACAGATCAAAGAGGTACAAGTTGCTATTATTTTTATTGTGTGTTATATTTTATTTGCCGACGTGGCTTAGACATCAACTGTAGGCTTTACAATACACTTCATCAGGTAAGTAGCATATATGAATAAAAACATATTACACATAGACCATAGACGTAAGTCATACATACCACGTAATATTACAATAGGTACCCTGTAGTTATGAAATACTTAGAGAATAATTTCCCATATATTCTTACCCCCTTATTACCCCAAACTTAAAATATTGTTCCCTTATACCTACAAGTATGTACTGTAGAGGTACTCTGTTGTTACAAATAGGTACGCTGTAAATTCGGTTTAATTACGCGGTACTTTGCGGGTCGTAAAATAAAGTGTTACCAATGATCTAATTAAATTTTTGTGTAATTCCATACATATACAGTATGAAGTTATTCGAGAAAAATTATTAAATCATAACGCTTTGCTTGCTCACGTACCTGTATATGTTGTACTAATTTTAGCCAGCGAATTTTCTGGACTCTTTTAAATGGAATCTGTACAGCACCTCTATTATATACAGATGTTATCCCATTAATTTCTATTTTCTCACCTTAGGTTGAAGCCACAGCCATGCTGTGTTGATCAGTTGAGGAAGTTTAAGTCAGACTAAGTGTGTGACTTCTGCAACGATATCTACAATGCAGCATAGAGATGCTCAGTTCATGGAGGGGTACCAGAAGAAACTGCTTGAGGAGTTCAGACGCAGCAGCAATAAAATCCTTATTGTGGGTGAAGCGAAATACCGCACAACAAACCACATATAATTATACAAACCCAGGGAGCACAGCTATATAAAAGCTCAATTTTCCCAGTAGCACTTTTACATTTTATTAAAAACATTAATTTTAATGTTTTTTAGTGGTATACAGTCTCGTTTTTTTAAACGCACAATATGTAATTTTCTCCGCTAGAGGTCACTAAAAGGGCTGGGTATACGTTTATTACTCTACCAGTGCGTCAGGGAGGCACTGATTTTGCGACATTTACAGTACATTAAAAAATGTAGGATAGGTGAAGAAAAGTAGTCGATCCACCATTGCAAACAAAGTTTTAGAACAAACAACAAGAAAACAAAGAACGTAAATTAAACATTATGGTGACGAAAATGCGCCACGTTTTCTGTTCTTGGAAGAAGTAAAAATAAAATAAAATAAAAAACGAACGTGTGCGTGCAAATGCTGTCTATTGCCTTTGTGTAATTGTTTGTAAGTGTCATGTCTCAATATTTTCTCGCGCATGCACTGTTGTACGCGTACTGTCTGCAGACGGTGCGTGCGGATGGCCGCGGACCCTACTGATAACGAAAATAATGTCATAGGAAAGCATATCTTCGGCTAAAGAACAACAGGGGCGTAGCTTGATATTGATAATACTGTGAAAGAATGTTGAACAATGGGAGTTGTGCTATATATGCGTCTCAATTTACAAACTATTAGTAAGTCCCAAATTGTAATATGTTAAAATGAGTATCCATAAAGTACCAGGACGGTCCACTGTTTACAGTGAAAATATGAAGTGCAGATCCATGCACATTGAAACGTCTGATATTACTCTGAACTCACAGAGAGAGGGCGCCCTGGTGAAAAACAAATATACTTTATTGTATTTCAAGTATATTTAACTTTGCAATTGTACATTACAAATATACTTACAAAGGAGTGTACTTTCTTTAAACATATTTAAAGTATGCTTACAACATATTTGCGCGTATTTTTTACAATTAAACATACTTCAAAATAATTATACTTTAGTATATTTTTTAAAAGTATACTTTAGAAAAATATACTTAAAGTTAAAGTTTTGTGCAATTTTTAAAGTATACAAAATGTAAACTTATTTTAAAATGTATTTTAGGTATACTTTATCGGTATGCTTAAAGTTATCATTATAATGCACTGACAGTATATTTCTAAAATACATTATTTAGTATTCTTTAGAAACAGTATATTTTAAGCACATTTTGAAAGTATATGGGGTGTACAAATGTATATTATTTTATGGAGAAATAACGTGGGCTTAAAATTACGAGAGAGCAGTATGTTCTGTTACATTTTATATTGTAGATGTATACATTTGTAATATACTATTAACATAATAAGGTACACTTTAACTTCACTATAGTCAAGCATTGGATAAACCAATGAACTGTGTTTTACCACAAAATAACCATGGTTTTGCTAATAATAATCAATACACCAAAAAAACATGGTTACTAAACTTTTACCACAAAAAAAAACATTCATTTTCGTAAGGGGAATATGAGTGTTTGTTTTTTTGTAGTTTTTGAGTCAATTGCATACCGCTTTTAGCTGTACACATTAATTAACTTAAACAGTTTTCGTAAATGGATTTCAGAGAAAAGTGAATTCTGAGATTTGAATAATGCATCTGACGTGTGGGATGACGTCACGACGCACGTATTTTGATTTTTAACAGTCGTTTAAGACACTGCGGTCAGGCCACCCTCCACTTTGAAAAAGACGGTCAAACTAGCCCTCACGTTTTTTTCTGTGTGCACATATATTAGGCATTACGGTAAATGCACGAGAGGAATGATTTCAAAATAAAAGTTTCTCACCTAATTTGTTGATATTTCTGTTGCATTCTGTGTCTATTTTAAATCGTTGCTAGGGTATTATGGGTGGTTTCTAGGCTGTTTCTGTTGCATTCTGTGTGGTTGCTAGGGTTCTGTAAGTGGTTGCTATGTTGTTTCTGTTGCATTCTATTTGGTTGCTAGGCTGTTTCTGTTGCATTCTGTGTGTGTTTAAGTCATTGCTAGGGTATTATTGGTGGTTGCTAGGCGGTTTCTCTTGCATTTTGTGTGGTTGCCAGGCTGTTGCTAGGGTTCTTTAAATTGTTGCTAGGGTATTATAGGTGGTTGCTAGGCTGTTTCTGTTGCATTCTGTATCTGTTTTAAGTTGTTGCTAGGGTATTATGGGTGGTTGCTAGGCGGTTTCTCTTGCATTTTGTGTGGTTGCTAGGCTGTTGCTAGGGTTCTTTAAATGGTTGCTAGGCTGTTTCTATTGCATTCTGTGTGTGTTTTAAGTTGTTGCTAGGGTATTATGGGTGGTTGTTAGGCGGTTTCTCTTGCATTCCGTGTGGCCGCTAGGCTGTTGCTAAGGTTCTTTAAGTGGTTGCCAGGCTGCCCCTGTTGCATTCTGTATCTGTTTTAAGTTGTTGCTAGGGTATTATGGGTGGTTGCTAGGCGGTTTCTCTTGCATTTTGTGTGGTTGCTAGGCTGTTGCTAGGGTTCTTTAAGTTGTTGCTAGGGTATTCTGGGTGGTTGCTATGCGGTTTCTCTTGCATTCTGTGTGGTTGCTAGGCTGTTGCTAGGGTTCTTTAATTGGTTGCTAGGCTGTTTCTGTTGCATTCTGTGTGTGTTTTAAGTGGTTGCTAGGGTATTATGGGTGGTTGCTAGGCGGTTTCTCTTGCATTCTGTGTGGTTGCTTGGCTGTTGCTAGAGTTCTTTAAGTTGTTGCTAGGGTATTATGGGTGGTTGCTAGGCTGTTTCTGTTGCATTCTGTGTGTGTTTTAAGTTGTTGCTAGGGTATTATGGGTGGTTGCTAGGCTGTTTATGTTGCATTTTGTGTGGTTGCTAGGCTGTTGCTAGGGTTCTTTAAGTTGTTGCTAGGGTATTATGGGTGGTTGCTAGGCGGTTTCTCTTGGGTTGCTAGGCTGTTTCTGTTGCATTCTGTGTGTGTTTTAAGTGGTTGCTAGGGTATTATAGGTGGTTGCTAGGCGGTTTCTCTTGCATTCTGTGTGGTTGCTTGGCTGTTGCTAGAGTTCTTTAAGTTGTTGCTAGGGTATTATGGGTGGTTGCTAGGCTGTTTATGTTGCATTCTGTATCTGTTTTAAGTTGTTGCTAGGGTATTATGGGCGGTTTCTCTTGCATTTTGTGTGGTTGCTAGGCTGTTGCTAGGGTATAATGGATGGTTGTTAGGAGGTTTCTCTTGCATTTTGTGTAGTTGCTTGGCTGTTGCTAGGGTTCTTTAAGTTGTTGCTAGGGTATTATGGGTGGTTGCTAGGCGGTTTCTCTTGCATTCTGTGTGGTTGCTAGGCTGTTGCTAGGGTATTATGGGTGGTTGATAGGTGGTTTCTCTTGCATTTTGGGTGGTTGCTTGGCTGTTGCTAGGGTTCTTTAAGTTGTTGCTAGGTTATTATGGGTGGTTGCTAGGCTGTTTCTGTTTTATTCTGTGTCTAAGTCTTTGCTAGGGTATTATGGGTGGTTGCTAGGCTGTTTCTGTTTTATTCTGTGTCTGTTTTAAGTCGTTGCTAGGGTATTATGGGTGGTTGCTAGGCTGTTTCTATTGCATTCTGTTTCTGTTTTAAGTCGTTGCTAGGGTTTTATGGGTGGTTGCTAAGCGGTTGCTCCGGCATTCTGTGAGGCTACTTGGCAGTTGCTAGGGTATTATGGGTGGTTGCTAGGCTCTTGTTGTGGCATTCTTGTTGGATGCTATGCTATTGCTCTTGTTTTCTGGGTGATTGCTAGACTGTTGCTAGGGTATAATTAGTGGTTGCTATACTGTTGATAGGGTGTTATTGGTTATTGCTAGGCTGTTGTTGAGATATTATGGTGGATTACTATGAGGTTGCGAGCATATTAAGGGTGGTTGCTGGGCTGTTGTTGTGACATTCTATTTGATTGCTAGGCTGTTGCTAGGCTACGGTATTTAAATTGGTTGCTAGGATATTGTTATGGTTTTCTTGGTGATTGTGAGGTGAGGCTGTGGCTTTCCTAATGATTGATAAGCCTTTGCTAGGGTATTATAGGTGGCCCACAAAATTGCTAGGCTGTACAGGGTGGTCGACACAGAACTGCCATGCACCCAATAGGGAGTCAGTAAAAGAAAACGACCTGTTTCCACAGAATCATTCCATTTCTGAATACTAGTACACTATCTCAGGTTGTCACCACTGCAGTATCATCACAGTCTGATATGCTGTTTTTAAAAATAGAGAGCTCCAAGAAGTCCTACACACCCGCAGCACTTTCCATACACTCGGCCAGATGCTACAGAGAAACCACCCGTCTCCACAGAATCATTCCACCTCCAAATGACAGTACACCATCCCAGGTTGTCACTCCTGCAGTATCATCACAATCTGATATGCTGTTTTTTAAATAGGGGGTTCTAAGATGTCCTATACACTTGCAGTATTTTCTATACATTTGGCTAGATGTTAAAAGGAAACTACCTGTTTCCACAGAATCATTCCACTTCTAAATGATAGTACACCACCTCAGGTTGTCACCACTGCAGTATCACCACAGTCTGATATGCTGTTTTTAAAATATAGAGCCCTGAGCTATTATATACACTCTGTATTTTCTATACATTCGATTACATGTTAAAGAGAAACTACCTGTTTCCACAGAATCATTCCACTTCTAAATGTTAGTACATTATCTCAGGTAGTCACTTCTGCAGTATCATCACAGTCTAATATGCTGTTTTTGAAATAGAGAGCTCTAAGAAGTCCTATAAATTGCTGTATTTTCTATACATTTGGTTAGATGTTAAGGGGAAACTACCTGTTTCCACAGAATCATTCCACTTCTGAATGATAGTACACCATCTCAGGTTGTCACTCCTGCAGTATCATCACAGTCTGATATGTTATTGTTAAAATATAGAGCCCTAAGATACCATACACACTCTGTATTTTCTATACATTCAGATAGATGTTAAAAGAAAACTACCTGTTTCCACAGAATTATTTTACTTCTGAATGATAGTACACCATCTCAGGTTGTCACCACTGCAGTATCATCACAGTCTGATATGCTGTTTTTAAAACAGAGAGCTCTAAGCAGTCCTATACACTTGCAGTATTTTTTATACATTCAGTTGAATGTTAAAGGGAAACTACCTGTTTCCACAGAATCATTCCACTTCTGAATGATAGTACACCATCTCATGTTGTCACCCCTGCAGCACCACCACAGTCCGATATGCTGCCTTCAAAATAGAAAGCTCCAAGAAGTCCCACACACCTGCAGTATTTTCCACACATTCGGCAAGATGCCAAAGGGAAACCACCCGTTCCCACAGAATCATTTCACTTCTGAATAATAGTACACCATCTCAGGTTGTCACCACTGCAGTATCATCACAGTCCGACATGCTGTTCCCAAAATAGAGAGCCCCGAGGTATCATAAACACTCTGTATTTACTATACATTCGGTTACATGTCAAAGAGAAACCACCTGTTTCCACAGAACCACCCCACCTCCAAATGACAGCACACCAACCCAGGCCGCCACCCCTGCAGCACCACCACAATCCGGTATGCTGTTTTCAAAACAGGGGGCTCCAAGATGGCTTATACACTTGCAGTATTTTCTATACATTCAGTTAGATGTTAAAGGGAAACTACCTGTTTCCACAGAATCATTCCACTTCTAAATGATAGTACACCAACTCAGGTTGTCACCCCTGCAGTATCATCACAATCTGATATGCTGTTTTTAAAATAGGGGGTTCTAAGATGGCTTATACACTTGCAGTATTTTCTATACATTCAGTTAGATGTTAAAGGGAAACTACCTGTTTCCACAGAATCATTCCACTTTTAAATGTTAGTACATTATCTCAGGTAGTCACTTCTGCAGTATCATCACAGTCTATTATGCTGTTTTTGAAATAGAGAGCTCTAAGCAGTCCTATAAATTGCTGTATTTTCTATACATTTGGTTAGATGTTAAGGGGAAACTACCTGTTTCCACAGAATCATTCCACTTCTAAATGATAGTACACCATCTCAGGTTGTCACTCCTGCAGTATCATCACAGTCTGATATGTTATGGTTAATATATAGAGCCCTACGATACCATACACTCTCTGTATTTTCTATACATTCAGATAGATGTTAAAAGAAAACTACCTGTTTCCACAGAATTATTTTACTTCTGAATGATAGTACACCATCTCAGGTTGTCACCACTGCAGTATCATCACAGTCTGATATACTGTTTTTAAAACAGAGAGCTCTAAGCAGTCCTATACACTTGCAGTATTTTTTATACATTCAGTTGAATGTTAAAGGGAAACTACCTGTTTCCACAGAATCATTCCACTTCTGAATGATAGTACACCATCTCAGGTTGTCACTCCTGCAGTATCATCACAGTCTGATATGCTGTTTTTAAAATAGAAAGCTCTATGCAGTCCTATACACTTGCAGTATTTTCTATACATTCAGTTAGATGCTAAAGGGAAACTACCTGTTTCCACAGAATCATTCCACTTCTAAATGATAGTACACCATCTCAGGTTGTCACACCTGCAGTATTACCACAGTCTGATATGCTGTTTTTAAAATACAGAGCCTTGAGCTATCATATACACTCTGTGTTTTCTATACATTCGGTTACATGTTAAAGGGAAACTAGTTGTTTCAACAGAATAATTCCACTTCTAAATTATAGGACATCATCTCACATTGTCACTCCTGCAGTATCATCACAGTCTGATATGCTGGTTTCAAAATAGAGAGCTCCAAGAAGTCCCACACACTTGCAGTATTTTCTATACATTCGGTAAGATGTTAAAGGGAAACTACCTGTTCCCACAGAATCATTTCACTTCTGAATAATAGTACACCATCTCAGGTTGTCACCACTGCAGTATCATCACAGTCTGATATGCTGTTTTTAAAATAGAGAGCCCTGAGGTATCATAAACACTCTGTATTTACTATACATTCGGTTACATGTTAAAGAGAAACTACCTGTTTCCACAGAATCATTCCACTTCTAAATGATAGTACACCAACTCAGGTTGTCACCCCTGCAGTATCATCACAATCTGATATGCTGTTTTTAAAATAGGGGGTTCTAAGATGGCTTATACACTTGCAGTGTTTTCTATACATTCAGTTAGATGTTAAAGGGAAACTACCTGTTTCCACAGAATCATTCCACTTCTAAATGATAGTACACCAACTCAGGTTGTCACCCCTGCAGTATCATCACAATCTGATATGCTGTTTTTAAAATAGGGGGTTCTAAGATGGCTTATACACTTGCAGTATTTTCTATACATTTAGTCAGATGTTAAAGGGAAACTACCTGTTTCCACAGAATCATTCCACTTCTAAATGATAGTACACCATCTCAGGTTGTCACCACTGCAGTATCATCACAGTCTGATATGCTGTTTTAAAATAGAAAGCTATAAGAACTCCTATACACTTGCAGTATTTTCTATACATTGGGTTAGATGTTAAAAGGAATCTACCCGTTTCCACAGAATCACTCCACTTCTAAATGATAGTACACCACTTCAGGTTGTCACCCCTGTAGTATTATCACAGTCCGATATCCGTTTTTTAAATTAGGGGGCTCTAAGATCACATATACACTATGTATTTTCTACACATTCAGCCAGATGCAAAAGGGAAACTACCTGTCTCCACAGAATCATTCCACCTCCAAATGACAGCACACCAACCCAGGCCGTCACCCCTGCAGCACCACCACAGTCTGACACGCTGTCTTCAAAAAAGAGAGCCCTGAGGTATCATAAACACTCTGTATCTATCATACATTCGGCTACATGCTAAAGGGAAACTACCTGTCTCCACAGAATCATTCCACTTCTAAATGATAGTACACCAACTCAGGTTGTCACCCCTGCAGTATCATCACAATCCGATATGCTGTTCCCAAAATAGGGGGTTCTAAGATGGCTTATACACTTGCAGTATTTTCTATACATTCAGCTAGATGCCAAAGGGAAACTACCCGTCTCCACAGAATCATTCCACTTCTAAATGATACCACACCATCTCAGGTTGTCACCACTGCAGTATTACCACAGTCTGATATGCTGTTTTTAAAATAGAGAGCTCTAAGAAGTCCTATACACTTGCAGTATTTTCTATACTTTCGGTTACATGTTAAAGGGAAACTACCTGTTTCCACAGAGTCATTCCACTTCTGAATGATAGTACACCATCTCAGGTTGTCACACCTGTAGTATCATCAAAGTTTGATATGCTGTTTTTAAAATAGAGAGCTCTAAGAAGTCCTATACACTTGCAGTATTTTCTATACATTCGGTTAGATGTTAAAGGGAAACTACCTGTTTCCACAGAATCATTCCACTTCTATTCGGTTAGATGTTAAAGAGAAACTACCCGTTTCCACAGAATCATTCCACTTCTGAATGATAGTACAGCATCTCAGGTTGTCACCCCTGTAGTATTATCACAGTCTGATATGCGTTTTTTAAATTAGGGGGCTCTAAGATCACATATACACTCTGTATTTTCTATACATTCAGTTAGATGTTAAAGGGAAACTACCTGTTTCCACAAAATCATTCCACTTCTGAATGATAGTACAACATCTCAGGTTGTCACCCCTGTAGTATTATCACAGTCTGATATGCATTTTTTAAATTAGGGGGCTCTAAGATCACACACACACCCTGTATTTTCCATACATTCAGCCAGATGCAAAAGGGAAACCACCTGTCTCCACAAAACCATTCCACCCCCGAACGACAGCACAACACCTCAGGCCGCCACCCCTGCAGCACCACCACAGTCCGACATGCTGCTTCCAAAATGGAGAGCTCCAAGATGTCCAATAAACCCCGCATCTTCCATACATTCAATTAGATGTTAAAGGGAAACTACATGTTTCCACATAATCATTCCACCTCTGAATGACAGGACACCATCCGAGGCTATCACTCCCCCAGTATCACAACAGTCTGATATTCGGTCTCCAAATCAGGGTGGCTCTAAATTTCATATACACTCTGCATTTTCTATTCATTCGGTTAGATGTTAAAAGGAAACTACAGAGTGTATATGACATCCTATAGCTCTCTGTTTCAAAAACAGCATCTCAGACTGCAATGACACTGCAGAAGCGACAACCCGAGGCGGTGTACCATCACCCAGAAGTGGAATGACCCTGTGGAAACAGGCATTGTACCTCCAAAATCTAACCGAATGTATAAAAATATAGATGATATAGGACATCCTAGAACCACCCATTCCAAAAACAGAACACCAGACTGTGATGGCACTGCAGGAGCGCCAACCATTGATGGTGCACTATCACTCTGAAGCGAAACGATTCCGTGGAAACAGGTAGTTTTCCTTTAACATCTAACCAAATTTATAGAAGATACTGCATGTGTTAGACATCTTAGAGCTCTCTAATTGAAAGTCTGCATATCGGACTGTGGTGATGCTGCGGGGGTGACGACCTGAGCAGGGGTGACAACCTGAGATGGTGTACTATCATTCAGAAGTGGAATGATTCTGTGGAAACAGGTAGTTTCCCCTTAACATGTAACTGAATGTATAGAAAATACACTGTGTATGATACCTCAGGGCTATATATTTTAACAACAGCATATCAGATTGTGCTGATACTGCAGTGGTGACAACCTGAGATGGTGTACTATCATTTAGAAGTGGAATGATTCTGTGGAAACAGTTAGTTTCTCTTTAACATCTAACCGAATGTACAGAAAATACCACAAGTGTATATGACTTCTTAGAGCTCTCTATTTTAAAAACAGCATATCAAACTGTGATGAAACTGCAGTGGTGACAAACTGAGATGGTGCACCACCATTCAGAAGTGGAATGATTATGTGGAAACAGCTAGTTTCCCTTTAACATGTAACTGAATGTATAGAAAATACACTGTGTATGATACCTCAGGGCTATATATTTTAACAACAGCATATCAGACTGTGCTGATACTGCAGTGGTGACAAACTGAGATGGTGTACCACCATTCAGAAGTGGAATGACTCTGTGGAAACAGGCAGCCTCCCCCCAACATACAGCCGAATGTATAGAAAATACTGCAAGTGTATAGGACTGCATAGAGCTCTCTATTTTAAAAACAGCATATCAGACTGTGATGATAGTGCAGGAATGACAACCTGAGATGGTGTAGTATAATTCAGAAGAGGAATGATTCTGTGGAAACAGGCAGTCTCCCTCCAACATGTAACCGAATGTATAGAAAATACAGTGTGTATATGATAGCTCAGGGCTCTATATTTTAACAATAACATATCAGACTGTGATGATACTGCAGGAGTGACAACCTGAGATGGTGTACTATCATTTAGAAGTGGAATGATTCTGTGGAAACAGGTAGTTTCCCTTTAACATGTAACTGAATGTATAGAAAATACAGTGTGTATATGATAGCTCAGGGCTCTATATTTTAAAAACAGCATATCAGACTGTGGTGATACTGCAGTGGTGACAACCTGAGATGGTGTACTATCATTTAGAAGTGGAATGATTCTGTGGAAACAGCCAGTTTCCCTCCAACATCCAACCCAATACACAGAAAATACAGAGTGTATATGATACCTCAGGGCTCCATACTTTAACAACAGCATATCAGACCGCGACGATACCTCCGTGGCGACAACCTGAGATTGTGTACTATCATTTAGAAGTGGAATGATTCTGTGGAAACAGGTAGTTTCCCTTTAACATATAGCCGAATGTATAGAAAATACTGCAAGTGTATAGGACTGCATAGAGCTCTCTATTTTAAAAACAGCATATCAGACTGTGGTGATACTGCAGTGGTGACAACCTGAGAAGGTGTACTATCATTTAGAAGTGGAATGATTCTGTGGAAACAGCTAGTTTCCCTTTAACATCTAACCCAATACACAGAAAATACAGAGTGCACATGATACCTCAGGGCTCTATATTTTAACAACAGCATATCAGACTGTGCTGATACTGCAGTGGTGACAACCTGAGATGGTGTACTATCATTCAGAAGTGGAATGATTCTGTGGAAACATGTAGTTTCCCTTTAACATCTAACCAAATGTATAGAAAATACTGCAACTGTATAGGACTTCTTAGAGCTTTCTATTTAAAAAATAGCATATCAGACTATGATGATACTGCAGGAGTGACTACCTGAGATGGTGTACTATCATTTAGAAGTGGAATGATTATGTGGAAACAGGTAGTTTCCCTTTAACATGTAACTGAATGTATAGAAAATACAGTATGTATATGATAGCTCAGGGCTCTATATTTTAAAAACAGCATATCAGACTGTGATGATACTACAGGTGTGACAACCTGAGATGTTGTACTATCAGTCAGAGGTGGAATGATTTTGTGGAAACAGGTAGTTTCCCTTTAACATATAGCTGAATGTATAGAAAACACTGCACGTGTATAGGACTTCTTAGAGCTTTCTATTTCATAAACTGTATATCAAACTGTGCTGATACTGCAGTGGTGACAACCTGAGATGGTGTACTATCATTTAGAAGTGGAATGATTATGTGGAAACAGGTAGTTTCCCTTTAACATGTAACTGAATGTATAGAAATACACTGTGTATGATATCTCAGGGCTATATATTTTAACAACAGCATATCAGACTGTGCTGATACTGCAGTGGTGACAACCTGAGATGGTGTACTATCATTTAGAAGTGGAATGATTCTGTGGAAACAGGTAGTTTCTCTTTAACATCTAACCGAATGTATAGAAAATACCACAAGTGTATATGACTTCTTAGAGCTTTCTATTTTAAAACAGCATATCAGACTGTGATGATACTACAGGTGTGACAACCTGAGATGGTGTACTATCAGTTAGAAGTGGAATGATTTTGTGGAAACAGGTAGTTTCCCTTTAACATATAGCCGAATGTATAGAAAATACTGCAAGTGTATAGAACTACTTAGAGCTCTCTATTTTAAAAACAGCATATCAGACTGTGATGATACTACAGGTGTGACAACCTGAGATGGTGTACTATCATTTAGAAGTGGAATGATTCTGTGGAAACAGGTAGTTTCTCTTTAACATCTAACCGAATGTATAGAAAATACCACAAGTGTATATGACTTCTTAGAGCTTTCTATTTTAAAACAGCATATCAGACTGTGATGATACTACAGGTGTGACAACCTGAAATGGTGTACTATCAGTCAGAAGTGGAATGATTTTGTGGAAACAGGTAGTTTCCCTTTAACATGTAACCGAATGTATAGAAAATACTGCAAGTGTATAGGACTACTTAGAGCTCTCTATTTTAAAAACAGCATATCAGACTGTGATGATACTACAGGTGTGACAACCTGAGATGGTGTACTATCATTTAGAAGTGGAATGATTCTGTGGAAACAGGTAGTTTCCCTTTAACATGTAACTGAATGTATAGAAATACACTGTGTATGATATCTCAGGGCTATATATTTTAACAACAGCATATCAGACTGTGCTGATACTGCAGTGGTGACAACCTGAGATGGTGTACTATCATTTAGAAGTGGAATGATTCTGTGGAAACAGGTAGTTTCTCTTTAACATCTAACCGAATGTATAGAAAATACCACAAGTGTATATGACTTCTTAGAGCTTTCTATTTTAAAACAGCATATCAGAATGTGATGATACTACAGGTGTGACAACCTGAGATGGTGTACTATCAGTTAGAAGTGGAATGATTTTGTGGAAACAGATAGATTCCTTTTAACATCTAACCAAATGTATAGAAAATACTGCAAGTGTATAGGAGTGCATAGAGCTCTCTATTTTAAAAACAGCATATCAGACTGTGGTGATACTGCAGTGGTGACAACCTGAGATAGTGTACTATCATTTAGAAGTGGAAATATTCTGTGGAAACAGATAGATTCCTTTTAACATCTAACCAAATGTATAGAAAATACTGCAAGTGTATAGGACTTCTTAGAGCTTTCTATTTTAAAAATAGCATATCAGACTATGATGATACTGCAGGAGTGACTACCTGAGATGGTGTACTATCATTTAGAAGTGGAATGATTATGTGGAAACAGGTAGTTTCCCTTTAACATGTAACTGAATGTATAGAAAATACAGAGTGTATATGATACCTCAGGGCTCTATATTTTAACAACAGCATATCAGACTGTGATGATACTACAGTGGTGACAACCTGAGACTGTGCACCACCATTCAGAAGTGGAATGATTCCGTGGAAACAGGTAGCTTCCCCTTAACATGTAACTGAATGTATAGAAAATACAGAGTGTATATGATACCTCAGGGCTCTATATTTTAACAACAGCATATCAGACTGTGATGATACTACAGTGGTGATAACCTGAGATTGTTTACTATCATTCAGAAGTGGAATGATTCTGTGGAAACAGCTAGTTTCCCTTTAACATCTAACCCAACATATAGAAAATACAGAGGGTATATGATACCTCAGGGCTCTATATTTTAACAACAGCATATCAGACTGTGATGATACTGCAGTGGTGACAACCTGAGATTGTGTACTATCATTCAGAAGTGGAATGATTCTGTGGAAACAGATAGATTCCTTTTAACATCTAACCAAATGTATAGAAAATACTGCAAGTGTATAGGACTTCTTAGAGCTTTCTATTTTAAAAACAGCATATCAGACTATGATGATACTGCAGGAGTGACTACCTGAGATGGTGCACTATCATTTAGAAGTGGAATGATTATGTGGAAACAGGTAGTTTCCATTTAACATGTAACTGAATGTATAGAAAATACAGTGTGTATATGATACCTCAGGGCTTTAAATTTCAACAACAGCACATCAGACTGCGATGACACTACAGGCGCGACAACCCGAGATGGTGCACTATCACCCAGAAGTGGAACGACTCCGTGGAAACAGGTAGTTTCCCTTTAACATCTAACCCAACATATAGAAAATACAGAGGGTATATGACACCTCAGGGCTCTACACTCCAACAACAGCACATCAGACTGTGATGACACTGCAGTGGCGACAACCCGAGACTGTGCACCATCACTCAGAAGTGGAATGACTCCGTGGAAACAGGCAGTCCCCCCCCAACATCTAACCAAATGTATAGAAAATACTGCAAGTGTATAGGACTACTTAGAGCTCTCTATTTTAAAAACAGCATATCAGACTGTGTTGATACTACATGTGTGACAACCTGAGATGGTGTACTATCATTCAGAAGTGGAATGACTCTGTGGAAACAGGTAGTTTCCCTTTAACATGTAACTGAATGTATAGAAAATACTGCAAGTGTATAGGACTGCATAGAGCTCTCTATTTTAAAATCAGCATATCAGACTGTGATGATAGTGCAGGAGTGACAACCTGAGATGGTGTACTATCATTTAGAAGTGGAATTATTCTGTGGAAACAGGTAGATTCCTTTTAACATCTAACCAAATGTATAGAAAATACTGCAAGTGTATAGGACTTATTAGAGCTTGCTATTTTAAAAATAGCATATCAGACTATGATGATACTGCAGGAGTGACTACCTGATATGGTGTACTATCATTTAAAAGTGGAATGATTATGTGGAAACAGGTAGTTTCCCTTTAACATGTAACTGAATGTTTAGAAAATACAGTGTGTATATGATAGCTCAGGGCTCTCTATTTTAAAACAGCATATCAGACTGTGGTGATACTGCAGTGGTGACAACCTGAGAATGTGTACTATCATTTAGAAGTGGAATTATTCTGTGGAAACAGGTAGATTCCTTTTAACATCTAACCAAATGTATAGAAAATACTGCAAGTGTATAGAACTTTTTAGAGCTTTCTATTTTAAAAACAGCATATCAGACTGCGATGACACTGCAGGAGCGACCACCCGAGATGGTGCACCACCATCCAGAAGCGGAATGACCATGTGGAAACAGCCAGCCTCCCTCCACAACCAACCCAATATATAGAAAATACAGAGTGTATATGATACCTCAGGGCTCCATATTTTAACAACAGCATATCAGACTGTGATGATACTGCAGTGGTGACAACCTGAGATTGTGTACTATCATTCAGAAGTGGAATGATTCTGTGGAAACAGGTAGTTTCCCTTTAACATCTAACCGAATGTATAGAAAATACTGCAAGTGTATAGGACTATTTAGAGCTCTCTATTTTAAAAACAGCATATCAGACTGTGATGATACTACAGGTGTGACAACCTGAGATGTTGTACTATCAGTCAGAAGTGGAATGATTTTGTGGAAACAGGTAGTTTCCCTTTAACATATAGCTGAATGTATAGAAAACACTGCACGTGTATAGGACTTCTTAGAGCTTTCTATTTCATAAACAGCATATCAAACTGTGATGATACTGCAGTGGTGACAACCTGGGATGGTGTACTATCATTTAGAAGTGGAATGATTCTGTGGAAACAGATAGATTCCTTTTAACATCTAACCAAATGTATAGAAAATACACTGTGTATGATACCTCAGGGCTATATATTTTAACAACAGCATATCAGACTGTGCTGATACTGCAGTGGTGACAACCTGAGATGGTGTACTATCATTTAGAAGTGGAATGATTCTGTGGAAACAGGTAGTTTCTCTTTAACATCTAACCGAATGTATAGAAAATACCACAAGTGTATATGACTTCTTAGAGCTTTCTATTTTAAAAACAGCATATCAAAGTGTGATGATACTACAGGTGTGACAACCTGAGATGGTGTACTATCATTTAGAAGTGGAATTATTCTGTGGAAACAGGTAGATTCCCTTTAACATCCAACCAAATGTATAGAACATACATAGTTTACTTGACATCTTAGAGCATTATATTTTAGAAACAGCATATCAGACTGTGATGATACTGCAGTGGTGACAACCTGAGATGGTGTACTATCATTTAGAAGTGGAATGATTCTGTGGAAACAGGTAGTTTCCCTTTAACATCTAACCGAATGTATAGAAAATACTGCAAGTGTATCGGACTACTTAGAGCTCTCTATTTTAAAAACAGCATTTCAGACTTTGATGATACTACAGGTGTGACAACCTGAGATGGTGTACTATCATTCAGAAGTGGAATGACTTTGTGGAAACCGGTAGTTTCCCTTTAACATCTAACTAAATATATCGAAATATTGACTATAGCAATGCTCTGTCAATCCCCTGAACAACCCAAGCAACTGGTAACACTAGCAACCACCCATAATACTGTAGCAACTACCTACCATTCACTCACAGACACTGTTTTAAATGCATATCGTTCTGTGTCAACCACCCTTAACAGCCTAGCACTTTTAGGAACCACCTAAAATACCCTTGCAAAGAACACCCTAGCAACAGTATAGCAGTCACCCGTTGTGCCCTGGCAGCGGTCTGGCGGTTACCCAGAAAACAAAAGCAATATCAGCAAGCAACCAGAATCATACAACAGCCTAGCAACCCCCCATAATACCCTAGCAACTGCCAAGTTACCCCACAGAATGCCAGTGCAACAGTCTAGCAACCATCCATCATACCGTAGCAATTGCCTAGCAACCACACAAAAAGCCAGAGCAACATCCTAGCAACCCTCATATTTCCATAACAACCACACAGAATACCAGAGCCACAGCCTAGCAATCACCCATAATACCCTAGCAACAGTCTAGCAATCACATGGAAAACCATAGCTATACTCTAGGAACAGCCTAGCAACCGCATATAATGCAACAGAAACATCTTAGCAACCACCAATAATACCATTGCAATGACTTAAAACAGACACATAATGCAACAGAAACAGCCTAGCAAACACCCATAACACCCTAGCAACTACTTAAAGCAAACACATAATGCAACAGAAACAGCCCAGCAACCAATCATAACGCCCTGGGAACCACTTGGATCAGACACAGAATGCAACAGAAACCGCCTAGCAACCACCCATAATACCCTAGCAACGACTTAAAACACACAGAATGCAACAAAAACAGCCTAGCAACCACAAAGAATGCAACAGAAACAACCTAGCAACCACTTAAAGAACCCAAGTAACCACACGGAATGCAACAGAAACATCCTAGCGACTACCCATAACACCCTAGCAACTACTTAAAGCAAACACGTAGTGCAACAAAAACAGCCAAGCAACCACACAGAATGCAACAGAAACATCCCAGCAACCACCCACAACACCCCAGCAACCACCCAAAACACACACAGAATGCAACAGAAACAGCCCAGCAACCACTTAAAGCACCCTAGCAACCACACATAATACCCTAGCAACCACTTAAAACACACACAGAATGCAACAGAAACAGCCTAGCAACTACTTAAAGCACCCTAGCAACCTCACATAATACCCTAGCAACCACTTAAAACACACACATAATGCAACAGAAACAGCCTAGTAACCACTAAAAGAACCCTAGCAACCACACAGAATGCAACAGAGACAACCTGGCAACCACCCATGATGCCCTAGCAACCACTTAAAACACAGAGAATGCAAGAGAAACAGCCTAGCAACCACCCATTATACCCTAGCAACGACTTAAAACACACAGAGAATGCAAGAGAAACAGCATAGAAACCACCCATAATACCCTAGCAATGACTCAACAGACACAGAATGCAACAGAAACAGCCTAGCAACAACTTAAAGAACCGTAGCAACAGCCTGGCGGCCACACAGAACGCAAGAGAAACAGCCCAGCAACAACCCACAACACCCCAGCAACGACCCAACAGACACAGAATGCAACAGAAACAGCCCAGCAACCACACAAAACACAACAGAAACAGCCTAGCAACCACTTAAAGAACCCTAGCAACCACACAGAATGCAAGAGAAACAGCCCAGCAACAATCCACAACACTCCAGCAACGACCCAACAGACACAGAATGCAACAGAAACAGCCCAGAAACCACTTAAAGAATCCTAGCAACCATACAGAATGAAAGAGAAAAAGCCTAGCAACCACCCATTATACCCTAGGAAAGTCTTAAAACACACACAGAATGCAACAGAAACAGCCTAGCAACCACCCATAATACCCTAGTTACAACTTAAAGAACCCTAGCAACAGCCTAGCAACCACACAGAATGCAAGAGAAACAGCCTAGCAACAACCCATAATACCCTAGCAACGACTTAACAGACACAGAATGCAACATAAACAGCCCAGCAACCACACAAAATACAACAGAAACAGCCTAGCAACCACCCAAAGAACCCCAGCAACCACACAGAACGCAAGAGAAACAGCACAGCAACAACCCATAATACCCTAGCAACGACTTAACAGACACAGAATGCAACAGAAACAGCCTAGCAACCACACAAAATACAACAGAAACAGCCTAGCAACCACTTAAAGAACCCTAGCAACCACACAGAATGCAAGAGAAACAGCCTAGCAACGACTTAACAGACACATAATGCAACATAAACAGCCTAGCAACCACACAAAATGCAACAGAAACAGCCTAGCAACCACTTAAAGAACCCTAGCAACCACACAAAATGCAAGAGAAACAGCCCATAATACTCTGGCAACGACTTGGCAGACACAGAATGCAACAGAAACAGCCTAGCAACCAAACAGAACTCAACAGAAACAGCCTAGCAACCACCCACAGAACCCCAGCAACCACACATAACGCAACAGAAACAGCCCAGAAACCACCCACAACACCCTAGCAACGATTCAAAACAGACACAGAATGCAACAGAAATATCAACAGATTAAGTGAGAAACTTTGCCTAATATATGTGCACACAGAAAAAACGTGAGGGCTAGTTTGACCGTCTTTTTCAAAGTGGAGGGTGGCCTGACCGCAGTTTCAAGACAGACGGATTCAGTCCCAAGGTACGTTAAAATATCTTAAAATTAATATATTTGATTATCGTTTAACCATTCTGAAGTTTATCAGTAGACTATCATATTTCAAATGCGAAATGTTGTCAATAACGCGGTGTCTAACTCACTATTAGTGATAAGCTGCTGTGTAGCTTAGCTTAGCTTAGCTTATAGCTAATGTTAAAGGTTTGAAAGATAGCACTGTTAGCCTGTTATATCGAAAATTAGTACACCCGATTGTTTTGTTAAATATATGTATTGGTGTGTATGTATATGTTAATGAAAAAAGGTAGCATCAGAAAATCTGTTTTTTTTAATGTAGCGTGAAAGTTAACCATTTATTGACTGTTTAGGGGTTGTAAGGCTTTTACCTAACTTAACTGTATTTAGTATTAATGATGCTGCATTCTTTCCTCAGAAGCTAAAGTTTTTCAAAGACATTTGTAGGGAGGACTTTGCAGCTAATGGTAAGTCATTTTAAACTCTTAAGATATAATAATTCATTCGTAGTAGTAAATCAAGCTTCAGTTTAGATAACGTTATATACATATTGAGGCGGTTTCCCGGACAGGGATCAGACCAGTCCTAGACCAAAACAAATGCAAGAGCCGTCCAAACCGAAAACAACTTGCACTGACATATCTTAAAATACACCAGTGTCCTTTGTTTTGCCTCAAAATGCACACAGGTAATGTTTTTATTAAGGCATGTTTTTGAAACTAGTTATATTTCTTAATTAAACTAAGGCCTAGTCCTGTTTTAAGCTAATCCCTTTACAGGAAACCACCCAATTGTCTGCTTGTTGCATTTTCTTTCTGACAAGTTTTACATTTAAATTTAATACAAAAAATCTTTCTTTAGGAGCTGAAGTATTTTATGTAAGGAGGATTTTGCAGCCCATATAGGCAAGTCATTATAATGAAAACTCTTAGGGGTGGTTTCCCGGACATGGATTAGCTTTATCCAGGACTAGACCTTAGTTTAATTAGGATAGGTTTAACAAACATGCCTTACTAAAAACATTACTTATGTGCATTACGATGTAAAACAAAGGGCACTGATGTATTTTAAGATATGTCAGAGCAAGTTGTTTTCAGTTTGGACAGCTCTTACATTTATTTTAGTCTAGGACTAGTCTAATTCCTGTCTGGGAAACCGCCCCTTAATATATATGATGACATTTTAGTCAAGCTCTAGTTTAGGTTAAAATATATCTGCTATACAATCTCTGCCAGTAAACTATAGATTTAATACAGTAAGTCTTAAATAAATGTAATGTTTTAATATTAAACACTTTTTTTCAGATTTCCTACAGCTGAACCAAAACCTGCCAGAATAAAGTTGATTTGGGAGAGAAAGACGTTGTAAACTTAATCATCTTGACATTCTTCAATGAGTAATTGTTCAATTTTTGGCAAATACTGTACACTTTTAATGCTGTGAATAAAACTATATTTTAAATATATTTAAAATGAATTGTTTTTGACTGTTAATCAGCTTTTATTTATTTGGAAAAAAATATTTTGGTTATGTAACCAGCAAGTAATCTATTCCCAAAATAGCACTCTTTAAGTTAACTAATTATTAACGCACTTGAAGTATACTCATTACTAATCTAGCTGCAGGTATGTAAAAGTATACAAAATGTAATGTACTTGGCATATTCATTTTTCACCAGTTTTTAGAATTTTGGATTGGCCAAAAATGTATGCAAACAGCCTATTTAAGGTATACTGATTGTATGTTTGCAAGACACTCATAATACATTTGTAATGTACTCCTAACATAAATAAAACACACTCTAAATCCACTTATCAAGCATGAATTTAGCACAAAAACAGTCATGTACTTAAATTGTACTAAATACACTTAAAGTTGTTCCACTTTAGCACACAAAAGTACACTAAATACACTTAAAGTTGTACTTTGTTACAATTAATATACAACTAAAATATATTAAGTACAAAATTAATTGTTCCAAAATAGCACTCTTTAAATAAACTAATCAATAGCACACTTTAAGTATACTGGTCATTAGTGTGACTGCAAGTATACTTAAATATATCAAAATTAAATATATTTAGCATACTATTTTTTCACCAGGGCGGAGTTAGTTGCACTACACACAATTTGCTAATTAAATGATGTGCCACTGAATCAATAAATTCAAATACAGAGAAACATTGCGTGACAAATAAGGAATAAAGAAATGCTAAAATGCAAATATGTGTTGTATTTTGATGCTTGTGTTTCTTAAGGATCACAGTGGCAACAGTCGTCACTTCTGTTTTGTGTTAGTATTGTATGTCCCAGTGTGTGCATACTGTGTTGCTCCGCATGCCAAAGTATGTCATTTACCATTACAAAAACAGTACATACTATTAGGGCATAGTATAAGTAGGCTTTAAGTACTCTTTCAGCACACATCAAGCAGATCAACTGGCGTATGACATCAAAGTATCACGAGAGTGACGCAACACTGCTTTCATATTGCTCTTGTGATACTTTGATGTCACACGTTGATCGGTCTATGCCAGGGGTCTCCAACACGTCGCTCGCGAGCTACTGGTAGCTCGTGTCTTAATTGCAGGTAGCTCGCTCGTAGGTTTATTTATTTATTTATTCTCTGTGGTTATGGCGCATTTGGATGTCTGGTTAGTGTTACAAGTGCCTGTGGTTGTAAAGACTGGGTGCGTGTTTGTCGCGTTGAGCTGTGTAGACCGGCGTATCTTATGACATCAGTAATTTAACATGTATGATTCAAAAACAAACAGATAAGTCGGCGCACCCGCGACGCAGCAACCGGACGATCCACGCAACGCTGTGAAGCCCGCACCGCGGCAACCGGACGATCCGCGCAACGCCAAACACACCTCGAGTCGAGGCACTATGGTTAAAAAGGATGCCTTTTTTTTCAGATTCATTTTTGATCAAACGAAAATAAAGTCGTCATCACAAGTTCAATGGGTTATCATCTCATATTTAAACATCAAATGTCAACGGATACCAGAGAGCCATACGTGACGTACATGCACATCCCTATTATGAATCCAAAAGCAGTAAATACTCTGTGTATGTTTAGATCATCTTTCTAAATCTGATCTTTAATAATTTAATTTTTTATTCAAAATGTGGTATTTTTGGAAGAATCCTACCCATATCTAAGAGGTGATAAAAAAGTATAAATAAAGACAACATGAAAGTTTTTTTGTTGTTTAAAAGGATCTGTTCTTTCATTTGATGTTTATGTTTAAAGAAAAGCATTTTCTGTAAAGTATTAAAATTTTGTGGAAAAAAAATGCTGGCACTGGCTGGCAACTTTTAAAAAAAAATGCTGGCGGGGAAAGAGTTCAAATCACAGTGAGTAAATAGACAAGTGTCTAATTAACTCACTAATTTAGGTATTACGTGACACAAGTAGCTCTCGACCACTTTTATTTTTTAGAAAGTAGCTCTCCAATGAAAAGAGGTTGGAGACCCCTGGTCTATGCAGTGCCATAGGAATTCAAACACACCATCGTTTCTATGGCAGCTAAAGCGAAAATTGAGGATAACCCGTAAGTGACGTTATTGACAAGTGACCCTATGAAAATGGATGGAGTGCTGGTTAAAACGGTAACTTCTCAAATTGTTAAAAACATTTGGGATAATGTAACTGTAGATGGATGCATATAAATCACATACAACTTAGTAGCGTTACTGAGAGAACCTCTTTATTTACTAAACCCGCATACATGTGTATTCAACACTGCTTCCGGTGCCCGCATATGTCACTGCTTACGAACCATGACGGGGGTCACAACAACCATAAATATGATCTACATCCCCCTCCTTAAAGATAGATACATTTTAATAACTAATGAACATTTACTTGAAACCAAGTTATCAGTAATTCAACAGAAGATTTAAACAGCTACCAATACACAACAGTGTATAAGCTGATAAGCATAAGGATATCTACGTAACATAGTCTTTGTACAGAGAGTTAGGGTTTGATATCCTGCCTGACCGGGTGATAACCAGAGGTGGTTCCTGCATCTGTTCTGTTTGTGGCTGTTCCACATTAGGCTGGGGCTCCATTGGGGGTTCAGTATTGTCCATAACCTGGACCTCTGTTGCTGCTGATGGTGTATATCGTTCAGGTGTTTGTAAGAGGTGGCGTCTGTTTCTCACATACGTAGCTTCTCCGGCCTGAACCTGGTAACTGTTTGGCTGCGATGCTCTCCCTATAACTGTTGCCAATCTATCATATCCCCTGTTTGTCTGCAATCTCGCCATCTGTCCTGCATGCAATGAAGTCAAAGGCTTAGCTGATCTGTCATAACATGACTTCCCCTTTTTTCTGGCATGTGTTAAGGCTTCCTTAACCTGTGTTTCCACCTTTGGCATATACATTGCTTTGGTCATAGGAATGAGGGTCTTGGTACGTCTAAAAAGCAGGCGTTGGGCTGGTGAGGGCAGCCCATCCCTTGGAATGTTGCGTAAACGTAATAGTGCTGCATACACATCTGTTCCATCTCGTGCACACTTTTCTAGCAGGTGTTTGGCTGAGCGTACAGCCCGCTCAGCTAGCCCATTAGACTGGGGGTAGTGAGGGCTGCTGGTGATGTGACGGAAGTCCCATGTGCTGGCAAAGTCCAGAAACTCCTTGCTTGTGAAGTATGCTGCGTTGTCGGTCATTAGCTGCTGAGGGGCTCCATGAGTGGCAAAGTGGCGCTTTAACCTGGTTACTATGGTCGCACTGGTCATGTTTGGGAGCTGGTCTATTTCAAACCAGCCCGAGTATGAGTCCACAAGCACTAAGTGTTCTTCTCCCCCCACTCAAAAACATCAGCTGCTGTAAAGGCCCATGGTAAGTCTGGTACATCATGTAATTGAAGGGGTTCCTTTGTTTGGTGCGGCTTGAGGGCATTACAAGGAGCACATTTGGAGATGTCATGTTCAATGTCCTGGTATATGGTGGGCCAGAACAGGGTCTCTCTGGCCCTGCGCTTTGTTGCTTCCAGCCCCGGGTGACCTTGATGCAGCTGTTTAGCATAGTAGTGTTGCAGCGAGTGGGAATGACGAATCATTGACCACGTAACACCAGCCCATTGTCCAGTGTGAGTTCATCTCGTATAGCATAGAATGGCCTTAAATCACTTGGCAGCTTTTTTGATGAATCAGGCCATCCCACTGCAATGATCTCAGCTAAACGCTTACAGACGTGGTCTGCCTGTGTTTCTCATCGTAGTTCCTCAATTCTCCTTGAAGATAAAACTTCCACCGTCATCACATCATAGTCCTCACAGGTGTCTGCCAGGTCAGTGAGGGGTAGGTGTGCACGTGAAAGAGCATCGGCTAGATATAACTCTTTGCCTTTTTTGTAGACGACTTGGAGGTTATACCGCTGCAGCTTAAGCATCATTCTCTGAAGGCGGGCAGAGGCTGAATGTAATGATTTCTTCAGAATGGTGATGAGGGGCTGATGATCTGTTTCGACAACCACCGGGCGACCATATATGTAGTCATGGAACTTCAGACAAGCATAGACTAAGGCCAGCAGCTCCTTTTCTATTTGCGCATAATGTGACTTAGTCTCTGTGAGCGCTCTGGAGGCAAATGCAACAGGCTTGTTATTTTGAAGGCAAACGGCACCCAGGCCATGTTGAGAAGCATCTGCAGATAGCACCACTGGCTGATGCACATCGAAGTACTCCATGGCACATCCTGCAGGAGGAGCTGACGCAGTGGTGCCGTGATCTCACTGTACCCTGGGATAAATTTCGACAAGTAATTTGTCATGCCCAGGAACCGTTGGATACCATGTTTGTCCTCTGGGGTTGGCATGGAGCAGACTGCCTCTGTCTTCGTAGGGTCAGGATTTATGCCCTGGTCAGTCAGTAGATGGCCCACATATGACACCTCAGACACCCGGAAACAGCACTTATCCGGGTTTAGCTTCAGCTTTATGGCATGTATTCTGTTCATGACTTGTCTGAGGCGCATATCATGTTCTTCTATTGTGCTGCCCCAGACCAGGATGTCATCGACAACGATCGCGCATGGTTGGCCTTCAAAGAGCTGCTCCATGCACCTTTGGAAAACTTCACTGCCCGTAGATATTCCATAGGGCATTCGGAGGAAAGCATATCGTCCCACTGGGGTCATAAAGGTGGTCAGCTTTGATGACTCCTCACTAAGTGGCACCTGCCAGAATCCACACTTTGCATCCAGGATGCTAAACACCTTGGCTCCTGGCATGTCAGCTATGACCTGTTCTATTGTCTTCATAGGGTGATGTGGCCTAAGGAGGGTTCCAAGAACACAGGATGAGGTGTTACAATCCTTTGTGCAAGCACTTCCAAGAGTGCATGAACAGTGAGCCTGATTAAAAATAAATAAATAAACATATATATATACATATATATACATACATACATACATATATATATATATATATATATATATATATATATATATATATATATATATATATATATATACATATATATACATACATATATATACATATATATATGGGAAGCGCATCATCAGTAGTGTCCCTTTGGTTCCTAGGGTGTTTCGGCCTTTCACACTATACACCCTCCCCAAAGGCGGCCAGCGACAGGGTGATCAATCCTACGCTTGCGTCCCATACCAATTAGTCATTGGAGTTGCTTTCTTGTTGATAGCCAACATCCCATGGGACTATGCATGGCAGGGGCGTCCTCCTCCCTGAGTCAAGCGTTGTTGACCGCATACCTCCTGGCCCTTTCACTTCGGGGCCCATCTGGGGTCTTTCCTCTTCATCCAGAGCCACTGACTGCTGCCTTCTGCCGCCTCCGAAACAGCTCTGATTGCCAACCGCTGGCTCTGGCCCTTAATTCCCAGGTCTCTAAGCAGCCTGGTTGTAGATGTTGCCACAAAACCCCTGCAGCCTACCTCCACTGGTCGGACTTCTGTGTTCCAGCCATGATTCCGTGCTTGGGCAGCTAGATCGGCGTAGCGCAGATGTTTTCGCTCATAAGCCTCATCTACTGAGTCCTCCCAGGGTACTGTGAGCTCAATAATGAAGACCTTCTTGAGGGAATGGGACCAGAGCACCATGTCTGGTCTTAGGGTGGTGGTTGCAATCTCCGGAGGAAACACAAGTTGCCGACCAATGTCAGCCAGCATTTTCCAGTCGCGGGCCAAGCGCAGCTGGTCTCGCTCTGATGGTTTAGAGCTGCTTTTCGGTGGTTTTTCCCCTTCGCGGACAAAAGTCATCCGTAAGGGTTGTGATGCTGTTGGGGGTGGTAGGGAATTGGTGGCAGCTCGCTTGTCCTCCAGGGCGGATGCAAGGTTTTTTAAGACTTGGTTGTGACGCCAAGTGTAGCGTCCTTGGGTGAGGCTTGTTTTACACCCTGTGAGAATGTGCTTGAGGTTGCCTGGCATGGAACAGAGGGCACAGTCCGGATCTTCCCCATACCATTGGTGAAGATTAACTGGTGTTGGAAGGACGTCATATGTTGCTCTGATGGAAAAGCTCAACCGCCTCGATTCCATGGCCCACAGATCCCTCCAGCTGATCTTCCTCTTCTCCACACTATCCCATCGAGTCCACTGTCCCTGTTTAGAAAGAAAGACTGCCTTGGCCCACCTTGCAGACTCCTCCTGATGGCGTATTTCCTGCACCACAATCTTCCGCCGCTCTGGTGCAGTGGCCTTACTCCAGACATCACGGCTAGTTAGCCCAAGGCCTCCTCTCCCTTGCTGAACATGACCCACAATGTCAGCATGTCTGAGGGCTGCTGTTGCCTCCTGGACTGCTTTTCCTGCCCTCCATTTGCGCCCACTTGCCAAGGTCGGTGCGTTGTTGCTCACCACTGGGTCTCGAGATTCATTGAGTGTCATCTGGAACCTGGTTTTTGCACGTTTGAATTCCTCTGTTAAACTGGTGAGGGGCAGCTTGAGGACACCATCTTCATAGAGGCCTATGGTGGTTAGGCATCGTGGAACTCCGAGCCACTTCTTCAAGTATCCTGTGACTCCTCTTTCCATCTTCTCCACTGTTGAGATTGGAACCTCATACACTATTAGGGGCCACAACACCCGTGGTAGGAGACCAAACTGCAGACACCAGGCTTTTAACTTTCCAGGTAGCTGGGTGTTGTCGATGGATTGAAGGCTACTACTCATGTCTTTGCGCAGCTGCTGCACCTGGTCTTTGTCTTTCAGGCTTGCATCATACCACCTTCCAAGGCTTTTTACTGGTTGCTCAGACACTGTTGGGCTTTATTGAGGTACACAGGATCTTTATTGAGGTACACATGATCGATACAGAGTCTTACAGCACCATCTTTTTTACATGCAGCCACCATGGACGACATCCACTCAGTGGGCTCCTGAACAGGTTTGATAACTCCCAGCTCAGTCATTCTGTGAAGCTCCTTGATTATTTTGTCCTTCATTGCCAATGGCACTCGTCTGGGGGCACATATTGTGGGGTGCACAGAAGGGTCCAGCCGCATGTGATACACCACAGGCAGTTTGCCTACAGTACTGCAATCAAATAGATCTTTAAACACTGTGAGCTCGGGTGCCCCCTGCTGGAGGTCATGCACGTTCTGACCCAGATGCACAAAGCCCAGTTTGACACTGTCTCTGAGACCCAATAGTGGTTTTACATTATTTTCCACAACGTGGAACTGTAACGTTCCGCATATGAAGTTTACATAGGTGACACCTAAAGTCTTTATGATCTGGCCTCCGTAAGCTACAAGGTTGACAGTCTGATTGTGGTCGATGTGGGCATCTGGATCGATGTGCTGGAGAACATCTCTGGACAGTACATTGCAACGTGCTCCAGTGTCAATCTTCACCTTAAGTTGCTTCCCTGTTTTAGAAGTGGACAGCATAGTGAATATCTCTCCTTTATCAGCTGGCATTTCCAGACTTTCACAGTAAAATACATCTGCTGCTTCATCTGCAATCTGTGCATTGAGTTCACTTATCTTGTGTGTCTGTTCCCCTCTGCGAGCAGGGTTAAGTGCTCTGTTTGACTGGAATGGGCCTTGTACCTGCTTGTTGTAGGCACGTGCTTTGCTTGATCTGCAGCATTTAGAGAAGTGATTCCATTTTCCACATGCATTGCAGCGCTTGTTGTAAGCTGGGCAACTGCTGCGGTCAGATGAGTGCTGACCACCACAGTTCATGCATGTAAAGTATTGCACAGCATAAACCTCATTTTCTTTTTTTATTTCTTTAGCACTTGTTTCTTTTTTTATTTCTCTGTTTCCTTTTTCAGATTGCTCATGTAGCATGCATATTTCAATAGCTGACTGTAGAGTTAATCCTTTTTCTTTTAGCAGCTGTGTACGGATGCTGTCATTCTGAATGCCACACACCAACCGATCTCTTATTAGTTCGTCATGCAATGTGCCAAACTCACACTTTTTAGCTAGTGTTTTCAGTGTGGCGACATATGACTGGATTGTCTCATGCGTCTTTTGATTTGCTGTGTTAAATGCATGTCTGTCCATAATTACATTCTTTACAGGAATGCAGATTTCCTCAAATTTCTTTAATAGTGTGTCTGGATCTTCCGGGTCTTCCCCTTCCTCAAAAGTAAACGTGTCATATTTATCCTGGGCATCGGGACCGGCGAGATTCAGAAATGTGTATGCTTTCACCTTAGCTGTTGCTGTTGAAAGACCGGCGTTGCTGTATATCCGCCATTCGCGTTTAAACTTTGTTTAAACTTCTGACACCATGTAGATGGATGCATATAAATCACATACAACTTAGAAGCGTTACTGAGTGAACCTCTTTATTTACTAAACCCGCATACATACATGTGTATTCAACACTGCTTCCGGGTCCCCGCATACGTCACTGCGAACCATGACGGGGGTCACAACAACCATACAGTATTGTTCAAAATAATAGCAGTACAATTCAATTCAATTCAATTTTATTTATGTAGCGCTTTTCACAATACTCAATTGTTTCAAAGCAGCTTTACATTAATAGAAGCAGTAAAAGCACAGAAAAACGACAGATAGCACAACATAATACACAATAGCATAAGCAGTCAAATTTGCTGCGGCTATGACGCGACATTATGAGCGAGCGTATTACTAATGTAACGTCTAGGAGAAGAAGCTAAGTTAAGCAGGCTACCTCCCCGGGGTAAAAAACCCCCTAGGAGAAAAAAAACAAAAACCCCGGGTTGTTTAGCCGAGGAATTAAAAATAAAAAGTCCTAGGAGGGAAAAACCTTTGGGAGATATACATGTATACACACACATATAAACGGATAAGGAGCTTAAGCGGAGATTAAGCGGAGATTAAGCAGAGATTAAGCGGATATTAAGCGGGTCCTGCCGGTGGTCGTTGGTCAGGCATCAGCTGGGCATCACATTGAAGGACGACCAGTAGATCAGAGGTGTGCCGACTTTCACATCTACCAGAACTGGGTCTGTTTGTCCCATTGTCCTCAGGGTCAATGGGACCCAGGGACGAGACCGGGAGAGAAAAACAAAATCATATTAGCGTAGGGGCCGTTCACATGTAATGCAAGTGTCACACAGTGATGTGGTTTAATCAGCTTAGTTTCAGACAGACTAACTATTTCGTCATATTTATATTTTCCACATTTGAGGATTTTGACAATTGGGGGACCACTGCGCAGTATATATGGTAACTAATTGTCACCTTCCGTTATTTAAGAGAAAATGAAACCTGTCGACCCTTTTGTCTAAGGCCTGTAACCCCACTGTCATCGTTAATGCAGGTTCAGTGGCAAACGGGTCTATATTGCATACTATTTACAAGATCACGAGAAAACGCCAACATCGCAACCTGACCATACGTGTCAACCCGTTTGACTAAGGCTGGAGGCCCCACTGTCGTCGTTAATGCAGGTTCAGTGGCAAACGGGTCTGTATGGCATACTATTCGCAATATAAAGAAAGCGCCAAAATCACAACCCAACCATACGTGCCAACCCGTTTGACTAAGGCCAGAAGCCCCACTGTCGTCGTTAATACAATGTGACTAAATAGGGGCCACCTGATTCACACCTGTTTCTTCACAAAATTGATGACGTCAGTGATTGAATGCCACACTGCTATTTTTTTGAACACACCCCTTTCAACTAATTCAACTAATTGCCAAATTGCACAGCCTTAAGGGCATGCATATCATGAATGCTGGGTCTTGTTTGTTTTCTGAGAATCTACTGAACCTACTGGTAACTTGTTTGCCACGTAGCAATAAAAAATATACTAAAAACCTTGATTATTCTGGTTAGTCACATTGTACTGCTATTATTTTGAACAATACTGTAAATATGATCTACAGTAGCTACATATATGAACAAACTGTACAACACTGTGCTAGTAGTTTTTGGAAACTTTAATGCAAAAATCGTACATATTGTGCCCTTACTGTCCAAAAAGGTAGATCAGAAGACACTAAATGAACTAAGACACATTTCAAAACCTGCACAAAAGTGTGCGGGCATACTGTATCTTCTTGTGCAGAGAAAGAATACATATTTTCCCTAAACAAAACGAAAAATGTCAAATATGTGTATATTTTTCAGATCTCCGAGCAGGTGGATGATGTGTGCATTACACACGATCAGAGACTGAATATGGAGTGTTTACAAACAGACGGTGAAATAACATGGAGATTCAAAATAACCACTGAGGTCAGCTATATATGCACAGCTTACATTTTGCTGTATTATGGCACCAGCTGTGCATGTGTGTTCTCACATGCATGTGTTTATTTGTGTTTGTCTAGAGGTCTTTGGCAAATGTGGCTCTGTTGAAAGTGGAAAGTGGTGCTGTTTTTTCCTTGGGTGATAATTTGAACACATTCCCCCCTATAACACACACTCCAGGACACCACCTCCGCTCCTCGCACTCCACATATGAGCTGAGCGTATGCTTTCTGTCTTTCCACCCCGGTGTGTACGAACAATGGCTGGTGTTCGACTTCGACATGCGACCGGTTCTGCTCAGGAAAATTAAGGTGAGAGTCGGCAAACAGTTTCATGCCCAGCAGGATGAAGAAGAGAGCGATTGTGCTGAAAATGTTTCGAATGAACGCTGGGACAGGGGAAACAGGGTTATTGTGCCCTTCTTCACCACCAGTATGGGGGGAGATGAGCTGCTCCTTAGTAAATACAAACCACCCCAGATGAATCTACATTTCAGCTCCCATTCAGATCACAGTTCACCACTTCGCCAGGACAACTACAAAGAGAGAGCTCACGACTTCCTGTTCAGAGAGGAAATTGCTGAGGAGAAGCTCATTAGCAGGTACACTATTAGTCTGTTTATTAAGTCTGCCAATTAGTTTGTGCTATGGTGTAAATGTTACTGTTTGCACATATGTAGGCATGGGCTGGTTACCGGTTTCAAGGTATACCGAGTTAAAACCACTTAATTTTCTGTGCAACCGTTTCCAGAATGAGCTGTGTTTACACAAAATTAATTCAATTATTAAGTTATGTAATTGATTTGATGTTTTCATTTAATATATAGGGTGCGTTCACGCGACAAAATTTCGGGAGTGACAACCGTATTTACTTACAGGTGTGAGTCTGGAAGTGTCCTGTTCAGACAGCAAATTAAACACACAAATAGAACACTGCCTGTATGAACGAGCAACCGACCTCAAACCCGTATTCTAGTTACACGCGGCGCCTGTAACCATAGTGACGGACGAATTTATTAAAAAAAGTATTATTTATGCAATGGGCAAACTTTATTTATGTAATTAACAAAAACAACTGGCTGGTGTAACGCTTACCATTGTGCAGAGAAAAATAAACAAGGGTGGTTCCTTATTAAAGTTTTAATTTCCAGAATGAATGAACATAAAATCAGTTTCAGCAACTGCACGTTTTACCAAAGCAAATATATACAATATAAAAGTAATCATAATGACTTATGAAGCAAATCGATCCGTTTTAACAAGAAATCGAACTTTATTTAAACCATTAACGCAGCCAAGTAGGAAGTGCGCTTACGCTCCCGCTCTGTAGGTGGCGCAGATAGTATGGTTTACCAACCGCAGGCAAAACCAGCCTCTTAGCGCCACCTAAAGAGCGGGAGTGTAAAAAGCGCACTTTATATGTTGCCACAGTTCTATATGGACGCTAATAATGTTGTAAATAACGTTCAATATCCTGCAAAAACCGACCGATTTGCTTCACAAGCAGCAAAAAATGTCACCAGGAGTCATGGAGATTAATTTTGTATTGGATATATCTGCTTTTTGACCTCTGAAACTGACGCATCTTTTGCTTGCATTATTTGAATCACAGATGGGTTGTTTTGCAAAATATCTTCTTTATTGCTCTACTGAAGATAAAAGGTGAGTAAATAAACAGCTAATTTTTATATCCCTTTTATTATACAGGTAACATTATATTAATCGTCCACTTTTAAAGTTTAAACTTTATATATCTCACTTACTTGGCTGCACGCAATTTTATGCGTAATGTAATATGTTCTGTGGCGTCTATGAAGGTAATATAATATCACATTAATCTAATGGAGCAATTCTGGTGCGTAGTTTGCAGTCATTTTCATGCACTGTAACGTTATCTTAACACAAGAGCAACGAATGACGTGACAGACAACTGGTTGTCCAGTGCGATTCCGTTCACACGGCACAGTTTCTCTGTAAATATGGTTGTGAAACCCGTAAAGTTACGGGTGTGAAGTCGGTTATAGAATGCGGTTGTCAAACCCGTAAATAACCGAACTGCGTGTGAACGGAACCGTCTTAAGGACTCAAATACGGGTTTGACAACCGTATTATGGTACCGTGTGAACGCAGCCATAGTGTACTAAAATATATATTTAAAGGCTTTATTTTTACCTGGCATACATGTTGTATGTTGCCTAAATGTATTGTGTTCAGTTGAAAAGTTGTTGTTTGTATACACAGAGAGTTGAAATTAACACATTTTGCAAACGTTGCAATTAGTAATGTTACATTTGAAGCGGGGCTTCGGAGCTTGTGTCGAGCAAAAGTGGGCGTGCCAGATGAAGCATCGATTCGAAGCTTGTGTTGTTAACGTAGAAATCACGTGACCAACGACAAACAAAAGGTGTGTTCACATTTAAGTCCACCATAATACTAAATATACAGTATTGTATGTACATATACTTGTGCGTGTGAACATTATTCAATAAAATACATATTGAATCGTATGAATATTAACTTTTATTAATTAATACTGACATTTTTGCCACACTTGAATGAGTAAATGCATTTATTATATTGACATTCACACATGTTGTCTAAGCTTTATTTGTACACATAATATTAATATTCATCTGAATTTCATCAGCTTGTTGCTTCACTGACGGATCTTCTCCAGAAGCGACTGCTATATGTTTTATTAACCAAAAGATGGCGCTGTTTTCGACACCCTCGTTGAGGCTTCGAATCATGTCTCGAAACAGTAAGGGAAGTATCGGTGCTTGATTCGATGCTTCATTTAGCCATCACTAGTTCCAATGGCAAAACCGTGAAACCGTGGTATTTTTGCTTATACATGATGTTTTATTAACAAGGTTCGGGAGGAGCACGATCAGATAATTAATCAAGCACAGGTGCATCTAATTTGGTAATCAGCCAAACACTACATATACAGAAATTCTACCTACCTCAGTCTCTTGAGATCGTTTTCAGATATCCCTCCACCACCCCAACTCGCCACTCTAATCGGTTCTATCCCAGTTTGGGATGGGGGAGTTCTCAGGGTTCGGGCCATACCCCGGATTCGGAGTTCGAGCTTCACCCCCCCAGGACAGCACGCCAAAATATGATTACTTTGGCAATCAGATTAGATGTAAGGGCGAACTCGTGAAACATATGTTTACATGAAAGGATTGAGTTTAGGAAATATTTTAGGACAATCAGTATCCTGTGGTGTGACGTTACACTTTAAAACAGCATTTAGATCATTATTTTATTATTTTTTATCATTATTAATGCCTCATATTATAGTTTTTCACGGATGCTTAAACACATTTCTTGAAACTATGCCTCATATTCTCAAAACAGTAAACACAATTACGTCTCACATAATTCTCCAAACATCTTATTTTAGGGTCAAAATGAAGCTCTAAACTCAAAACCATTCACTTTTGCTGAAAAACCAAACTTTTCCCCACATGACCACAAAAGACATAATCAGTATATGCATTAGCACATTTTTATTGATTAATGTGCTACACATCACAATTGTAAAAATTTTTTTTTTTAAAATTCCGCCTCAACATCCTGTCTTTGTTCTGGGTCAGGCCAGAGAATCTCATCCACATCACAGGCTATATTGGTCCTGGCCAAACAGCAAGGGTAAAATCCTCTTGCATGATACACCCCTGGCATTCATCTACTAATATGTCTATCTGTATGGAAGGCAATTTTATGCATGGCTTTATTCCTGTAGCATAGTCCAACAGTGTATGCAGACTAAAGTTACTGTACAGAGCAGTCTTACTGTAAGTACATTTACATGTTTCCCTGCCTGAAGATTGGGCGACGGTGAAGTGACTCAAATTAGGCTTAACTCGTTGCTCAGCCTCCCTCATGGTCATACCTTGGACAAGGACATGGTCAGCTAGAGTAACTCGAATTTCATCTGAGACTGCTTGTCACCTTGCCCTTCGTCTCCCTCCTCCTCTTTCACCACGCCCTCCTCCTCTTTCTTCTGAACTCCTCTTTCTACTCTCTCTATCCTTATATCAGAACTGGAGAATATACAGCATTGGCTGTCTAAATCCTGCCTATTATTGAACAAAAAGAAAACTTTTGTTATGATTTTCACTAAAAATCCCATATGGAGCGGTCCAATGTGTTCCTAGGGGGAATGGAACTCGACGTTGTAGAGGACTTCAAGTACCTCGGCGTCACACGTCTGGACCAAACACTTTCCTTTAAAAAACACATTAAACTTACAGTGAACAGAGTTAAATTCAATTTACAATACAATATATACAATTCAATAATACAAAATATACAAATATACAAAATTACTTCTGCTAAAATGTTTTTACATTCAGTGATATTTTCACACATAGATTATTGCATTACAACCTGGTCACTGGAAACACAAATTTAAAACCTATAGAAATGTTATTAAAAAAAATCAATAAAAATGCATTTTATCAGTGTAATATTCTCGGAAAATACAATATGCTCAATTTTGAAAATTTTATTCATTTTAAAAATAGTTGGCTCATTTATTAAGTTTTTCATGGACTTTCTCCACCATCACTTTCTACATACATTACATCAAGGTCAGGTAGAGGTTATTGTACCAGAGCTGTACTCAGAGGAGATATAGAGATTCCGAATAGAAAAACTACCTTTGGACAAACTGTACTGTCTATCAGAGGAGGTCAATTTTGGAACAGTATCCTAATAAACATTAGAGAATGTCCAACTTATTGTACATTTAAAAAGCATCTTAAAAGTTCCCAGCTATGTCATCATTTTGACTAACCTCACTGATGTAATGTAATGTGTAGTCTGAATGTGTGTTAATGTGTTTCTTGTTTGATATTGTATATTTTATTATATTCTGTCGTGTTGCACTGTTTTGTATTTTGTTGTTTTTCTGTTTTGGGACTACAGGTGAAAATTAGCATTTATGCTATAACCTGGCTCATTTACAGTCTGTACAGTAATGTTAGATTGGTTATTATTATGCACTGTCCAGAGAGAAAAAAAGAGTAGAGACAGGAACTAATTTGCATATTCGTGGATCCAGTATGCACTGGAAAAACATTTACATGTCATTGGTTTTGTTTTATTCATATAGCTCTTTCAAAGCAAAGCTGCAGAGTACTTATTGAGCAGTGGCGTTTTTTTGAAAAAAATAAAAACATGCCTTAATATATCTCTATAGACCTTGGCACTTTTATATTGTATGCCAATATGTAGTACAAACGTAATGAAAAAGTTGTAGCCACAGCACTTATAAAATATACACTCAGAAATTTCTGATGTTGATAATTGAAGGATCAAATACTTCTATTCAATAATGTAAATCCAATACATTCACTGTCACCATGATGGAATGACATATTTTGTTTTGCATAAATGTGACCATGGACCACAAAACCAGTAGAGTATTTTTTTTTTTTAGATTTATACATCATCTGGAAGCTAAATAAATAAGCTTTTCATTGATGTATGATGTTAGAAAATACCATATTTTGTCAAGATTTAACCGTTTGAAAATCTGGAATCTGAGGGTGCAAAAAATCTTAATATTGAGAAAATTGCCTTCAAAGTTTTCCACATAAAGTCCTTAGCAACACATATTACTAATGATAAATACATTTTTATACTTTTATAGTTTTATATTTATGTAAGATACTTTACAAATATATATTTATGGAACATGATCTTTACTTAATATCCTAATACATTTTGACACAAATAATCAATAATTTTGACCCATGCAATGTATTTTGGCTATTTCATACTCATACCTCTTATGACTGGTTTTGTGGTCCAGGTTCACAAATAAGGTTTAATATAAATAACTAAAGTGATAAAAATAGGAACGCCGGGGAGTGGGATGAACAGGTTAGGGGTGGGATCTGAACCAGTGGATTCCTTTATAATGATTTGTTCTGTTCTTGTTAATGATGACACAAGTCAAAATTATTTCAAAGCATACAGACACATTCCTGTTACCAACCACACCTACAGATCTGTTTTATCCTATACCAGGTTACTTCTGGTTCATTGACTTTGCAAAGCCCAGCTCCTTGACGTTACCATGACAAATTCTAATAACAGATTTTACTTTTAAATAGCATGAAACGTGTTAAAATAAAGAAGATTAAATAAGTTGAAGATTTAAGTGTGGTTTAAGTGTTTCTGAGTTAACACTACGCCAGAGGTAACCTCTGTATAATCATGCCATAGTTTCCTATGTACACTTAAAGTGGTCAGATAACACTTACATGTTACTCTAAACGGAAATACATATTGTTAGCCTCCACGCTTCTAAGTACACGTACACTAACGCCAAGTGCTGGGTGTATCTCTTAAATCCTTAGCTGATGCATTAAGTGCTATCTAACTGGGATTTAGGCAGATCCTAGCCTTATTTCAACCCTTACGGTAACAAAGGATACATCGTTATTACTTGCAGAATCAACATTTACTGAGCAGCACGGAATAAGATCAAACATAACAATTTATTAGACAGGTAGGAAAATCATAATTTAAAAGCCAATAAGCAACCCAAAATCAAATAAGAAGCTATCAATAAACAGATAAAAACAAAAACATTGCATACCTGGCAAAGTAAAATAAAATGCTGTGTCAAAGATAATGAATAATGAATTATATGAATAATTAATATTTAAAAAAAACATTCTTAACCATCCCAATTAAAGGGATACCTATCTACTTCGAGAAACTTTTAAAACACCAATGAACTTGGCATGCAGATAATTGCATCTGCTGGCAGCGCCCTGTCTAGTCTGTATCTGCCATAACATCGGAGAGGGGGCCGTCACTCTCGGACATTGACCGGATCCTCTCCCTCCTTCGGGAAGGGTTGCGGTTCACGAGCTCAACCCGAGGTGCATGATGAGCTGACTTGGGCGTGGAAAACCCTGTTTATCTCCTGGAACCATCTGGCATCAGCCATCACCCCTCACCTCCCTCGATAGCGGGGCCGCTAAAGGGTATGCCAGTATCCCGACAGTGGAACATTCAGTAGCGATGCAGCTGTGTCCTGCTGGCGTTTCCTACTTGAAGGACTGTCCGACCCTTCCCTCGCAAGCCTGCAGACACTCGTCAGCTCTGACGAAGTCTGCATACCAGGCCTGTGGGGAGGCGGCTTCAGCCTTACATGCCATGGCTTTGTTGCAGGTCCATCAGGCTAAGGCTCTGAAGGATCTGCATGAGGGAGGTCATGATTTGGCGGTCTTTAAAGACCTTCGTGCAGCTACAGATCTGGCGCTTCGTGCGACCAAGACTACCGCACAGGCTGTCAGTCATGCTATGTCCACCCTGGTGGTCCAGGAGCGCCACCTCTGGCTGTGCCTGGCGAACATGCAGGATGCTGATAAAACCCGGCTCCTGAATGCTCCGGTGTCCCAGGCCGACCTGTTCGGTGAGGCGGTCAAAGACTTTGAACAATAGTTCTCGGCCACCCATTAGCAGACTGAGGCTCTTGCTAACATCATGTCGCACCGGAAGAAGCCAACACCTGCCCCATCGACGTCGGCTCCTCAGTCTGCCCCTCGCCCAGGGCGTCCTGCAGCGGTGCCGCCAGCAGCCCGGTCCGCGCGCTAAGCCTGGTGGAAAGCGCAAATCCAAGCGGCCCTGAAATGGGCGACCTGGAGGTGGAGGGGATCGCTCTTCGGGAGAAGGTGAACGCACCACTCCCATCCATCACCTCCCAACCCACCCCCCCCCACCCCCCACCCCCCCAGGAGGACCAGGCGCAGAATCTTTTGTTTTCTTTAATTTCCGTTTTGCCAGCTTTTCAGCCACCACCCACAAAACCACAAAAACAGCGAATTCCTCTTCCTCCTCCAGGTCTTCAGAGGCAATCGGGTGTGACGGATGGGCTCATAACCCTACGTCCTCCCTCTCCTCTCTTGCCACCGGATGTGTTGAGCGCCCAGGGACGTCTTCATCAGATTCTTCCCTGCGCAGCCATCCATCGGCGGAGTCGGGTGACTAAGCAGAGGATGTCTCATTGGATTGTAGACACAATCGCCCTGGCTTATGAAAAACAGGACATTGCTTGCCCTTTTGGATTGAGAGCCCATTCAACTAGAAGCGTGGCTTTGTCTTTGGCTCGTGGTTCCTCGCTTTCAGACATTTGTAGAGCTGCTGGCTGGGGGACACCTAATACATTCACTAGATTTTGCCATGTTCGTATTGAGCCGGTATCGTCTCGAGTTCTCTCTTCAGATCAGTGAGAACATCTAGGAACGACTCCTGTGTCAGCTTGCAGCCTTTCTTTTTGGTGCTGCACAACCGCACAATTATGGAAGGCCGTTAAGACAAAAACGTTACAAAAACTGTTTTTGTCTCCTCCACCGCTTGGTGGCTGATGTTGTGGAGCATTGGCTGCCAGCCTCTCACTAGATGTATCCTTAAGAGGCTAGTGCCCACATTGCGCCCCCTTTAGGGTTCCTTTGTTAACCATGTTTCCCTAAGCGAAGCTCGCTTTGCTCCTCTCTAGTACTACTAAGAGACTTTTTATGATAGACCTCGAGTCTTTAAACCATCACCTTAGTGGTAGACCCCTAGAGGGCACTCTTTCTGCAACAATCTTAGTTCCGCCTGACGAGTGGGTTACGGAGCAAGTAGTGACCGGCCTCTGCTCCCACCCCATTTCTGTCTCCCTAAAAAGGAGGGTCAGAGGGTTTACGCAGGCACTGGAAGGGTCAGCTTCAGTGGCACTTTGGTAGGGATTCCCAATTCATCGGTCACGACATGACGTCATAAACGTCTCTGTTACATATGTAACCCTCGTTCCCTGAAGGAAGGGAACGGAGACGTCACGTCCCGTCGCCACAGTTTGCTGTTCCACTGCTGATATCGGCCGGACCTTTCCCTTTTGTCCAGCTTTCTCTGCAAGAAATAGCTGATTTAATACACAGCAAAATCACTGGTGTTAAAATAACACCCACGGTGTCAAATTTAACACCGGCAAAGTGTGTATATGTGTCCACACTACACTGTGTTAATTTAGTCAAAAGTGTAGTGTTAATTTAACAACACCCATTATATGTTAATTTAACACTCAATATTGTTAAATTTTACACTTTGTTCAACACTATTCATTGTTGTTTCCACACTACACTGGTGTTGGCACAGAAATACAGTGTTAAAAATTAACACTCCTAATTTAAGGTCAACACCAGTGTAATGTGAATTCAACAATGTTAAGTGTTAAAATACTGAGTAATAGCCACTTTTGTTGCTAATGGGTTGTTTCTATAAAAGAAAAATGACAAGAAATATTGCAAAACCTCTTTTTATTAAAGTAAATCACATTTAATATTTTCATTGATACACACAACACTTTGCATTTAACACTGCTTATTTAAATACCTCAGCTACAATTAGAAACAATACAATATGGAATAATGAAAGTTATCTTACACCACAGCGCAGTGACATGAAAACCACTTATTATAAAGGTCTTTAATAAATCAAATAAGAGTTAAAAAAATTAGCCACCCTACTCAAAACTTGAACATTAAAATACATGCAATTACCTTATCGGCAAGCAGAAATGTTCTCCTTCACAATACTAAAGATTTTTCCATAACAAAACAGACATTTCAATTCAAAAGACGTTTAATTTTTCTTAAACACGTTCCAACCTGGTATTTAGTTCTGTAGTTGTTTTACTCATGATGTACAGTAGTGGAAGGCTGCATCAGTGGTCTTCATCATGCAGGGAATGGCTTTTTGGTCCAGAATGATGCAAAAATTCTGGATGCAACTTTTGTTCCCAACGCAGAGCAGGCAGGGCTGTGCTGATCCATCCACCTCAAAGCATGTATTGATGCTCATCACCTTAGTGTTTTAAAAGAGTGTATTTGATGAATGTATTTGATGTTTATTTATGAACTTGTATGCATTTACATGGGGTGAACAATGTAAGCAAACTAACTGCTGAATAAATAACTAGAACAAAATACCAAAAAAACTTACACAGCACAATCAGTAGCTTCAGTTGCACATTGACCCTCTCCAGTCTTTCTTCCTTTCACAAATGAAGGCAAGAAGTATATGAGTCAGGGAAGAGCTGCCACATCACTGTCCCGTCCTAGCAAAACACAATTTAAACACCATGAGTATACAGTTAAACTTTAAAACCGTAAAAGTAACAAACCCATGTACACTTACCATATTTAAACTATTGTTGACCAGACAGAGGGTCATCCATATCTTCATCAGGATGTAGTCTGCAATTATCCTTTAATTGTTGTATGTTGGCTATTTTGCAATACATCACCTCAGCATATTTCTGCAGATTTTTAAAGACTAAAAGGGTCAAGAAAATACCCAAAAGGGTGCAGTTTTAACCGTTATTTTAATCAAAATCATCTCATGTTAGAGACAGTGTACAGTACTAAAGTACTGTGTGTACTCACATAACTAGTTGGTAAGCTCTTATCCTCCAAACTGGGTTAAGAAATAACAGTTCCAGAATTCATGGGTATGCCGTATTCAAATATAGTCTGGTAGGGTCCTATCACAAAAAAATGACAATAAAGACTCTGAAAACTCAACATTCTTTTTATATTAAAAACAGCACTCAAGACAATATTAATCTTCAATTATACATTTGCAAAATAGTAATCAATTTGATTGCTATTTAATATGATATCAATAGCAAAACGATGTATGAGAAGACAATATATTTTTATTAAAGTTGGCAGCAGGTCATGTGACTTTCTTGCCTGATTAATAACCATAATATGTACAAAACTACATATACTAAAAAGATTGGTTAACTGTTCAGTTATGTCAAATAAAATGATTTATATGTGTAAATATATAAACTTACCTTCTGTAATGAATTTATATAAGTAGCAGTCGTTTCTCATTAGAAGTCATCCATGTCAGGTCTTCTTAATAAACTGCCCTAAAACAGCATCTCTTCTGAATGATTTGAAGCACTCAGTGGGTACTTTCACCAAACTAGCATCTATAACGTTAATGACAGAAAAACAAATGTTCGCCATACACGTTTTACACTTTCGTATGTATTTGCTATTTGCATCTGTCTGACATCTAGTGCCACGAAAAGCTTACAACACACAATGCATCCAATCTGTGCATACAAATGAGGATGTATTCTGAGGTAAAATGAATTGTTGGTTTGGCGATATTTCCCGTTTGCATAACGTTACATCTTAAAAAAACACATGACGATGCGGTTGCGGTTTTCTCCGTGTTTTTCAGTAATTTGAATAATTAACCGGTATCCGTGCACTCACGTGCATGTAAACGACCTCGTTAACTCCCGGTATCTAGCCTATATGATTACCTCATAACGAGCATCATATGGTGAATAAACGAGCTTTCATTTAACTTAATTTCATACCTTCAATTTGTAGTGCATGTCGCGTTTTATCATGGTTCAATTCTTTCATTCATTCATATCTCCTGTTAATATTATCCTTCTTGGTTAAAACTTTTAGCTAGCAGTTTAACTTTATACCAAACTAACAAGGGAACAACGTTACACAAGGTAGCTTTAATTAAACTGAACCAAATAACGAACAAAGGGGAAATAAAATGGGAAAAATATCTTATTTAGGTTTTTTGGCAAATGGCTGCATAGAGTCAGACAGAGAAATAACAGTTTAATTTAGCTAAATCATGTGAAAATTATGAGATTTACCTGCTCTCTTCAGTCCTCCTTTGAAAGAAAATGGCGGTAAAATCCCTGACAGGATGTTTAGTGGAGGCGTGGCTTGATTTACACCGCTCAGAGTGAAATCTGATAACACCCTTGTTTTACACTGACACTGTCGTGGATATGACACTGGCCTAGCAATGGCAGTGTTATTTTATTACCAGATAGTGTTAAAACAGCATCAACACTGTGTATTTAACACCATCCCTGAAAATTTAACACTGGTGATTTTGCTGTGTAACTGCACCTGCCTCTCATTAAATACTCGTGCGGCAGGGCGGCACCAAGAGATGTAATTATCTGCATGACAAGTTCATTGGCATTTTAAAATTTTCTCGAAGTAGATAGGTTCCCAATTCGTTGGTCACGACTTGACGTCTCCGTTCCCTTCCTTCAGGGAATGAGGGTTACATATGTTACCGAGAGGTTCTTCAGCTTGTAACAATAGCAGCACCCTTTTTGGTACTATATAGAACCCTTTTTTAGATGGTTCTATATAGAACCTTGCCTTAAAAAGTGCTAAATAGAACCACAGTGGTGCTATAAAGAAACCTTTCATTTATCAGCTGCCAGGAGGGTTATTTTTGTTTATATTTTTGTTTTTTTATTTATAGCACTTTATAAGGTTTAACAGTTTAAAAACAGAACTTCAAGACATCAGAAAAATACTTTTATTTTCAGTTTTTCATTAAATGAGGTGTCATACAACAATAAATATGTGTATTAAAGGGAAACTTCACCCATTTGCATTAAGCTTTGTACCGTTAGAACCCCAGTCATGTTTTTGAATGGTCGTGCATCATTCCCTCAGTTTACCCTGAGAGGGGAGAAATACTGATTTCAGTGAGGCACTTCCTTCTTTCAATGATGTAAAAATCGTCATTTTGCGTCATTGAAAGAAGGAAATCCTGTATCTCTATTGAGTGTGAAAGACTACAGACACTCATTCCTCATTTTTTTCAAGGTGGGGGCTATGGGTGGGACCCACTCACACTTCAGACCAATTACAGATCAGTGGGTGGGACTTACGAAAATATACGAACACAGACGGAAAAAAAACGATCAGCCGCCATCTTTATGCTAAGCTAAGCTAAACAGAAGTTGTGGAGCGAGTCAGACTTCATGTTACAATAACAGTGGAAGTTAATCAATATGATATAGAAGAGGGTGATTTCGCAAGCGTGATGCTCTAATCCGCTGTTCATTGCACCTTTATGAGCCACAATACAGCAAAGAGCTGAGGCAGATCAGAAGCCCGAGGAGAAGCCGGAGCCTGGGGGTCGGCTGGGTAGAGGAGCCCGTGCAAGATGCAGCAACCATCGGCCTCTGCTGCGTAGAGAAGCTTGCCTGTTCTCTTGCTGTGTGCCCTCTTTATAACATTTCTGCATCAGATAAGGATATGGACGTTCGTTTGGTAAAGGTTTTCAGGCAAGAGAGAAACTTTGCGCGCGTTTGGACATGTTTATTTCACAGACGCGTTTCGGCTTCCGAGCAAACGCGCTGCGGATGATATGAGCTTGGACAGACTCGCGCTGTGTGCTTTCGGTGTAAGATTTCAGGATCAGATAAGGATATGAACATTTGTTTTGTTAATGTTTCTGGGTGCGTGCTTGTTTCAAAGACGTGTTTCGGCTTATGCCGAGTTCAGACTGTATGATTTTCAAACTAGTCGGGTCACCTGTGGTTTCACACTGCGTGATTATCTGGGGAAGGGTTCAGTCGCTGCTGTTTCAGACTGCATGATGGATTGGCGACAGGGGTTTTCATACTGCATGACTTTAACGTAAGAAGAATCGCCGATAACTTTTTCCGCAAACTACGTCTCACAACCAAACGCAAGCGAGAAGTGACGCGAAGGAAACAACGCGAGGTCACGCGTGCAAGACCGGAGTTCTCACGTGAGACTGGGATTATTATTAAAAATGGTTACCCGCAAGAAGTTTACCATACAAATTGCATGTGCGCTCATTTGCAGCAGAAAGAAGAAGAAATAAAAATTATGAAGGAGGAAATGTTTGGAGAGACTCCTCCCCGAACTTCCAGCTGTCCTGTATGTTGCTCTCTCATTGGATGTTGGTCATCGCCGATGTTATTGTCAGTCAAAACACATTTCACACGGCATGATTTTGAATCGCCGACCGGTCCAGATATTTAGCATGCCAAATATCTCACGGGTGTAGGCGACTCGTTGGCGATACTCTCAGAACGCATCTTTTATAATTCACACTGTGTGATTGTCACTCGCGTGCACAAGCATCGATTTGCCTGTGATTTCGGGCATTTGTCTGCGATTTCTCAAAACCTGTCGGTGAGTCAAAATCAGGGCTAAAATCATGCAGTCTGAACTCGGCATTACGAGCACAAGCTCCAAGAGCTGAGGCAGGGCGTCTGTGGAGATATTGTGCAGGGGACGCGTTTGTGTGGAGGATGCAGTGATAAATGGACGTCTAACTAAAGTAAGTGTTTCTATTTTCTTTGTTATTCTAAGGTGACATTTATGTACACAATAGCATATCTGAGCGGTGTTTTATATGTCTATATTGTGAGAGCAGTGAGGCAAATAATAACACAAATGTAATTACAGTAAACAAGAGACAAAAAGAAAATTGGTAAAACTAAATAAACATTTAAAATGCATACCCTTTTTTAAGTACTTGGAAAGGCATTTTTACTGCGGATCTGAAACCGCACGTTACTGTTTGAATAAGACTTTGCTACACACCAGGCCAGAGTGCTATTGTGTGTACCACAATGTAACATCACGTTTAAAAGTAAGTCATGATTGGTGTCTGTCAGACACAGTGGTGGTGGCTATTTTCTTTGTTTTACTAAAGTGGCATTTATGTACACAATATCATATCTGAGCCGTGTTCCGATTAATGGGAGTGGCTTGCAGAGCTGTGCATTGTGGTGCATAGTGGGAGTTGTAGTTTTTCATACAAATGTGCTCTAAAGTCACATTTTGTCTTTTCTCGGTCAAATAGGCACAAAATTCTACATTTATGTTACATTTTGACTACAAATATGACTCACTTTCCATAAAGATTAATGTTCCTATCGGTGAAATGGCCCTTTAAAATCACAATCAAAATAAATATGAATTATTATGCAAATATAACAAATCACTACTCAAATGAGATATGGATGTTAAATTGTAGGCTACAATAGGCTTTTTCTACAAACATGTATTTTGAAACTGCATACAACAACATAAGTGCATTGTAAGATGTTAAAGTAGGCTTTTTCTACATCCAGACATGTTCATATGTTGTATTTTAAAATTGCATAACAACATAAGTGCATTGTAAGATGCCCAAGTAAGTTTATTCTACATTTAAAGAGCCACACAGATCCAAAATCGAAACTAACCTTTATTGCAGTGTCCATCAATGTAAACAACGTGTAAAGTAGTTGAACCAAAAAGTGCACGATTAATAAAATTATTGGCTTCTAAAGCAGGGAGTCGACTCTGAATCGCTGAAACGAGTCGTTATAGGGAGTGAGTCTTCTTCCTGATATTTGCCACGTCACACGAACGCATCCACAGCACATGAGATCAGGGTCCAAAATTAACACCCGCCAAGCGTCAAATGCGGGTAGATTTTCCGTTTGTTGACTAAATTCAAAAGGCTATCCGCCACACTGGTGGGTGATTTTCATACCAAAGTAGTAATGCAATATAATGTGTTTGCCAGTAACTAATCTGGGGACGAGGGGAGCTAGCGACAGAACGTCCCTACGCTCCAAGTCTCGCACTAGAGACGGTCTGTTTCTAGCTAGTACTGCAGGTAACTTGCGGTCTGCAGCTATCTGCTGCATATTAGCTATCAAAATGCATCCCCGCCCTTCCCGTCGGGCTATCTTGACTTATAGGGAGGAAAAAATATATTTAAATGCTTATGCATTCTTTCACAGATTTGGATGTGTAATAATGGTGTATGAAATTCAGGGTATTTAAATTACGTTTGAGCGTGCGCTCAAGTTTTACTTTCACTTTCGCGATCGCGTGAAAAGACGCAGTACAGGAAGCAATCCGTCATGATTTGTCATGGATTTGTTGGGCAAATCCTCCTTCGTCCTGTCATTACTATCCTCACGTAAGAAAATTAAATCTCTCGCAGCAAGCTTTAACCCTTAATATAGGTGTGGGGTGTTGAATTCAGGCATCGGTTTTAAGAAAAAAACATAAGAGAATTACAGTGTAGGAATTAAATCATTTAGACCGGCAGATTCCCATAGAGACCCATTCATTTTCCTGGATATGGACAACTGCTCAAATCATTACTTTTGTGATACATTTTGTAAATTTATGTTTATATAAACATTAGAAAGGATATTAAAAATAAATATTATGTCAAATAGTATTTTTTATAGTTTTTTGTGCATTTTGAAATGTCTGTTTTTACAAAATGCCATAGAAATTTGACTGAGTGTAAGTGTGTGTGTCTGTGTGTGTGTGTGCGTGTGCACGCATGTGTGTGCGCGCACGTGTGTGTGTGTGTGTGTGTGAGAGAGAGAGAGAGAGAGAGAGAGAGAGAGAGAGAATGAGGGAGAGAGAGAGAGAGAGCCAAGCATATGTGCTTGAGAGAATGTGTGTGAGAGGCAGAGGGAGAGAGCATGTGAGTGTGTCTGTGTTTGTGTGTGTGTGTTTGTGTGTGAGAGAGAGTGTACATGTTCGTGCATTAGGTTACACCCCTTTGTATCCTTTTTCTACATTTGTGACTGATTTTATTTGCCAAATTTTATAAAAATGCTCTCTGTGGTAGTCATGCGTGTGTGCGTTTGTCTGCGTGTGTTTGTATGTGTTTGTGTGTGCGTGTGTGGGTTTGTATGTGTGTGTGTGGGTTTGTGTGTGTGGGTTTGTGTGTGTGTGTGTGAGAGAGAGAGAGAGAGAGAGAGAGAGTGTGTGAGAGAGTGTGCATGAGAAGGAGAGAGAAAGAGCATGTGTGTGTGTTTGTGTGTGTGTGTCTGTGTGTGTGTGTGTGTGTGTGCGTGCGTGCATGCGTGTGTGAGCGTGTTTGTGATTGTACATGTGTGTGCATTATGTCACACCCCTTTATGTGTTATTTTCTGCATTTGTGACTGATTTTATTTGCCAAATTCCACACAAATGCTCTCTGTGGCAGTCACACCTGTGTGTGTTTGTGTGTGTGTGTGTATTTGTGTGTGTTTGTGTGAGCATGTGTTTTTTGCATTGCATTTGTGCACAAGTACCAGGGCTTCATTTCTGTGTCAAAATTTTCAGATTTATGCTGGATTTATTGATATTTATTTTTTGACAAATGGAAAAAAAGTACATTTTTTTGCATTTCCCATTCACTTTCAATTGGGGTCATATTGACCCCAAGGGACAGATTGATAAAAAATTTTTTTACATACCTTTAGAACAACCGAATCAAGCCCAGTTTTTTTGTGCATGTAAAGATAGATTATTTAGGAAAAGTCACAAAGTTTTACATCTCTGAGATGAAGGGAACCTTTTTTGTTAACCAATGAAATGTCGTTTGGGGTCATATTGACCCCAAGGACCGATTGAGGGTTAAAGTGATATAGATTGTACGGGCAGTGAAGAGAGTGACTCTGTTGCACAATCGCTCTTAAAGCGACAGTAACCCCTGTTTTTCTGATCCAAACTGTGAGTTTTGTGACCCACTAAACCACTTTTAAATGGTGAGTATATCTGGTGTGGGGATAAGCAGGAAAAGTTGGTTTACATGGAAATCCAGTCTTTTTGTTTGTTAAAAAAACAACAGATTCAAAACAACAACAAGAATAGCAGATTAAACATTGTGGTTAGAGGCCTTATTGGCTTTATATTGGCAAAATTTGGCCTGTGGTAAAACTAATTGAATAAGCCTGTGCTATGCTCACAAAGTCAAGTGGCATTTTCTTATCTGTGACTTCATTTAATATTTCAGATTCAGAATCTGATGTATAGATATTTCACTTTGGTTAGAAGAAAAATTTGAACTGATGATTGATATGTACTGAAAATTGATATGTGTTATTTGTGTTTTGATAGATGTTTTGTTTTAATATTCTACATTAAAACTAATGTATTTTTTATTCGGGCTACTTGCATTCATTTCGGGCTACCAAAAACTGAAGAGTGCCTGCCCGAAGGGCTACCAGGGATTTAGAAATTTTGCGAGCAATGCCATGAATACAGCAAATGAAATTAATGTACATGTGACAAAAAAAGGCTGTTTATTATTCTGGCCGGTAAAAAATATGCTTGGCTGGTGGATTTTTTCATCTACCAGTCCACGTGGCAGGTGAGCCAAAAAGTTAATTTCGGACCCTGCATGAGATACTAATCTCCGCCTACAGCCTTGCCCGGGAGAAACGAAAACTATGACCCGCCCACAGTTAGTTAGTCTGTGTAAACATCAGCTCACGCTGTGTTTTCAGTTTGTGTTGTTTTCACTACCAAAGGAGACTTTTTCAAGGAGGGATATACTAAACATGTTTGGCTGTGAAGAATCAGTGCTTAAAATTATTTTTTAACGGAGGGATTTAGACGTTTGGCAATGAAAGATGGTTCAGTACCCACTTTATTTGGAACAACATGCATCTCCACAACCTGTAAGTATGATTATAGCTACATACTTGCTTAAATGAGCGTAAAATGTCTATAGTCGTTTTCATTGCTTGGATTAATGATTAATGATATCATTGTTTAAACACTAACTTATATACTGTCAGAGTCACGATAGCAAGCGGTTTTGCTATGACCCGGTTAGTTTACATAAATGCTTAAATGAGTGTAAAATTGTTAGTTTCGTTCATCCTTTGTATTGCTTGGATTAATGATGATTGATGTCTTTGTTTAAACTGTTCATTTACTGTCAGAGAGTCACGTTAGCAAACGGCTAGCACATGCTCACTTACGGTTTTGTTATGACCCGGTTAGTTTACATAAATGCTTAAATGAGTGTAAAATTGTTAGTTTCGATCGTCGTTTGTATTGCTTGGATTAATGATGATTGATGTCTTTGTTTAAACTGTTCATTTACTGTCAGAGAGTCACGTTAGCAAACGGCTAACGCATGCTCACTTACGGTTTTGCTATGACCCGGTTAGTTTACATAAATGCTTAAATGAGTGTAAAATGTTAGTTTCAATTGTCATTTTTATTGCTTGGAATAATGATGAATGATGTGTATTGATGTTGACAATGTCTTCTCAGTGAATCATGTTAGCACGAGGTCAATACATATTGCACTATTGTTGGTCTGTGCCACTGATCTGTGGTCTGCGCGACTTATCTGTGATCTGTGCAAAGACACTCTGTCAGTTGACCAATCAGAGCAGAGTAGGCTACTGAAAGGTGCACATTTCCACACTAACTCAAAACGTGCATACACCACCTCCTGAGCTGGCGTAGGATTTGAGCGTGCCTTACGCCAACGCCCATATTGATAAATCTCAAAGTCACTGTGGTTTTGGGTGTACGCCAGCTGTACACTGAAAATTTGGTGTACGCCCTTTTGATAAATGAGGGCCAGTAACTCTAAATAGACAACAATTACATGAAATCATTAAAATCATGACATATGCCACATCAAAACATGCAAATGATCAATACTGAATATTAACATATTATGACATTATTCAGATGTAAACACTTTAGCACAAACAGATAGATGGCATAAAATACAAATTAATGGGATGTTAATAATACATTACTAACTGTAAAAAATAGTCAATAGGATTGTGTCAATGTTTGTAGAAGCTAACTAAAAAGTCTGTATTTTGTTTGCTGGATCATTGTACAGCAGTGGCGGCTCGTGACTGCTCTTCCGAGGATGCGCCAATTCAAAATAAGTGTTCGGATTGTCACATGTGTGGTTCCCCTTTCCAAAACATGTGTCATGCGTGTGGAGAGATCCTGTGTGCATCACGTGTTTTGTCAAAATAAGTGCCTGCTGGAGACGCATCATATTTTTATAATAAAAGAGACGCTCACGTTCCCTAAATACACGCAAGACACTCACTTAACATTAAACTCTGATTACGCATGAGATTGTGCGAGTATCTGGCACACGCGAGCGTCTCCTTTCAAGTTCAAGGCAGCAGGCAGTTACGGTATTTTGGCATGACACGTGAGGCACACATGATCTCTCAAAGCGCAGAACACATATTTTGAAATGACGAACCACACACATGACAAGCTACATACATGTTGTGACAAACTTCGCATTGTGCGCTTCAAAAAAAGAAGTCACCAGCCGCCACTGTTGTACAGTACATACTCCATTCAATGTTCTTTGTTTTGTGGCAGTGACGTTGAACGTTTAGTCAGATAAGAGTAAGATAAGAGTATGGTCTGCTATTGTCATGTTGATCTTGAGACGCAGGCTGCGATTACCACAGATTCCCATCACCTGGCAGTGGTCATCATTTGGTGGACTGTACAAGGTTAAGCATTAGGCAGAACAAGATTTGGGTCTGTTGGTCATGGGTGAAAGGATAAGACATGAGACAAAAAGTTAATATAGCCTGGAGTTTGCTTACACACTGTGTGTAAAACATGATTTGACAGAAGTTTTAATATGATTCTGCTCAAGCTACCTGTTTTGTTAGTAAATACGTGAGTGGTTGGTGAAAGATTTATTCATAAACCACTGTTATCAAGCCAATGGCCAACCTGCAGCTATCCAACTTTTTAGAGCTACACTCATGATCCACCTACAACATAACAAAAATAATAATAATTTGTTATATTACTTGCAGTAATTAGGTATATTATTGTGTTAATAGAGAATCAAATAAATAAGCACAACAAATATTTCTTCTGCAAAGAGATATTTAATATCTCTTTAAAAAGGTTTATGTCTCTTAAAAGTAATGAAATCCAAATCTGCATGTCGCACATGAGCAACGGGTTATAAAAAGCTCTCACTGTGTAAAAATGGTCTCTAATTGCACCTGCATTCAAGAGCCCTATAATGACAAAAGTAAACAGATTTGGCGAGTACCGATCGAGTCATTTAATGCCGTTATTGGCTGATACCAATCTGTGGCCGATCAATCGGAGCATCCTTAATAGTAACCCATTAAAAAAGATACAGTGAGGATAATAAGTATTTGAACAGCCTGCTATTTTGCAAATTCTCCCACCTAGAAATCATGGAGTGGTCTGAAATTTTCATCTTAGGTGCATGTCCACTGTGCACTCTAAGAAAGGATGTGTTAATTTTAACACATTGTTTTGTGTTAAACTATTTAACACATTATGTGTTATTTTAAAACATTGTGTGTCATTTTCGTGTAGATTGTGAGCTTAAATAAATGAAATGGACAACACAAGATGTGTTAAAACAACACAAAGTGTGTTATTCCAAAAATAACACAGAGATGTGTTAAGTTAAGGACAACACATTAGATGTTTTAAGAGTGTGAGAGACATAATCTAAAAAATCCAGAAATCACAATATATGATTTTTTTTAACTATTTATTTGTATCATACAGCTGCAAATAAGTATTTGAACACCTGAGAAAATCAATATTAATATTTGGTACATTAGCCTTTGTTTGCAATTACAGAGGACAAACATTTCCTGTAGTTTTTCTCCAGGTTTGCACACACTGCAGGAGGGATTTTGGCCCACTGCTCCACACAGATCTTCTTTAGATCAGTCAGGTTTCTGGCCTGTCGCTGAGAAACACAGAGTTGAGCTCCCTCCAAAGATTCTCTATTGGGTTAAGGTCTGGAGACTGGCTAGGCCACGCCAGAACCTTGATATGCTTCTTACAGAGCCACTACTTGGTTATCCTGGCTGTGTGCTTCGGGTCATTATCATGTTGAAAGACCCAGCCTTGACCCATCTTCAATGCTCTAACTGAGGGAAGGAGGTTGTTCCCCAAAATCTCGAAATACATGGCCCCGGTCATCCTCTTCTTAATACAGTGCAGTCGCCTTGTCTCATGTGCAGAAAGTATGATGCTACCACCCACATGCTTTACAGTAGGAATGGTGTTCTTGGGATGGTACTCATCATTCTTCTTCCTCCAAACACGTTTAGTGGAATTATGACCAAAAAGTTCTATTTAGGTCTCATCTGACCACATGACTTTCTCCCATGACTCCTGTGGATCATCCAAATGGTCATTGGCAAACTTAAGATGGGCCTGGACATGTGCTGGTTCAAGCAGGGGAACCTTCCATGCCATGCATGATTTCAAATCATGAAGTCTCAGTGTATTACCAACAGTAATCTTGAAAACGGTGGTCCCAGCTCTTTTCAGGTCATTGACCAGCTCCTCCTGTGTAGTTCTGGGCTGTTAGGGGGTTTCAACCGCGGGGAGTCAGCCGACATTGACTTAACTTAGCACCCTCTTGTATACAAGACATTATTAATACGCTCGCTTGTAAAGTTTATTCATAGCTGTGTATTTTGCTACATTATGTTGTCTGTCAATTTTTCTGTGTTTCTCCTGCTTCTTTTAACAAAAAGCTGCTGTGAAACAATTACCAATTTAGAAAAGCGCAATTTAAATAAAATGTAATTGAATTGAATTAATTTCTCTCCTTTCTTATCTTCTTCCATTTTCTAATGATCGCTCCAATAGTGGATCTTTTTTCACCAAGCTGCTTGGCAATTTCCCCGTAGCCCTTTCTAGCCTTGTGGAGGTGTAAAATTTTGTCTCTATTGTCTTTGGACAGCTCTTTGGTCTTGGCCATGTTAGTAGTTGGATTCTTACTGATTGTATGGGGTGGACATGTGTCTTTATGCAGCTAACAACCTCAAACAGGTGAATCTAATTTAGGATAATAAATTGAGTGGAGCTGGACATTTTAAAGGCAGGCTATTAGGTATTTGAGGGTCAGAATTCTAGCTGATATACAGGTGTTCAAATACTTATTTGCAGCTGTATCACAAATAAATAGTTAAAAATCATACATTGTGATTTCTGGATTTCTTTTTTAGATGTCTCTCCCAATGGACATGCACCTACGATGAGATCAATCCATGATTTCCTCACTGTAAATTGCAATTTACAAATAAAAAATATTCTAAATTTAAACAAAAATATTGGGTGTACAGGACTAATAACTAGCACTATACAATATACTCAATTATACTATTTTGATTTAACATCATGATTTAAAAGTAAGCTATTAATATAATTAATAATGTGGAGTATTATTAATATTACCTGATTTAAGAATGACAGACAAAGATGAGTCAATTCTTATTTTATTGCAGTCAAAAGAGCAGGAAAGCATCTTATTTTAATGGTGTATTTGTAACATTGTAAACTTCAAAAAGTACTTTACAGCCTTTAAAGAAAACCGTCCATCTTTCCTGACTAAAAAGTTTCATGTTTGTGTTCTGCTACATTGATTCACACTCTGATCATCAGACAGCTAGCCTGGGTCCCAGCCCAGATTGGTCTGAGGTTTCTCCGTTGAGGAGCTACTATGCTAGACCCAAAGCTGGTCGAACCAATCAAATTGTTAGGGAGGGCTTTTTACGATGAATGGACAGATGATCAACAGTAATTTAATCAACCACATCACCAAAGAGCCTTTGTGTTGAATCTGTTTACAACAAAATTGCTGCTGCTGGAGAATTCAGTTGTGTGGTTTCTGCCATCAAGTCTGTTCTACAAGATATCGGCAGCGCATTGATTTTAAAAGAGGAACAGAAAACGCGATCCAAGGTATTTGTTGATCGGAAAGATGTGTTTGCTGCCCTTCCTAAGGAATTCGGCAAAAGTTTGATTTATTAGCTGGCTCCGCCAGTCGCTATGAAGACTTGTTTCTCCTTTGGTTCTTTTCGGAAGCCCGGAATCCTCGCTGTTGAATAAGAAGTGGATGGACATGCTAGCCTCCAATGTTTTTCAAGCCAATGTAATGGGTATCATTGTGGATGTTCACCTAACTTACAACTGGTAAGAGATAGTCTGACTGTATCACTTAGTAAATAACTCACAATGTTGTAAACATAGTAGGTGTCGATATATGTTTGCTAACTCAGACTAATGCTGCCTTCACATGCAAAATGTCCATTTATTAACTGGTATTTACCAGTGTGTTGTGTTCAAGTGCTTTTGTTGTCGTACTTTAGGGAAAATACATTCACGTGAGTAAATTATTTGACCACTCATTACTAGGAGGCTCCTATTGACTGCTAGATAGCATCTGCTTGCCATAACGGTGTTTTTAAAATACGTCACACACTCCGTTGCTAATTGGTTGTATGTCTATCCAATTGAGTGCAGAGGCATTTTTTGTCCTGGTTCGGTTGAGACACGCCCCATAATCATAGCCTTATGGAGCAATATCAGGCTCAAATTCTGACAAGGATTGAGTATGACAACGTCAGGCTATCAGACAGCGGTTTTGACTTGAGGTGCTGTAATCTGTTTATACATTTTGAAGAATCCAGCTCCAGAAAAGTTTCTAAAACACTTTAAAAGATATACTTTAGAAAACTGGAATACTGGAGATTCAATACATAGATCCAATTCAAGGATAAAGCATGGCCTGAGGGAACTTGCAAAAACTGTGGTTGATGAAAAAGAGAAAAAAGATGATTGCCCCAAAACCCTGTTCTCACTAGGCTACTATATTAATGTAAAGAGTCATTTTTTATTACTTCTTATCATAAGCAAGCATACTACATCACAGAAAGTGCTGGGAATATGAAATCATGCAAGCTCCGCATATTTTGCTTGCGGAAATCTGCCATTTATACGGCAAAAGTGTGGCGTATTTGAAAAGTGCAGCCCCCGCATAAATATGCGGACTTTGGCAGATTGTGCATTGAATCTTGCGATTGGATAATCACGTTTTTCTGAGGGACTGATGTAGAGTTTTCTCTGAGAGAATAAGGAGAGAGACAGATGTCTGACTGCCTGAAGGTGTGATGTTTGAAAACCAAATGTGATCACTGTGGGAAGTCCACTGTAACCCGTAGAGAGTTGTTTTCCCGGGGCACCCACTGTGGACTTATGCTGTGTTCATTGGGGAGGTGTCAGGCACAAAACACAGAGGATCCCAATGCAGTTAACAGAAGGTTTTATTTAAACAATAATGACAGCAAACAGACAATGGCACGTCTGGGCATAAAGCCACACCAGGGCAGACGGCTGAGACGGGGAACACACACAGGCACCGGAACGATGAACCACACACGCTCGGGCTCCGGCCAGACAACGAACGGTGAGAGGAAGTATGGAGACCCCGATACGGGGTAGGGTGCGTAGACCGCTCCCGTGAGCGCCGCGTCACGGAAGCCACTGGGACAGGGGTAAATCCTGCGGCGGGCAGAGGGAGAGAGAGAGAGCGTTAGAGACACTGATGAGAGAAGCTGGACAGCTCCAGTGATGAAGGACCTCTCCAGTGGACAGCGACAATGCCGCGATGAGTCTCCGCCGTAAAGTGATAGACCAGTCTATAAATCCAACAGAGGTTGAAGACAGTCCGTAACAGGCAGCAGAGAAACAGTCCAGAGAGCTGTCGAGTAATCAGAGTCCACAGGAAAACTCTAAGGTAGCAGTGAGCTCAGACTGGGGTAGGGAAAATAAATCCACAAACTAGAATCAGACACAAAACAAGACTAGAAACTAGCGTAGCTAGAAATGGCGAGAACATACGCCGTGACAGACGAGTATATAGACAAACTTTGACAATGTTTGACAATCTTTTGACAATCTTAGACAAACGAACTTGCAAAGACACACTAAACACACAGGGATTAAATACACAGACAAGATGACGGGATAACAAGCAACAGGTGAGGAAGACGAGAGGAGGTAATCACACTGAACAGGAACACCTGTGAGGGAAGCACACGTGAACCTGGGGCACGTTCAATCTCACACCGGTGCACAACGTTTTGCTACGGTTTCCGGGTTGAACGACATGTTTCCTGGAAACGGTGTGCAACGGAATGCAACAGGTTTTAGAAGCGTTTTCTCTTGTTTGGTGGGTGTGTCAGAAATGTCAGCCCAATCAGCGGCAAGATGTATAAAACCACGCGGTAGTAAAGAGACAGCTCACTCAATGGGTTCAAGTTGGAATGTTGTCTTTCATTCTGGACGGCAAGGTCAGTGACTGTAACATTGAGGGTCTTTTACAGTATTAAACACACATTTATAACGATTTGATCAGTCCTCAGAAACATTTAAAAAAGAACACAAAGAATGGCCTCTCAGCTACCGTAGTTGCAACGCTTACATCATCACAACAGAGTGTTCAATGCATCACCGTTTCTGTTTAATAAACGTTGTGCAACGTTTTGTCGGGGCTGAACGCAGCCCTGAAAAACACATACAAAAGACAACCACAGTACCAACAAGACAAAACCATAAATATATTTATATATATATAAATAAATATATACAAATATATATACACATGAAGACAGAACACTAGACTAAACAAGACATAAAAACAAAGACTGGAAAATGCAAGGGAGCGGGGAAAATAACACACAATGACAAGAGAATACAAGGGAGCGGGGAAAAGTCACAAGACATGGGAGAAACGTGGTTAAATATAACAAAACCAAAACCACGATCTCCCACACAAAACATGTACTGTTAGGACCCTGCCATAAAAAACTAGATATAATTACCAACAAGATTATGGCAGAGTCCTCACAGGAGGAGCTATCTTTATTCAGAAATTAGCCTTACAAATTCACTAAGATTAAAAGACATTGTTAACTTGGTGCCAACAGCTGTAACTCTGCTACTGAATGTTGACTGGTGTCAATCTGGTTTCCTTCAGTTAAATACTAAAACTAGAGAAATTATCTTTGACTTAAGAACAAGACACCCAGACTAACAAATAAAAAGTAATGATGAGTGTATTACGGTAGTAAATGAATACAAATATCTAGGGACTGTTATTAATTTAAAAAAAAAACTGTCACAAGGTGTAAAGCTGCTTTGAAACAATTAAGTATTGTGAACAATTAAGTATTAAGTATTGTGAAAAGCGCTATATAAATAAAATTGAATTGAATTGAAAATACAGGAGTTATTAATAACTAGAAAATGCATTTCGGGACGAACTGCAAAAGTGTGCTTGCTCTGGTGCCGCCGATTTAGTTTGTGCATCCTCACATTGGAGTCCCAAGTTCATGTACAAAGTTTGGTTTCAATACGTGAAAGCGTTCCTGAGATAAACTACTTCCTGTTTTGGCGGCGTCGACGCACATTTAGTTTTTGCGGTTAACTTATTTACTCACTTAAGTACACATAACCAAAAGTTTATAATATGGAATATAACATTGTTTTATGCAGTTTTTTGTCAATGCTAATTATTTCACGACCTCTATTTAAACTATAACCGCCATTTTAATAGCTGGCAAACAATAAGAGAATAGGCTAGCTTCTAATAAGAGAAATTATACTTTTAGATTTCGTCAGGGCAGTAAAATCAGGTGTATGTTTGTCAGCGCGATACGCATGCAGTGATGCAGGTGCTGGGCTGTGAGCGATGGGCGATTAACTTACTATCTGTCTGATTATTTAGGCTTCAACGTGGCAAACTCAGCCTAGATTCATGAAGATTTTAACAGAGGTGGAAAGAGTAGCCAAAAACTTTACTGAAGTTAAAGTAACTAAATAAATAATTACTCAAGTAGAAGTAAAAAGTATGCAATGAAAATAATACTCAAGTAGCGAGTTAGTAGTTACTCATGAAAAAATAAATCTAGATATATGCACACACACGCACACACACACACACGCACACACACACACACACACACGCAGTGCCCTCCATAAGTATCAGAACAATAAAGACAAGATTTTTCTGTTTGATGTGGAGACCAGAAATTGGTAAGATAAATATCAGTATACCAGAAGTTTAGAATGTCACATTTTATTAACCTTTGTTTATGTTTCAACACATACATGCTTTAACAACAAAGAACAACAGCATTAAATGCTGACTTATGTGTATTGTACACAAATGCACATAAGTGAATCAAACTGATCCTACATATTTTATGCTTTTCATGTGTAAACAATCAGGACACAGCTCAGTGCCCATTAAAAAAAATAATGCGACAGATTCTGTACTTTTGTCTCATGTTCATCTTTTAATGTTTAGACATTTCTTGACTCCACAGCAAACAGAAGAATACTTATGAAGGGCATTTCTACAGTATGTGTAAAACTGCAACATACACCAACAGTATACAGAAAAATGTAGCTTGTAGCTGAAATATCAGACAAGTAAACTGACAACAGTTTTGTATATGTATAAAGTTGGAATCTCCTAAGATGGTCTGAGGACATTGACAGTTTACACTTAGACAAAACTCATGTTTTCTTACGTTGTCATGTCACGTGTGTTTTGTGAGAATCACTTACATCATACAGTACATTAAACAGCGAATCAGACGTCAATCATCGATGGATTTTCTTCAATCTGTGCTACAGTGTTTCTGGAGGTTGCACGCGTTTAACTGTGTCTGACGACGAACAGGTCGGCGGTCGCGCGTATGTAATGGCGGGTACATGTGTGAAGTTTTGCTTTTAGTTAAAAGATTGGTAAATTCATTTCCACGTCACCCAACACTGGTTATATTCTGCGTGTTTCTACATAGGTTACGAGTAAAACAGCTTCGGACGATTCCGTGTTTGAAGCGATCTGAACAATTCATTCAAACTGATTCGCGAACCACTTTAAAACATTTGGCCCATTCGCTTTGTAAAGAGTCGACTCAAAAGACTCATTTATTTGCAACACTTTGTAATGAAAACGACTCAAATGAGTCATTAATCCGCGAATGCGCCAGAAACACAAGATAGCAATTTAAAAATAAAATACAAATTTCGTAATTAATTAAAATACCGATGCCAAACGATCACTGCTACCCGAGGACGCGAAACTGACGTCTTTACAAACTAATACGTTTACAATGTATTACATTGATGAAAAAGGGAATTAAACTTGTTGTGCCATATATCACTGAAATAAAAGAAAGGGATTAAAATATGTCTGAATCATATAATTCCTACCTGTATGTGAAAATGCACGTTCTCCAGAGAGCTCGCGTTGATTCAAGCATTCAGAATATAAAATCCATTTGCAGTTTTGCGTCCGAAACCGCATACTGTATAGTGAATAAGATGAAGTTTACGATTCTAAAAATATGTATCCAGGAATCTGTCCATTTACGATACGAAGCTTGAGTGGCAGCCGAGGTTACTGAGTCCTCCAGGGCTCGCAGCAGAGTCTGAGGCTGTCGCCTCTTCTCCGGGCTTCTCTGCTTTCTCTTCCTCAGCTCTTCGCTGTATTGTGGCTCTTAAAGGAACACATGATTCTCTCAACAGCTCTTTTAAATTTCATTTTGCCATTTTAACATTAAAACTACATCCCGCCATTGTTATTCAAACTTTTCCACGGAGCAATAGCCTGTTAGCTTAGCTTCTAAAGATGGCTGCCGCTATCTTTACATTCTGTCTAAAAAACACGTTTGAACGTAAAGGCTGCCCTCTACTGGTAAAGGCTAATGACATTTTTTAATTTTACACAGGTTTTAATTGGACATTTTAAAGTGAAAATAACATAATATAGACATGTTTCTGCAATGTTTTTTTTTATCTTGGGCATCTTCACATTGGAGTAAAGAGTTCATATAAACATTTTGGTTAATAAATGTTACAGACATATTGAGATTTGAACTACTTCCTGTTTTGGCGGCGTTGACGCACATTTAGTTTGGGCTGTGGCGCGCAAACGCTTCCGAAAATCAAAAATCCTTCTAGTAACTTTTGTGAGGCTCGGTCCAAGGATCGCGTACGTGGAATTTCATGAAGTTTGGACAAAATTTGTGACCTGTGAAACTTTTTTAAGGTTTTGTGTTCTATCCAATATGGTGGCCGAACGACATGGATCTGTGACTTCATCTTCTCAAGCAACTTACACCGGTACTGCCCGAACATTTTAAAATTTGAACGGTGTCTCTGCGTCAAACGGTCTGGTCGCTAGAGCTGGCCAAAAAAATCTACCCGGGAAAAATAATAATAATAATAAAACTTAAGAAGAACAATAAGTGTGCTTTTGCAAGCACACTTAATTAGGGATGTCTCGTTCAGGTATTTTTGCCCCTTCAGTCATTTGATTTTGAGTATCTACCGATACAGAGTCCCGATTCCAATATTTCTATAATACATAAAAAAGAATACAGAAGAGGACAGGTCAGGTCTAGAATGTTCCTTATTTTTTATTTAATTAATCTTATTTTAACATTCAACAACTCTGTGAACAAACAGAGCACTTCTGTAGTGTCTCTGCAACAAAGTGATGTCATGCCGCATGCGTTGCTGTTTCTGTGTGGAGTCAAAAGGGTCTACCTCTGTGCCAGCACATAACCATAGATGTGTTAAAAAATAATGAGAATTATATATAGTATATACATACACTCTAAAAAAACAAACGGTGCTATATAGAACCAAAACTGTTGCTTTGGATCGTAATCATAGAAGAACCGTTTTTAGTGCCATATAGCACCGGTGAAGCACCAGTGAAGCACCTGTGTAGAACCATATAGGGGCCATATAGAACCACTATAGCACCAAATATGGTTCTACATAGCACTATATGGTTCTACACAGGTGCTTCACTGGTGCTTCACCGGTGCTATATGGCACTAAAAACGGTTCTTCTATGATTACGAGCAAATAACCACTTTTGGTGCTATATAGCACCGTTTGTGAGTGTATGTATAGGGGTTAAATTGAGATTTTTTGTTTGGGTGGCTCTGTTGGGAGGGGGGGTTCGAGGGGTAACATGTTTAATCCTGATAATAGCAAAGCCACTGGTGTGTTTCAATGACATTTTGGACCTTTGATAGGATTTTATAAGTTTCAGCTTTAAAGCTGTGCCACAGGTTGGCCCAAACTTTAAAACCTGAACTTTAAATGATGAAAATCTATGAGTCTGACACCCTATATGCATTTGTTGCACATGCCATTATGCACAATTGATCAAACTTTGAAGGAAGTTATAAGAATCAACCTCCTTGACCAATACTAGTTATAAGATAGGCTACCCAAAAAGACTCAATTAACAAGATACTGTAAACAACATACTGATTCAGCAATGTCTTATAAATTAGCCATAGGAGTCCTTAAGCTGATCAGCAGTTAGTAAAACAATCAGTTAGGTCGTAATTGATTAGTATAATAATTTTTTTTTATTAAACTATACAATATATTGTATCCAGTTATCTAGTTTACATATTGTAATGAGATGAGTGACATGGCTATACATACTTTAATACTCTGTTTCTAGACTTCTATTAAGTTTTTTTCGACGTGGGCACCATTCTTACCTCTCTCTCCATCTCTCATCTCTACAATGTGTAATGTCATGATCCTGCACGAATGGGCACCGTTTCTTATTTCTACTCCTGTTGTTTCTGGAGTCTTTGGCTGCCCATAGAACAGTGTGATTCAATGAAGTCAATAGCTCCCATTTCTGAACTTACCTTAGCAGTTTTGGTATAGCACCAAATATTGTTCAGAAAAAGGAAAATGCCTTACATTGGAAACATGACATGTATGAAAGAGTACCAGAATGCTTTTTCTCATTGAAATTCAATTAATAAGTGGCTTGTATTTGCTGATAGCAGCTATAGTTATAGTCACTACTGTTGAATTCTGTTAACTTTCAGATTAAATGTCTGCGGAAGCGCTTCACTCTCCGAGCTCAATGTGTCACAGTTTTTTGCTTCAAGGAAGCTGTGTGCTACACTTAAGGTCTCTTGTACACTTACCCCAGACACCCCTGAAGGGCTGATGCTAAAACGAGGGGTGGAGATGGCTTTGGTGAACTCCATGGCAACATACACCGGTGCACCGGCAAAACACGCAAACCGAGTCTATGAGGCGTTGGTGCTCAAACCTGCTGCCAATGAGGGTCACATCAGCCTCGAGTTGTCAGCAAAATGCGTGTTGGAGCTACAGCTGAAGAAGGATAGCAGGTGTGAAATGGAGGTTCAGTTTCAGCTGAACAGGTTGTGGTTCTGTCAGATGCACCAGGCTATTGACCACCTACCAGACTTGCACAATGTTCTGCCTGACCTCAATAACTGTTGTGTTCCTGTGAATACGACCAGACAGTCTGAGATGAACAACAAGCAGCAAATTGCATTGAATTTCATCCTTGGCAAGTGTGAAGGAAGCAAGGCTGCAGCACCCTTGCTGATATACGGGCCATTTGGCACTGGAAAGACCCTCTGCCTCGCGTCAGCTGCCATACAGCTTGCCCATCAGCCCAAAACCAAAGTGCTTATCTGCACATATACTAACAGGTACAGTGTTAGATTAATAAGAGATCATGTAGATACAAGAAAATACAATTACATCTAATCATCGGTTTTTGATTCTTTTAGCTCTGCAGATCTATATGTCAGTGTGCACTTCCATCCATATATTACGAATGGACATCCAAACCTCAAAATACTCAGGATAAAGGCAAACAAAGGTGGGGCTTCCATCACAGCAACTGATGACATCACTCGTAAATATTGTCTCTGCTCACCAGATGGACAGTCTTTTATCTTCCCAACAAGATCCGATCTAGAGTCACATCGGATCATCATAACTACCACAACAATGGCGCGCCGCTTTCTTGACCTCAAACTTCCTGAAGACTTCTTCAGTCACATCCTGATAGACGAAGCATCTCAGATGCTGGAGAGTGAAGCACTCATGGCTCTTGGGTTAGCAGACAAGCATACTCAAGTGGTTTTAGCTGGAGACCACATGCAGATGGCTCCGAAACTGTTTTCCGTATCTAACAACAAACATTCGGAACACACATTGCTTAACCGGCTCTTCCGCTACTACCAAGATCACAGCAGCAACATCGCCAAGAAAAGTCGGATCATCTTTAATGAGAACAACAGATCCACTGCGGAAATAGTGGACTTTGTATCCACTCACTTCTATGTTAGTGATGGCATCAAGGCCAAAGGAGATGTCCCTCGTCATCCCAAGCTATACCCTCTGATGTTTTATCATATCAAAGGGGAGTGTCATTTGAACTCCTCTATGTCCTGGTACAACAGTGCTGAGGTCAAGAGCGTTATAAATGTGATCCAAGAGCTTGTGAATGATTGGCCAGAGGAATGGGGTAAAAGAGAACCGATGCAGATCTGTGTGTTAAGTGAAGACCAGCAGGTACCGTAAGTGTTTATCACTCTTATAAATGACTATCGTGGCTAAACTGATTATTACCATAATGCCATTACATATGTTTGAAATCTTTTTACACAATTAACTCTTTCCCCGCCAATGATGGGTTATCTCGTCAATCCGCAATACCGCTATTATCCACAAACTTAAAAAACCTGAAAGTATCGCCCTAGGGTAAACAGATGTTATGTCCAACTAAGTTTTGAGAATCGCTCTGTATCTGATCTCTTTTAAAAGTCCTTTATAAAAATGGAATTATCTCAGCGTTTTGCTTAAAATTTTGTGTTTTTGAAGACACCTACCCATATTTGAGAGGTGATAAAAAGAGAACAAATGAAGGTAGGATGAAAGTTTTTTTTTTAAGCAGAGGGTCTGTTCTTTCATTTAATACATTGTATGTTTATATATTTAAAGAAGAGCATTTTCTGGGAGGCATTAAACTTTTATGAAAATCATGAAAAATGCTGGCGGGGAAAGAGTTAAGAACACTAATGAATGTCATAAGCCTATACCACAAAACATCAGATTCCATCAATTCTTTTATACCATTTTTATCTTTTTAGGTTGAAGTTATCAGAAGCAGTCTCCGTTGGAAAGGAATTCATGGAATATCAGTGCAGAATTTAGCAAACATCCAAGGTATCACTGAACTCCAATGTCAGCCATATTGCTTTGTCCTCTTGATAGGACAAGCACTCAACATGAACTTGACAAACAGTCCAGCATGCTAAGAGGCTGTGTTTTGCAATGCTTTGTTAATTACAATAAAATAAACTTTTTAACTGTGACTGAAAATATGCCTGGAGGCTTCCAAGAGAGACTTCTAAACATTTTACATGCTTCAAATACAATTACTTTTAGGGGTGTAACGATACACTAAGCTCACGGTTCGATCTGTATCTTGCTGCTTGCCTCACGGTACGATACACATGACATTTTTTTAACGCAAATTAATTTTTTTTTACTGTTATTTAAATTTCAGATTAATTTTCATAATATTAACATTTTCAGTAACTTTTTTTGTTGTACATAAAACTTAATAAAGAATTTTAACATTTGAAGGCCTAACTGAACCTTCTGTACTGCAAGTCTGTCACTGAGGAAAGGGACATTTTACATAAAATTACAGTTAAGGGACTAAGCAGGGGCGTTGATCTAAAGCTCTACTGGGGCACATGCCCCCTATTTTTTTCTGACTTTTTTGCAAGCCTAAGACTTCTATACAATGTTCTTTGCTTAACCCACTATCCCTACATGTATTTAAAAATATTTAGGTATCATGTTCATTATACTTAACATGAACATTGTTAACATGTTTGGAGCATAGACTGTAAAAAAGATGGACGACGCCTGTTCGCTCTCTTCCATTGGTGAAAAGTGAAGCCGCCAGTGTCCCGATATGGCGCTGACATCTTGGGTCTTGAGTCTGCGCAATAGCGATTTCGGGACCAGTCATGCGCAGTAGTGAGCAGGAAGGGAAGGCGCGAAGTCAAAACCCCGCCCTCGCTCTCGTAGAATGCGCATATCACACGATATCACAGCTGTCAATCATGACGTGACACCACCGTTTTTATATCATTAAATAACTAACTAAACACAAACCTATTTTAAAAACAAACATTTGAATTTACATCAGCGTGATAAAAACTACAGTAAATGACAGAAACCAGCTTTGGAAAAAAGATAATTGAAGTGTAATTAATTTTTTTAGTTGGTCTCAAGTCCCATTGAATAACATGGGGAGGCGGGCTTTATGACCTATACTGGGACCGGTCACTGGGGGGCGATCGAGACGTTTTGGCTTCACTTTTCAGGGCTTGTGCGGCACGCTTGGTTTGGAGGCATAAATGGCATAAAAGGTTCGGAAATAATGACAGCAGAGAACATTTTTTAATCTGAAAATGCAGAATAGTATAACACATACATGTGTCGATTTTTTTCAGCAACAATGCAATTCTATAGACTTGACAGAGGTTTAAGACCTGACTGGGTAAGAATTAAACTCCCACTTATCATCAGCTCTCATTTCTGCTTCCCTTTCCCTGCTTTGCACAAATCATTTCTGATGTCCATCTACAGGAGCAAATAGTGATCGAATCAAAATAAGATTATCATTATTATTATTTATAAATTTACTTTAGTTATAATATGTTTTCATAAGATATCTCAATGGCGTGGCGTCACCGACTTTTGTATGCGGCTGCGCGCGGCTGAACAGACAGAAGCGCGTGTCCGGACATGTTTTTGTAGAGTGATATGAAAACAAAATGCTGCCAGACGTTGGACTTGTTGGAAAAGATGACGGGGCATTATCTATATCAATTTCTGTTTCTACCGAAGTCATGTTGCTGACCTTCAGTTCAAGCTGCGGGTGATTCAAGCGATGTCTGTGTGACTGTGGTGACGCACAGGTGATGCTGGCGCAGAGTAGATCACGTGTTGACCGGTCAACAAATAAAATTAAAAGAACGTCATCGTATAAATATCCCTATCTTGCACGATGCATGATACCATGAAGTATCGCGCCGCGAAGTATCGTACTGCAAAGTATCGTTACATCCCTAGTTACTTGATAAAAAGGCAATCTACTGTATTATATATAACCAATGTCTAGCCCCAAAATCTGTTGTTTACTGTTACATTGTTTGATGGTTGATTTTACAACTTATTCTTAAAAATGCCATATGTTCTTTAGGGAGACAGTACAGAGTCATCATCATAACAACTGTTCACACCAGAGACAGCCTTCTTCAATCAGAGTCAAGCTGTCTTGATTTTTTTGATGATATCAAGGCACTAAACACTGCCATAACCAGAGCCCAATCATTGGTGGTTGTTGTTGGAGATGCCAGTGCTCTTTGCTGCTTTGGAAAGTGCTCAAGGATCTGGAAGTCCTACATAGAACACTGCATCAGCAAGGGCAGTGCCAAGCCAGACTACTTGACCAGAGACGTCTTACAACATGAAGTGTCAGAAATTTTAAAATTTCAAAAGACAGAAAGAGTAGCAAAGATTGAGGATGATGTACTTACCCAGCCTGAAACTGATCTTATATTGAAAGAGATGATTGATGACTATGATAGAGACACAAACTCGGATGAAGAGAACGAAGGTCATCCTGAACAAAAGAGGCTTTTATTCTCTTCCAGTGAAAAGGAAGACTTGTTGACGCTGGTTAGGGAACGGCCTGCTATCTACAGACATGGAGAACTGATAATGGAGGGGTACCATTCAGGATATGTAGTTCCATACGACAACCCTACTGAACACATTGTTATTAAAGGGAGAAAGAACATTGGCATGTCTTTTCCAGGGGATGAAGTTGTAGTGGAGATAGGCCGCCATGAAGAGGGTAATCTTACTGGAAAGGTTTTAGGAGTCACAAATAGTGCAAGTTCCTCTTCTAAATTTGTGTGCACCTTAGAGAATGAAAACTACCAAAAACGGACACAGAAAACTGACAAAAACTTTCTTACCAAGATAATGATACCCCTAAGCAACAACACAACAAAAATATGTGTCTTGGTAAGCAAAAAGGCTCGCAACTTTATCCCAATATGGAAACTTCACAAGGACAAGCGGAACATTACAAGCTACTTTTATCTGGATGAACACACAAGAAAGGAAAATGTTTTTGTTGTTCAGATTTTTACCTGGAAAGCCCACTGTTCTTTCCCACTAGGCAGTGTTACAGATGTCCTAAAAATTGGGACAACATTGGAGGAGGGACTAAAGATTTTAAGTATGGAGTTCCAATTGACACCCTCTCCTCTGATGCAAGATGCTGCATTGCTTGCCAGACAAAGCGATGAAACTGATTACAGCAAGAGAACAGATTTGACGGGTATAATAACGTTCACTGTTGATCCAAAAGGAGCCAGAGACTTGGATGATGCCATAAGTGTTAAGAATCTGGGAAGCTGCTATGAAATAGGGGTTCATGTTGCAGATGTTTCTAGTTTTGTGACTAAGGGCAGTCCTCTTGATGGCGATGCAAAAGAGAGGGAAGCAACTTTTTACAGCCCTGGAACAAAACCTGTTTTCATGTTTCCAGAAGGTCTCACCACTAACTTATTCAGTCTCCTCCCAGATAAAAAGCGCAAAGTAATATCATACATTGTCACAGTGGACAAAGAGTCAGGCATTATCAGAGAAAAGACTTTTGATCTTTCCATGGTAACGTCTAAAAAACAGTTGACCTATGAGGAGGCTGAGGAAATAATAAGTCAGTATGATGGGAGGCTAAAGTTTGATACTTTAGAGGACTGTGTCAGAGTGGCTTATCATTTTGCAAGAAAACAACGCAAAGAAAGACTTAAAGAAAGCTGGGCCTATGCCCAACCTGATCAACATCGTAATCCAGGAGAGAGAGAAGCTCATCTAATGATTGAAGAGTTGAACATAATGTTTAACCACGCCATGGCAGACTTTCTGACCAAGAATGCAACAACAAAATGTTACACTCCTTTAAGGTGTCAGTCTCCTCCTACAGCAGAGCAACTGGAGAAAATCAATGATCGGCATAAAGAGGTCATTCCTCTCTCCTCATATCTGACATTTCACATTGACAAAAACCGCATGGACTTGCGTAACACATTCACCTTCACTGTGCATTCTCCTGATCCTAACCCTCACCTACGAGATGCCATCTCTGTCAGCGACTCTGAATATCATTATGAAATTGGATTTCACAAAGCAGAATCAAACACGTGGAGTTTAACACCAGGAAAAAATTGTCGAGCCATTTCTCTAATTCTGAAAGTGGAAAAAATGACCAAAAAAATTGTAGAGCAAAATTTGGCACTTTCTTTTGTAAACTCAAACAGGCTGTTATCCATTACAGAAGCTAACAGCATCATCGATCAGTTTGCAGAACATGACAGGAGCTTTGATTCTTTGGAAGGCTGTGTCCTTGTGGCTTACCATTTCGTGCTTGATCACAGGCGCCGAAGACTCAGTCGAAATGTGGACAATTCCAATCCTCCAGACAGAAAATGCAGACTAATGATGGATGAAGTGAATCTGATGTTTAAAAGTGCTTGTGAACAACTAACTGGTCAAATAACGCCTTCTTCAAACATTTTTAACTGTACAGTGACAGCTTCACCTGAACTGGAACGAAGAATAAAAAGAGATGATGAGGAGTTTCTGCAAGCACTTGAGGAACATCTAGACTTGAACCATGAGCCGAATGGTGGTAATTTCATCCTTCTGACATCGATGTGGGAAAAGATTGAGTCAGCAGCTTTGACATGTGACTTTTACAAAATGGCTGACCTTATTTCCGCAGATGATATCCATCCACAGCTGCTTCCAGCCGTTGTTCAGTTAAGGGCCAGTCTTGACAAAGCTTTGTTCATTCGCTCCCTCTCCTGTGAAAAGGCTTTAGTTGGGCACTATTCGTTACACCTGGACTCATACACGCATGCATCCTCACCCATACGCCGATACATAGACCTAATTCTTCAGAGACTCATCCATGCGGCTTTCACTGATGGTCCACTTGAGTATTCAGAGAAAGACATTGACCTATTGTGTCATAAGTGTGAAAGAGGAGAGAATAGGGCGAAACAGTTTGAAAGAAAAGCAGAATCACTTTGCCTTGCTGTAAATCTACAGAAGCAAAGCACATACAAGTTGGCTTTTGTCACGGTTGTTCGGCCTGATAGCGAAAGTTTCAAATTATCATTTCCGTTCGACAAAGGAACTTACCCAGACAGACTTCCGGTTATGTACAGAGACTTACAGCTAGAAGATCAACCGATATTTGAAAGGCAACAAAAACAAATGAGACTGACTTGGAAAAAACGCATGTACTCAATGAACACAACCAATATCCTAAAGAGAAAACTGAGATTCTGTTCAGAGATACAGCAGAGCACATGGCATGACATTGTTGAAGCAGTCAAAGAAGAAAAATGGGAAGAAGCAAAGAGCATCATATTGGCAGCAGAAGTAACAGAATATCAGGAAAGAGATGATATGTCTGATAATTCCAGCTTGGATTCCGATCACACATTTACGTCTGAAGAGGATCATTATACTAATTTCAACCTCTGTTTGAAAGCTGGAGACACTGTGCAGGTCCAGCTGACCTCAGAAAATGAAAGAGGCTACTGGGCGCCAGCTGTACAATTACTAAATGTGAGGTCAAACTTTGAGATTTGTGTGGAACATACTCGCAGTCCTATTAAATGCTTTTCCAAACATGCAAACCGCCCATCCAAACCTTCCTATCATAATGTAGAAGATTATGTGGAGATATGGAAGCCACTGTGTGAAATGGAGTCAGCTGCGACTGCCGTAGATGACAGCGATTGTGTTGTAATAGAGAAAATGCATATAGACTGGACGCAATCCATGGTTGGTGCAAATTCAAGTCTATCTGGAACCTTCTCTTTACCTGTGGAAAATATCAAGAAATGGGAAATTGAATTTGACCTGGCCAAGTGTTTCCTCTGTATCCGAAAAAGAGTTTTGAAGCCAAACTCACCAGATCAGAGTCACCGATCACAGCTTGATCCAGAGTACTTCACTTGGGTGGCACATGGTGTGACAACTCAATGTCTGAATACACCCCATACACCGAATACTGGGAACAAATCAAAAATTATACACTTTAATGTAAAGTATGCATCCATGAAACTTCCAAAAGACAAAAGGGATGATACTTATACGGTTGAAGTGATCCCTAAGCTCCTTCCAGACATGTAAGCAAGTGACGAATAGCCTTGTTACATTATACCATGTCTATTATTATTTAAATAATGTATAATGTGTGATCTTTCTGCTTAATTTATCAAGACGAAAAGAAAGCGCTGTGAATAATTTACCAGCAGCTAATGAACTTGTTAGAAACATTGCAACAGGACGTCGAATTAGGAAAGATGGTATGTATGAGTTTCCTTTTTTTAGTTTGAGAATGTAGTCTACGAAATGTATTTCTGAGTAAAACATATTTGTCCATATTTTTATGTTATTCTGCATTTTTGTATGTTATTTAAGTGGACCAGGTGCTAATGTCTTATAGGTTTAACATTTTTATATTTATTAAGTCTATAAAGATATATTTACACTGAAATTAATGCACATTTAGAACATAGTGCATTCATTTTATACAGTAGATGTATCATCAATCCACAGGTTCTGAACCAGCTGTATACCGGTATGTGCTCAGAAGACAGACAACACCAGAAGGTCTGCCTGAACTGAATGAAAGCCAGTTTAATGCTTTGGAACAAGCTGTGAATGGCCAATTCACCCTCATTCAAGGCCCCCCAGGTTACACACTAACCATAGACCGTTTAGCATATACACTGTATAACCTAAACGTAAATACATACTGTACTGTAAATACAAATGCATTATTGTATGTATATACATAATGCATTTTAATAAACAAAATTTACAGTAAATACAACTACCTGGAAATGTAATTTAGCTATAGATTCAGCTGATTTTGAGCATTAGCAAAGTTTATTCTGTGAAAGTCTCAGGAACTTATCAGTTTTGTTATGAAACAATAGGAAAACAAAAGATATATGCCGTCTTTCATGATGTACTTATAGGTACAGGAAAAACAGTTGTGGGTGCTTACATTGTGTACTGGTTCTCCCACCTGAACTCCGAGAAACCTCAGAAACTAAAGGAAAAAAATGAAGAAGAGAAGAAGGAAGTTATTCTTTACTGTGGACCATCAAACAAATCTGTGGATGTAGTTGCAGGTGAGTATATTTGACAATTTAAATTGATGAGAAAACATCCCAGCATTTTGGCTAAAACAAGGCTAAATTTGGACTGTCAGTAAAAGTCTAATAGACGTCTACAATAGCTCAAGAATATACAATACGTATACATCAAGAACAAATGAAAGCAAACACCTTGAACACCTATTGACTTTGCTTACATGTTGCAATATCATTCATCTCCAAGAAATTTTATAGGCAAAAATTGCCTGTAACCAAATTCAAGGTTATTTAGGGTAGAAGTGGGTTACTCATAGGCGGACTATATTGGGACTACAGTGAGCCATCATTTCAACGTCTTGGTTTTTGTTTGCTGGGATCTGTATAATAATCTGCCAAAGTTTAATTGTGTTTACAGAATACCTGCTCAAGTTTGGGGAGAAGCTAAAGCTATTGCGTGTGTACAGCAGACAGATGGAAATGCAAGAGTTTCCTTACCCTGGGAGCAACCTCCAGTTATCCCAAAAATCACTGCGTCAGGAATGCTCTAAACCCAAGCTCAGGTACAGCAGATGACAATTAATCAATCACATCACACATTACAGTACATCACTTTAATAAATCAACCAATATTAACACTAACAGAATATACAAAATTGTCCAATCTTGTAAATCTTGTAACTTTAAATGATAATCAGTTTTTTTAAATGTTACAGATGTTTAGGGACAAATGCAAAAATTAATCACAATAATAACTTTAAATTATTATTATATTCTCAGCATCGTTGGTGTCCAATGCAGCTCTGCATGATCAAGTGTATTACAGTAACTTCTGTGTATGCATGAGTTTACCATGGTGTCTTACTGAAAAAGAATGCATTTATTCCAAACCAAAGAACAACAAAAGGCTATTCTACCAACAGATGTTATTGCAATGCTGTAATACAAAGTTGGACCACTAGCACACATCATTTTAGAAAGACCATTGCCAGAAAAACATTGTAAAAAATGTGCACTTACATATTTAAGTATAATCAACCTGGGCTAGTTATTTCAACTTTGATTTTTTTCCTTGACCAGGCCCTGCGCTGGGGGGCTATGTTCCCCCAATCAGAAGCTCTTTGCCTCAGATCTCTGGACATAATATAATTATTTATTGACTATCTGCTAAATCATAAAGGCTACAAGTATTAGAGATTAGTTAAGTGGACATTCATAGCAACCAAAACGTCCTCAGCAAACACTTTATAATCAACCACAAGATGACACACATAATGCTATTTTATCACAATAGTAGGTCCAGATTTTTTAAACTTATATTAAACATATTACACTGTAAAAAAAATTTACAAGTCATTTCAACTTACTATTATTTATCTTGACTAGAGATGAGTTGTTATAACTACAGGTGAGTTGTTATAACCTTACAAAATTAAGTTGACTTTTCTCAACTATATTTTATAAGTTGTGACAACTCATCTGTGTTGACATGACTTGTAAATCTAAGTTGATTTAACTAAAAATTTTAAGGCAGCAAAGTAATTTTTACAGTGTAGTATTAGTAAACAACATTTTACTCAGCGAGAACATATTGAGCTGCATGGGCAGATGTGACAAACACTGTATATTATTTTATATCATCATGATTGTTAATCTCTGTTTGTTTGTAATACTCAGCATTACTATAATACTCTAAAAAATACTCTACAATTGTAAAGTTTATCTCGGTTTCCTACTTAACCTTTTCACATTCTTATATTTAGGGACATAACACTTCATCACAGAATTCGTGAGAGTCATAATCCTCATTCACAAGCTATACAGGTCTTCGATGAAAAAATCAGAAATGATGCAGCATCACTCACAGACGAGGACATAAAAGAGTAAGAAGTTTCCCTTTCCTTAAATTAAAAAGAAACCGTAATCCAAAACATCTTATAAGTGTATCTCCAATCATTATTCTCCAACAGTTATGCAGTATACTTTCTGATTGGTTAAAACAAGTGTTATCATCAGCAAAACATTTAACCAGGTATCCTGCTTCAAAGGAGTCATAACATGTTTTTAATGTATTCAATAAAATACCAGCATGTTTCTAACACGTATGCTCTCATGTATATAGACGGTTTCATCGGACGCACGTGCGGTGACGCGATAAGCGTCTGGTCTGAACTTTACTTCCGGTTTCAGTTTTTTTAATGGTCTGGCTAGTTGCTAAACTGAACTCTTGAACAAATACCTCATCAAAAATAACAAATGTTTTGGTTTCCTAGGTAATCTACGTGTTGTTTATTTTGCTTGTTATACGTTTAAAGTACTTTGCTGTTATTTATTCTTAGCTGAGTTTACTGCAAGTTACGTGTTGACCACGAAAGCCGCTTGTTTATGGTGTTACTGCTAAAACTGTCTATATACAATAGTGTTAGCAGATCTCATGCTTCCATCTGGTGCATGTAATTATGCAAAACATAATGCCAAAGGAGTCATCATTTAAAATAGTATTGTTGATAAGAAGGGCATTTAAGCTAATAAAGTTGCAGGATGTATTAATGATACCAAGAGCCGTTATGTCAAAAGATCAAAGGTAAATTTGATTCCTAATGTCATGATCCCTTTAACAATTTCTTTTCCCCGTTTATTTTTACCACATCATTTGCTCCTTAATTTTCGATCACATTTCTAACTAGAGTATTTTTCATAAATAAGCAGCAAATACATTGTAAAAAATAAAATCCATCTGAGCTGCATTTCCCTCTGGTTAATTGGTTGTGTTACTTCTAAGTACATGTCTGCTGTCATGTGTTTGTATACTTGTATGCATGTATGCCTGTTGCAGTGCACAGTGTATGCATGTCACATCACTTTGTACTATATGTCCTCAGATATAAGAAGCTTTTAAATGAGGCACGTCTGTATGAACTGAAAAGGCATGATGTGATTCTGTGCACCTGCACGACTGCCGCATCCCCTAACCTTACTAAGTCACTCAGTGCACGACAGATCCTCATTGATGAGTGCGCCATGGCAACAGAACCCCAGACGCTTGTCCCATTGGTCAGCTTCAAACCCGAGAAGGTCTGAGTATAATCAGTGTAATCCAAAAATGAAACAAACACACAGTACAAGACGGACATTACATTTTACTTATGCTATATATATATATATATATATATATATATATATATATATATATATATATATATATATATATATATATATATATATATATATATATATATACTGTATATATATATCCTCCTGCAGGTTGTGCTGTTGGGCGATCACAAGCAATTGCGTCCAATCGTGAAAAATGAGCATGTACGGAGACTTGGAATGACACGCTCCCTGTTTGAACGCTATATGAGTAGAGCAGAACTGCTGGACACCCAGTACAGAATGGTAAAACACTTACACGCATACATGCTAAACATTACCAATAAATACCCAAAGTTTACTGTGGGCTTCTTTCTTTAGCAAAAAGACATCTGTAAATTCCCGTCAGAGGCATACTACCAGGATAAGCTCAAAACTGATGTGGCTGAACGGACAAGCATGCTCCACGCAGAGACAATGAGACAAAGCAAACACATTCTGTTTGGAGATATAAGAGGTGTGGAGATCAGTTTGGTTGTTTCAACTGCACGGGGGAATGAAAACTCAAAAGCCAACCTTGCAGAGGTTAAAAAAGCTGTAAGTAACATGTAACATGACATGTAAACACATTACATGTACACTTTTGTGCATGGAACCTATGCTGCATGAATTCGGATTCTAAATCACATTGACCAAAAATGTGTTCATCATTTTAAATGGAAAATAAATAAGAATGTGATAAACCGCAAAGCCATATATTTTGGCTTTAGACATTAAAGTCCCACTTTTCAGTTAAAATAGGCAATTGTGTTTTTTAAATGTTAAACATTAATGTGCATCAGCCAAACCATCATAAAACTTTGTGGCATGTCTTAATTTAAATAAATGCATTTTCTGATACATTTACTATCAGATATTACTGTTAATATGATATGTGTTTTAGCGTGGGATACTGTTTTAGAGATTTGAGTACATAATGTCACAGAAAAGTGACACTTACTGCATGTACAGTACTTTTGACTAAAAATAGATGTCTGTGGTTGTGCCAAAATGGCCACAGAGTAAATTATGGACTAAAGGAACCTTGTTTTGTTTACAAAGGGAGCTTGGACATACTGTACACCAGTTAAGTGTGTAGATGTTTCTTAGGTAGGTTTCCGTGTTGTTGAACAGGTTGACATCTGTACTAAGCTGATATCAGTGGGTGGTGTGAGGCCGGAGGACATTGCCATTCTGTCACCATATAACGCACAGGTGGCTCAGATCAAAGAAAATATTAAAGGAAGACACCAGTCAGAGAAGATCACAGTCACCACAATTACAAAGAGTCAAGGTAATACTCTAAAATCATCTTTCTTTGTGTGTTTGTATTTCACCTTTTCTATAATTTCAATAGGTCAATGACAAAATTGTAATAATTACGTTATAGTGTCTGGAAAACTAACTAGAAGTGAGGACACTACTAACTTTCCTGTAGCACAACCAGTGTAGCAAGTGTACAGTGTACTAGTAATGCCAGTTTTAAATCCTATAGAATTCACATACTAAATGCACAAATGTAACAAAACGTCAATTGTGTAGCTTTTCCGGTAGCAAGCTACTTTTTCCCAATTTCCAAACTTGCACTGTGTGAGCATATGATGATGATGATGATGATGATGTAATTGCAGGGAGTGAGTGGCGGTATGTGATTTTATCGATGGTTCGCTCCTGCCCCAGTGAAGAGATTGAACCTATGCCTTCAAGAGAATGGCTCTCCAAGCAAATTGGCTTTGTGGGTGATGAAAATCAGATCAATGTGGGCATCACAAGAGCACAGGAAGGGCTTTGCATTCTGGGTAATCTCCAAATAACATTTCATTGGCAATTGGTTTTATTTGGTTCATAATATGAAAAAGTTTTAAAGAAAATAACTGTGATAAATAATAACATTTACTATTGGCAAAATAAGTTTGTGTAATAGTAAATGAGAATTTTATAGTAGATTTGCAGTATGTAAAATATGGCTGATTAATGATATGTTTAATTGGTTTGTGCTGTAGGTAATCAGGAGTTACTGAACTGCAGCCCAGCATGGAGGAAACTACTGAAACATTATTCAGGTTGTGGCAGTGTGGTTCTTGCAGACCAGATTGTTGTACGCAATGTCCGCTGAACTATATTTTAATTTATTTATATTTGAATATTTATATTATATTTTAAATTTTAAAAAATTTTTTAGACTTTCAAACATACATTCCAAACTTCATATCATTCCACCTCATTTCAAATGATCTTTTAATGTGTTTTGAATAAGACATTTAAGACCTCAGGGGTTAAAATGTGAATGGAGTTTTTTACTATAATAAGCCTATTTTATGTACAAACATTATAATTAAGAAGCTATTTTGAAGCACTTAATATTGTGACTGCACAGATCTGTAGTTAAAGACAAGATTATATTTTTTCTCATTAAAATCTGAACCAAGATTTCTGGCCATATGAAAATGTAATTTTCTATGTATTTTAAAGCATGAGAACTTGAGGAGAAATTACAGAAAATTTTAACTATACTCACATTGACTGCAAATAAAATAAATTTATTTTGTGATATGTACTGTTGAAAACCTGTATTGTAATGTTTAACCTACTTAGCAATTGTCTGCCTTTTACTTAAAAGTTGTTCAAATCAATTACACTCGATGAAATTTGCTGACGTGTTTTTGTCAACAGAAATTTACATTTCTAAACCATGACATATGTCTGCTTTCATTATTTGCTGGCCCTTGTGTTTTAACCTGCTAAGTAATATTCTGTTTATTAAAACATGTAATATCACACCACAGACAATAATTCACCCTGCCCTTCAGTTTGTTCTAATTAACTAAAACATGTTTTGAACATTATGAATTTTATGGAGCAACTGTTGAACCATAGACTTTATTTTAAGTGCCTCTGCGTCAATGTTAACTGTTTGTTTGTACAAAGTTAGGTACAAAGTATCTCAAGTCCAAAGTATTTTCTGCCACATTTGTTTTTTAATTGAGCTTGACTTGTATTTAACCCAAAATGTTTCTTGTAAACCACTTTAATGACAATGTGTTCCCCATACCACCAAAACTTATTGATTATTGTTTGTGTGAGGTCAAAATTATGCATGATCTGCCTTAAAAAATTTTGTTAAATCAACTTAGATTTACAGGTCATGTCAACAGAGATTAGTTGTCACAACTTATAAAATTAAGTTGAGTTTTCTCAACTATATTTTATAAGTTATAACAACTCACATGTAGTTATAACAACTCATCTCTAGATAAATAATAAAACGTTGAAATGACTTGTAAATCGGAGTTGATTCAACAAAAATGATCAACATGATCCAGCCTACAGTACATACCACACAGACACAGTAACAATACTCAGTGATGTATTGACCTCTGGTGGTGGAGTTTATATTAAGGATGAAGTCACATTACAGTACCAAGCCTGTTAACCACATAAACCCAACTTCCCCTAAAAAACATGCTGGTTCACCAGCCTCACCAGTAAGGAATAGCTGATCCACCAGACTGATCTTCATGCTGGTTTACGCTGGTCTTTTTTGGCGTTTTAGAGAATCTGGTCCATCTCCAGATATCAGAACAGGGCTTAAAAAAGAGATACCACTAAAAAAAGATTTCAGTGTCACATATTTAAAATAATAGTTCAAAAGTCAAATATAATTGTATACATATACATTTTAATCATCATTTGTTTAAGGGGTCATATGATGAGATTTTTTAATGATGTAAAATAAATATTTGGTGTCCCCAGAGAGCGTAATTGAAGTTTTAACTCAAAATACCCCACGGATAATTTATTATAACATGTTAAAATTGCCACTTTGTAGGTCTGAGCAAAAGTGTGCCATTTTGGGTGTGTCATTTAAAATGCAAATGAGCGGATGAAATGCAAACACTGATCACAATTATGGTGGTTTGTGCTGTCAATTTTTTTTCTCCCTCTCTTTCTCTCTGCACTAAATGGAAGGGCTGTGGTTGGATAGTGCAAATTAAGGGGGCGTTATTATTGTAATTGGCCTTGGTACCTACCTCACAAAACAGGCGAAATCTTAACGACCTAATTTTTCACATGCTTGCAGAAAATGGCTTACCCAAACAAAGTTACTGGGTTGTTTTTTTCACGTTTTCTGGGTTGATAGAAGCACTGGGGACCCAATTATAGCACTTAAACATGGAAAAAGTCAGATTTTCACGCTATGACCCCTTTAAGACAATTGGCAATTATAAATTCAAACTCTAATTCTGAAATTTCACAATACTCTTATCAGAGTCAATAGTTTCAGGTATATCTCATAATGTATATAATTCATACGTTTTACAATTAAGTTCAGTGTCAGTGTTCAGTTATCACCAACACTTTTAGACACGAGGCACACAAATATGTGCTGTCTGCTTTTTCATGAGCTTCAAGTTTTTGTTTACAGTAGTTGCTTGGTCCAACGAAAAAGGCTTGCGACTTTTTCTTTTTCTTTGGGTCTGCTTTACCAGGAAACTGACGTCAAACTGTGCAAAACATTGCATTGTTTCTTTCATTGCATCGTTTTACATAAGTAAATATTTGCTGCCAAGATGTTAAAAAAAATCACGTTTTCGTTTGGCCTTATACACTGTAAAAAATACTTTGCTGCCTTAAAAATTTTTGTTAAATCAACTTAGATTTACAGGTCATAAATCGGAGTTGATTCAACTAAAAATTTTAAGGCAGCAAAGTTTTTTTTACAGTGTAGCTAGAGGGCACAATCGCCATCTTAACGTCTCTTTGGTCTACAGTGTCCACAACAACCAATAATGTAGGAGAAACCTCATGACATTGCTGAGAAGTTAAAGTTCGTAACGCTTAAAATGTGTCTCGATGGTAACATTGCATGAGAATACATACAGACAAATGGCCACAGGCAGAAAATATATTTTAGTGGCTAAGGTACAGCACTGGCCTGATCTGTAATAGACATAATTCAGCAGAGGCCACAAAATCAGATGATTTGAAAAACATAATCAGAACAACAATGAAAGGTCCTGTAGAATGGCATCAAGTTCAATGCCAGCAAATAGATTAAAGTAATCATTAAATAAGGCCTAACTCTGTCCTGGGTGAAATTACAATTACTAATTTTAATGCTGCTACCTAGGGCTGCTCAATTATGGGCAAAATCATAATCACGGTTATTTACACGATTATTGTCGCACAATAATTGTTTTACCTCGACTATCTTGTTTTTGTAATTGTTTGAATCAAAAATCTTAATTGAAAATCAAAAACGATTAATCGCACAGCCCTACATAAGATATATAAAACAAAACTATACCTGCAACATTAGTGCACCTTGCCAGAACAACATAACATTGCTGAAATAGTACTCTTGCTATACACATCAGTGACAAGCAGATTAGCTTAATGAAGAAGAAAATTAAGAACTACTTATTATATGGATAATAATTGTTTTACACAACAAACTATTATGCTATTGGACATGTGGTAAAATGGCCATGGACAGGTGAATTCCTATTATATGCAATGGCAGCCAATACCCACAAGATGGTGCATGATGACTCTTAACAAATGACATTCATTTAATTCAAACAGCTTCATACAAATAACTGTGTGTAAACTTAAAAATTCCAATAGGTTTATCTGATGAGTACAGGGCAGAAAATATCATTAGCTCACTTTAAAAGCAAAAAGTGTTCCAGTAGCTCAATCGGTAGAGCAATGAATTAGCACAAAGGTCATGGGTTTGGTTCCCAGGGAACACACATAATGATAAAGCGTATACATTATAATGTCCTGTAAGTTACTTTAGAAAAAAAAGCATCTGCGAAATGCATAAATAATTCTTTGTGCATTCATGTCACAGTGTGTTTACTAAAATGGAGATATGATGGTATGGGCTGTTTGACATTTTTCTCGGGTCTTATGTACCAAGATCCGACTCATTCAAATTGTTTTTTTGTTTACTGGCAATCCATACTCTTCCTTCATCAAGGCTGATCAGCACAAACCACAAATACAAAAAGAGCAGTGTAGATAATGCCTCAAAAAGATAAAGTTATTTCTGCTAATAAAACCTTACAGAACCTACACCGTAGGACGTATGCACAACTATAATGAGCCCTTAAGCATTAAGAATGCATCAGTGCACATAAAGCCAGTCCACCCTAGAAGCATTAAAACCCACAGTGATCTTGTTTTCTTTTCAACATTCTCATTGGATAAACTTTTTTACAGCATAAAGACACGAAATCTAGCCAACCAATACAATTTTATCCTGTAATAGGAATCTTCCAAAAATTAAAGTATGATCTTAATCCAGTCTGTCAATATACCTAAGCCCTTAGTCTCCAATGATACTAATTTCTTAGTCCGCCTAACTCTATGTCTCAGCCAAAGAGCTCAGACACAAAATATGTTTTCATTTTAAGTTGTTGCCTTTTTAAGGCTTACACGAATTAAGTTTTCACTTGGGGTTGTGAAAATACATGGAAGAATGAGAACAATCCCACACACTCGATAAACAGACACATTGTGCTGTTTACAGAAGGATTCTGACCTCATTATATCACAATCCACATGGTAGCTGAAAGCTGTTAACTGAATCCTGCAGTATATGTAAACTGTGAGGTTTTAAAGTATAACTGTGGGCAGGATGAAAAAGTTGCATTGTCGCTATTCAGGTGAAATTGGGGGCCTTTGCACGCTTGTTAAAAGATCCTGTTTCCCACTTTAAACACGTAATTACGAGCATGTAACATTCAACTAATTTGTGGTCGGACAGAATAGGTAAAAAACGGCAAATAAACTTTTTTCCAATACATGCTATTTTTTACATAAAACGTTACAAACAGTAGATAATGTATGCATAAATGTATAGGAGCAAAACATCAGGGTAGAGAAATCGTATGACATTCTCCCAACTCATATGTGTATTTTCCCGCACAGGATTTAGATTATTCCAGGACTAGGCCTGCATTATATTAGGACATTCAAGTCGTTTTTACAAACATATCTTACAAAAACACATAAGTGCTGTGCATATTGAGACAAAACACTGGCACTGATATATTTTAAGATGATTAAAGTTAAGGCAGTTCAAACATCAATTTTAGGCAGGGACTAGACTTAAGCCCTGCCCCACATCATAGTGTCTACACAATAGACAAAATATTCTAACTAGAGATGCACTGATGTATCGTCCAATAATAGGTATCGGTCAATAAAAGCATTTTTCTCACAATCGGCCGATAGTTTATGAATATCCGATAGTCATGGCCGGTATATCCTCTCAATCAAAAGAGAGCAGGGAAATGCAATGAATTTGAGCACTGTGTATAAAAAATAAAGTGCACCTATTTCATTGCTAAAAAAACTTTATTTTGTGCATTTGGCATAATACAATGTGTTCGCGTGGTTTATGGTTAAAACTATGGATGTCGATTCATGCAATTTCCCATATTCGATGATCGTTTAAATTAACGATCAATCAATCGAATAATTGTTAACTGTAAGAGTGCAATAAGCCTTTACTGAAGTGGCATATAGCAAATGACATAAATGTGTGCGTAAAAACGCCAGCTTCCTCACGCAAATTAAAAGATTTTATTTTGTCTAAATAACATGTTAGTGGGAATGTAAAATGAGTCAATGTAGTTGGTTTTTGATAAAAATCATCAATTTAATATCGTAATGAAATATAATCACTACAGACACAGTATAACACAAGTGTCTGTCATAACGGGCACTTTGCACAGTCGCATGAAAGTCTGTGCGTCCATGACAAAATAAAAGTTTCATTATCTTTAAGTTTTATTTTTCTAGTTGCTCACCTCACTTTCCTCGAATTTTAACCTTCCATAAGAAAACCCGCAACAGTGTTTAGTGTGTGGCGCCTCAGTCAGTCAGTAATGATGATCAATGATATATGTTGCGGGTCTTCAGTGTAACGACAGTCATTTACAGTTTACATTTTAGTTTCTTGCCAGAATTTAAGATTACACTTTAATCGGTTCATTAAAAAACGGCTTCTACTCTCCGTCCCTGTGTATAGCAGCGTATGCTAATCTTGTAGGCTTCCCTGAATGCTAATCTTGCAGGCTATCCTAATCGTATTTACATTTTCTGTTTCGGACCCTATCAGATCCACTGCGGATGCCATTTCATTGCGTTAGCAGCCAGCCTCGTCTCGCATGATGTTAAAAAGCCCAGGTGTGTGTCATTGTGATCAGGTCTAGTTTAACTTCTGCGCGCCTGTTTCATTTGTTGTATGTGCTTTGCGCAGGAGCCACACACACGTGCTTGTTTTTTCGACAATTGTTAAGTTTTACCGATTTAATTCTTATCGACAATTAATTGATATCGATTAATTGTTAACATCCCTAGTTAAAACAACACAATATTTTCCACATATTGTACATTTTTGTAGCTCCAGATTTCACTTTCTTCCTGAAACGCACGGATTTGAAAAGCTCTGTGTCCCTGATTGGCCAGCTAATCTATACTTTGTGATTGCCTGAATATCTCTGACGTCAGCCAGAAATGTGATGCTCCCTTCCATGTTTGAAAGATGCAGCGCTGACAGTAGTAAACTTACAGGATGAGTTCGAAGCGGGAGGAATTATTATAATGTCGGTCTTGTCTACATCACCAATCCTGGGAAGTAAACTGTTGCCTACAATCCGTGTGAAAGAGATCCAAGAAAAGAGATTTACGTTGGAGACGATAACTCGCGTCATTGTTTACTTTGGGGTACTAACAGGAAATGTAAAAACATCAATCAGACAATAGATGCTCTTTTAAGAAACATCACTAATGTTCAATACTAATGGCCAGTATGTGTATGAATAACTTCAGAAAATGTAATCTTTAGAATTAATAAATGCAAGTTAATATAACCACCAAACTATCGGCATCAGTATTGGCAGATACTACTCGGTATCGGTGGAAACATGTAATATCGGTGCATCTGTAATTTTAACCTTGGCATAACTACAAGGATTTGTTTATTTGTTAAAAAGAATAACAAAACACTAAAATCTACGAAACGATCTTTTGATTTTTTTCCCGTTTGTTTTAGCATATTTTAAAACACTTTCATATCCAGTCATTTTTAGGCCCCCTGACATATTCCCAATTAAAGCTTTATGTTAAAAGACTATAAATCATTGAAAACTGGTAACAGGTATCAAAGTTATCCCTGAGGTTCCCAGTCATAATTTAATGGGATGTTCCTGTGCAATCTTCTAAAAAGTCTGAAACTTAATATGTATTATTGATTACCCATGAAATAATGCTTATCGATGCAGCAAAATTCCTCTTTGCTAAAATGCACTTTGAAGTATGACCCCATGAATTTGGTTCTGATGTCACTGATCACCTAAGCTTTTAGTGAATTCTCAATAAAATCTTGAAGTGCTGTTGTCACCAATTCATTCAATTAATCATTCAATTGAATCTATTCACTTAGATCAAGTCCTTTACTGTGGTAAAATCACTTTAACACACAGCCTCTAATCACTTGGGCTACTTTATAAACCACCATCGTGTTGTATTTCTAAAGACTTGCTCAAACCTAAAACTACAACCCAAAATGAAAAGTACCTAAGTTCTTTTCAAATATATTTACTAACTAATGATTAACAAACCTCTACAACAGAACTTGAACCTCTAAATGTGAGCAAGTATGTGTGTGACAACACACATACTGGCTATCCTAGCACAGCCTTTTCTTTTGTGGATACGATATGAAACCAACGAAATGTGTTTGATATATATTTTTGGAGCACTGGTCATCACAGGTGGAGTCTTAAGCCAAGACACAACTACTTTACCAGCAAAACAAAATTCTGATCGAGGTAAGCTTTGTTTGTTCAGAAAACACACAGTGTCTCGCATGTACAAATCTACACACACACACACACACACACACACACACAGACCTGTTGGATCTGTTCAAGCCTGTCTCTTTTTCTCCTCACCTCCTTCAATAGACCTGTTTGTAGCAGTGGGTTCATCTGTACAGATACCATGCATTGACGGAGAGAAAAAGGGGGTGGAGTGGAGACTTAACAACACAGTGCTTTTCTTGAGCTCTGTTCTTTCCATAAATAACATCAGCCTGCAGGACCAAGGCATCTACACCTGCCACCAACCGAATGGGGACCTGATACAAAGAGTCTCTCTACACCTGGGCTGTATGTTCACACATTTTGTGTTTATCTAGTGCTGTGTGTGTATGTACATGTGAGTATGGCTGAAAACGCTCGATTGGGACAAAAGCGATCTGCCTACAGTTACACAACATGACCTTGCTTAAAGCTTATTTACACCGTGTAATGTTTGTTTGTTTAGATCCCCCTTCGCCTCCGGATGTGTTTTGTTGGTCTCCAAGTTACCCTAAAAGGGCAGTATGCTCCTGGACACTGACTCCAGACCCTATAATTCCAACACATTACATTGCTACATACAGGTATTGTATATTATGCAATGAATGAGTTGTAAATGGTATGACAATTGAATTATGGCTAAGACACGCCCCCTCCACTCACTCGGATAAACCATCAACATTCGGTAATAGGCGCTATGGCAGCTGTCTCCATAGGAGGCATTTCACAGGAGGCAATTGATGATTTTTGGAGACAGAAAGACTATATATCATCTCAAAGTCACCAAAAGGGTTATATTAATAATTTTATTGTTCAGAAGGTCGATGAAAAGCTTCAGCTTCAGGCAAACATTTACAGGCCACAGTGTAAACGCGATAAACCGCATCTCGTTGCCATCTTGATCAAATTAAATATGTACAGGTCTAAGTAGCATACATTTCCAGGATAAACATTTTTTTACCATCTTTACCAAGAGTACCTCTCCGTTAGATTGGTGCTACAGTATTTACATGAATCATTCAGCACAACATTGCTATTACAAATAACAATTGTTATCTCGGTTATTTACAGATACGTTAATGAAGCTAAGTGACATGACGTACAACGCAGCTAGAAGCTAACGTTACATTAGAGATGTTAAAGATAACATTCAAATACGTTGTTGACTTAGCTTAGAACAGATGTAGACATCCTTGTTTTAATTTATCCACATTTAGTTGGTGTTGTTGTGGTCTACCGAATAACTTAATCCAGAGAACACTTAACTCTTTCCCCGCCAGCATTTTTTTTAAAAAGTTGCCAGCCAGCGCCAGCATTTTTCATGATTTTCACAAAAGTTTAATGCCTTCCAGAAAATGTTCTTCTTTAAATATATAAACAATCAATATATCAGATGAAAGAACAGACCCTCTGCTTTCAAACAAAAAAACAAGTTTAATCCTACCTTCATTAGTTCTCTTGTAATCACCTCTCAAACATGGGTAGGTTTCTTCAAAAACACCCAATTTTGAGCAAAAAGCTGAGATAATTCCATTTTTGCGAAGGACTTTTGATAGAGATCAGATGCAGAGCGATCTTTAAAACATACACAGAGTTCTTTCTCTTTCACATGAGGCGCTACTTCAGGGTTGTATAAGTTGCGGAAGTGCGCCACCTGGTGGAAAATAGCGGTATTGCGTAAAGATGGAAAATCTCGTCATTGGCGGGGAAGCGTTTTCTCTTAATTGACGAGATATCTCGTCAATGGCGGCGAAAGAGTTAACGTTATCTCAGTTGAGATGTGGCTTGGGAAAGGGTAAAAAAAATATTGGGGTATTTCCTATTTTTGGAATATAATGCTACGTGTTTTTGCGGCAATCGTGCCACTCAATTTGCTTAATGCGCATTGCCCCACGCAAGTTCGTGTCTATTTGCATCGACTTTGTATGCGTTGAATGTAATCTACTTGCGCAAAACGCTGAATTCGCGTTTGGTGTGTACGCCCCATAATAGTATATAACATACCACCATATGCAAACCTTAGCAAAAAATTGTAACGTGCACCTATGCTAGTACTTCCTGTCACTGTTTAAGTTCAGAGATAAGAAGAATGCGATCCAGTGGTCAGGATGTAAACTCCAAACGAAACAACTCATGTAAACTAAAACAAAAATCAATATGGCTTTTTAAATTATTATTATTATTATTATTATTACAGTATTGCCAAACTAAATATCACTATACTCACATGTGGCGGTTTTTCCTTGGACCCCTACTATTCTGTTTGGATTTTCTGTTTTGGTCTACATAAATTTGTGTTTACCAAAATGAACCAAACTACTTTATTTTGATCATTGTAATTTTCCATAAATTACACACATTCTACATTGCTCGTATTGCATCTGTTGTCATTTCTTATGTTTTTTTAAAATGTGTCCTATAGTGTAATAGTTAGGAATATTCACTTATCTCCATATAAATTTAAATATAGGAGCTACTCAGACCCATTCTCCAGTGCCCATCAATGCCATAAATGGGGGGAGCAAGACAGGAAATGTGTGCTAGAAGAACTGAAGATATTCGAAAGTGAACCAACTCTTTTCAACATCACAGCTATTAATGCTTTGGGTAGCGCAACACGCATATGGCCATTTGTTTTTGAGGAAATAGGTGAGATTTTTCGATGATTCGTGCCATATGAAATGATCCGAAAAGAATCAATTTCAAATTTGATTTACTGTAAAATAAACATTCCTTCTGAAATCTTCATGCATCGTTCGAACTTCTATTCAGTATAATAATTTCTATCATTGGCTAACTTGCAGTGAAACCAGATCCTCCAGTGGACGTGGTTGTGATGATAAAACTAGGGAAGAAGTTATCTGTGCAGTGGGATCCCCCAACCAGCTGGCCGGATCCTGTCAACTTTCCCCTTAAATACACAGTGAAATTTCACTGGGGCAAACCTGACACAGCTAGAACTCTGAGTTTCCTACTACATAAACAACATTAAAACAACTACAATCCTCCAATTTACATAAAAACACAATTTTATGAGCCAGACAATAATTTGTGCAATAGTATTTTTTTATCAGTACCTTCAAATCAGATATCTTTAAATACGCTTAATAAACGTCGACTATAACTTCCTATAACGTTAACTCAACAGTTATCAATATTGTAAACTAACGAAACAAACCGACAAACCAACATAAACATTTAAAAGCATTTAAAATATAATTCTATCAATCTAATATGTACTCACCTATGTTTGGAGTAACTTCGTCGTGAAAATGTAGATATGGTCTTTCAGTTGTTTTGCTTTTTAATCGATATTTTACCTCAAATGGATTTAAAATCTCTCTTCACCGCTGACTCCAAGAGAATGACGCGCGAATGTAATACTGAAAGCTAATTGGCTCGTGTGACTTGCACGTCTGTTCTGATTGGACAGTTTATTGTCAATCATGCAGACTCTGTTCTCAGTGGCCGCATGGAGTTCGTGCTGGTACCGTAATAAACATGTAAAAAATGTATAAGTTAGGAACATTTGTAAGTTATTTGTTAAATTAACGATTTATTTTATTATTTAGTTATCTTTATACCAGCTCCGCTAACGCCAGCCTCATAGTACAGTAGATCCCCAGGGAACATACTGATAAAAATACTGTACATTGAATGTACACTTCATTAAAATTGTCTGGCAAATGCATTATTAACATTTAATGGAAAGACGGTTTCCCCGACAGGACTTAAGCATAGTCTTAGACTAAAATGCATGTTTAAGCTGCCTTAACTGCAGCTTGCACTGACATATTCTACATATATCAGTGCCATTGTTTTGTCTCAATATTCACATTAGTAATGTTTTTCGTAAGGAAATGTCCTACACTGTAAAATGCAAAAGTTGGATCTACTTAAACACATTAGGCTACTTGGATTCATTTTTTTTTATTTATTGAAATTGGTGGTGGTAACACATTTTGGGGTGGTTTCCCGGACTCGGTTTAGTTTAAGCCAGGACTAGGACTTAGTTATATTAGTACATTTAAGTAGTTTTTATTACACAAATTGGGGTGGTTTCCCAGATAGGACTTATCGTAGTCCCAGACTAAAATGCATGTTTGAGCTGCCATCATTTAAAAATATCTTGCCCTGACATATCTTAAAGGGACCCCTGCTGAAAAAAACAGCATACCACCAATGTTGTGTTTTGGTGCACCAGCTAAACCAGCATCAGCACCAGCATTAGCACCAGCTAAACCGGCAATACCAGTCATACCAGCAAGACACAGCGTGTGTTGTATTTTGGTGCTGGTATGCTGGTGACCACCAGCTAAACCAGCATAGACCAGCATAATTCCCATGCTGGTCCATGCTGGTTTGATGCTGGATTTTTCAGCAGGGACACTTCACTTTTTTTAAATGCAAATTTTTCCAGCTCCCCTGGAGTTAAACATTTGTAGTGGTTAAATCTGTCGCACACTAGCTTTTTCGATTTTAGATGTGTTTTCACTGATTTCACACTGTACACAAATTCTGCCACTCAGTGGGCGTAACCGCAGTCACTTTCGGCAAAGGTGACGTCACGTGCATACCCTCTATGGAAAGTAACCAAGGGGACTATTTTCAGCTGCTGCGTAATATCATTGCGCCTCCTGCAGTCATGATAGAGCAGCAAAGTCCTTGATTATTATGCCAGAATGGGAGTATAGTTCCTAACCATATCTGCCTACTTTTAATTTTACATGAGTCTTAGTGCACGATGTAACTACAGAAGAGTCAAGTTTTAAATAGGAAACATATTGAAACTCTTTTGTTATTTTTTAGCGCGATGCTAATGGTCTAATCAGATTCAATGGATTGTGCTAAGCTATGCTAAAAGTGGTAGCGCCTGACCCAGAGATCAGCTGAATGGATTTCAAAATGGTAAAAATCAAATGTTCTAGTGGAGCTGGAAAATGAGAATATTTTCAAAAAAGTGGAGTGTCCCTTTAACATATATCAGTTTTTAAAAACTACTTAAATGTACTAATATAACTAAGGCCTAGTCCTGGCTTAACCTAAACCCTGTCCGGGAAACCACCCCATAATGTGTTACCACCAATTGAATTTTTTTTTTTTATTAATCCAACTTTCACTTTATAGAGTGTAATATAACTAAAGCCTAGTCCTGGATTAATCCAAACCATCTCTGTGAAAACTGACGCATAATTTCCTGTGTCCACTACATTTTATTCTTTAATACTGACTGATCTGTTTGCAGCTGGGCCCTTATGAGTCTAATAAAATGATTCTCAGTGGACTAGTGGCTGGAAGGACATATCACATCCAAGTATCTGCTAAGGACTTCCTGGACAGTGGACAGAACAGTGACTGGAGTTTACCAATAAGTGTCACTATACCTAATAACTGATATGATGATTTATTACATTATACAACATTAACCAGACTACATTTTTAAGTCAAATTTAGACAGTATTAAAGCTTAAATGTCCAGATTTCTATTTCAAAAGCAAATAAATAAATAACCTATCATACCTCCATCTTATACACAATCATACAACATTTTGAAAGCTTACTGATTTTTATCTCATTTATAAATTAATTGGTTAGTGAAATAATAAAATACAGTTAAAGAAAATGTTCTTTCTATTAGACATAACCATACAGTTTCACAATGCAAACTACAAAATCAAGACTCAAAAGATCAATATTTTGTTAAATATAGGAATATACATGTTATGTATAAAATAAAATAATAATAATAAACACGATGTAAATGAAATGCAGATAAAGACAAAATCTGTATGTTCAAATATGAATTTTCTGAATTTCTATAGTCTGATTTTGGGAATGAAGAGTTTTTGGGAGGTTTCTTAATACATTTGTTGCACAAGACCACATCTCAAGTAATGAAGACTGTGACTTCACCTGCCATTAGACCTTTTAAACATATCTTACTAACATCCACAACGTACACATCCAACTCTTGAATTTTGTGGGAATGTCAGCAAAATACTGAGTGAGATTCTTCAGTCTGAAACATGAACGATCAGTGGTGTCACAAACTCTGAGTGCCGAACACCAAGAGAGAAAGATGGTGCACGTGGCAGGTGTGTCATCACCTTCTCCGGGCTGTGTGTACCTGGGCCAGGCTTCCGAGTGGCATCGGTAGGAATATAAGGACGGCTTTGTATGGAGAATGATGGCTGTCTGTTCAGAAAAACACTTGGGTCTGTGCTGTTGTAACGGCCAGGTCCTGGGGTCATGGACAGGTCTTCTGATGGTCCTCCTGTTTTCCTGCGTGCTGACATCGTGAAGCTGGCGCTAGACGGTTTGTGGGGGACGTGGGAGCCAATGAGATTGGGCAAGGTGTAGCGGTTGGGGCCAGGTACAGCATCCACAGTGCGGTAGCGTGTACGAAACGCCATGGTGTAAGATGGAGGTCTGGTGTGCAAGTTTAAAGGTGGAGCTTTCTCAGGGCTGTAAGCTCCTGGTCCAGGAGTCTGAAATGTTTCACCTGACAAAAATGGAAAAGGAATGCATTTAACTTGCATATTTTTTCTCTCTTAACTTTTTTTACATCCTGGTTTTATTCTAGCATTTATCTTATGAAAATTACTGGCTAAAAATATATGTGAAATCTAGCCTGTCTGTCAAATCTAGCCTAAGTCTCATTATAAGTTTAGGAGAATCAAACTTTAGATGGTTTTTCACAGGCGGGTTCACAAATCGTATTATAGTAAAAAGTATTTGTATAATGAACGTACACTCACCTAAAGGATTATTAGGAACACCTGTTCAATTTCCATTAATGCCATTATCTAATCAACCAATCACATGGCAGTTGTTCAATGCATTTAGGGGTGTGGTCCTGGTCAAGACAATCTCCTGAACTCCAAACTGAATGTCAGAATGGGAAAGAAAGTTGATTTAAGCAATTTTGAGCGTGGCATGGTTGTTGGTGCCAGACGGGCCGGTCTGAGTATTTTACAATCTGCTCGTTAACTGGGATTTTCACGCACAACCATTTCTAGGGTTTACAAAGAATGGTGTGAAAAGGGAAAAACATCCAGTATGCGGCAGTCCTGTTGGCGAAAATGCCTTGTTGAGGCTAGAGGTCAGAGGAGAATGGGCCGACTGATTCAAGCTGATAGAAGAGCAACTTTGACTGAAATAACCACTCGTTACAACCGAGGTATGCAGCAAAGCATTTGTGAAGCCACAACAAGCAGAACCTTGAGGCGGATGGACTACAACAGCAGAAGACCCCACTGGGTACCACTCAACTCCACTACAAATAGGAAAAAGAGGCTACAATCTGCACAAGCTCACCAAAATTGTACAGTTGAAGACAAAAAATGTTGCCTGGTCTGATGAGTCTCGATTTCTGTTGAGAAATTTGGCGTAAACAGAATGAGGACATGGATCCATCATGCCTTGTTACCACTGTGTAATGATGTGGGGGATGTTTTTTTGCACACTTTAGGCCCCTTAGAGCCAATTGGGCATCGTTTAAATGCCACAGCCTACCTGAGCATTATTTCTGACCATGTCCATCCCTTTATGACCACCATGTACCCATCCTCTGATGGCTACTTCCAGCAGGATAATGCACCATGTCACAAAGCTCAAATCATTTCAAATTGGTTTCTTGAACATAACAATGAGTTCACTGTACTAAAATGCCCCCCACAGTCATCAGATCTCAACCCAATAGAGCATCTTTGGGATTTGGTGGAACGGGAGCTTCGTGCCCTGGATGTGCATCCCACAAATCTCCATCAACTACAAGATGCTATCCTATCAATATTGGCCAACATTTCTAAAGAATGCTTTCAGCACCTTGTTGAATCAATGCCACATGGAATTAAGGCAGTTCTGAAGGCGAAAGGGGGTCAAACACAGTATTAGTATGGTGTCCCTAATAATCCTTTAGGTGAGTGTATATCAGCACCGAAAAGCGAAGTAAAAAACATCTAAAGGACCCACCTGCCTTCTTGTTTCTTCCAAGCATGGAGTACGACGGAGTACCATCTCTTCCAAAGCGTGTCACTTTGGCATCTATGAGATACCGAGGACCCGGACTGGAGTCAACAGACACCACTATTCATGTACAACATAATGAGAAAACACACCTGGGTTTACTGAATTAAATTGTTACATATGGATTTGATTAACTTAATATGCCATTATAATCATTAAATTGCATGCCATTGTTCGCGAGATAAAGTCCAGATGTGTTTTTGAGTGTTTTTGCATTAACACTTTGATCAGACTGGGTGTTCCGAACCCTATGTTTTGTGACCCTTGTCGAAGAAAGCAGGAATTACATGTCACTAATTAGGCGTGCAAGCATTTGAATGTGTAGGCGTGCACGTGTGCGCTTATACATTTTTAGCATTTTTTATTTTATTTTTTCAAATTAAAGTTTTACATGTAAATTAAGTCAAATGAAAGTTGTAGATGTAAGTGTGATTCACTGTCATGTTATTATATCTCATTATTCTCTCTGAACTACAAGCATGCCCACGGGCATTCACATGATCAAACTAACCCAGCAATAGTTCTAATGTGAGAAGTGATTGATTTCTTGTCATGTCACTCATCGTGATGTCACTCACTGTTGCTGCTCATGCGGCTGTGAAAGGAATAGGCCGGGCTGCTTGGTTTGGTGTAGTCATGGTTTATGTAACCGATAGTGGGCGGAAGAGCATAGCGCCCAGGCCCGGGCCCTGTGGGCATAAACAAACACAAGTAGTGAGACATTTATCTCTGTTGGTAAATGATTCATAAATGGTGGTTAACATTGAGAAAAAATGCTTTATTAGCATTTTATGGCTGTATAAAAAATGATGTGCATAACAATTATTGTGTATAATAACAAATAATTACAAAAAGAAAACAAACGCCTCCTTAGGATGATTAATTTGGTGACAGTCAGTATAAAGTATACAGCTGCTGGCTATGATCCTCGGATTCGTTTTCGTTTTTTTATCATTAAATTGAAAATAAAATTGTGGAATGTTACTCATTTGAGACATGAAAGGTCACACATGCTGCGCACATTTCCAAAGTCCTAGAGAGAGGGGCCTGACTGTAAACTTCCACTTGAAATCATATGACTTTTCATACACAGTAAACGTCACATAACCTTTTTAAAGCTTCGGCAAAGAAAAGAAAAAAGACGGTCTATTCTCAGAACGATACAAACAGGTGTTGCAATAAAAGACCTAGCTGACAGTTTCTTTCATCAAACTGCCAATCCGGTCTCGAGAGCCAAATGGGAGCATGCAGTGCATGTTTCAACTCCTTGCAGAACGTTGTGCTTACAGAGCCCTGTGCTAAAATAAATTGTCAGACTTTCTTGCTTTGCAGAATAATTCTTTCAACACAATCATTTACCCAAATGAATCTATTGAAATCACAAACTCACCCCTTTCTCTGCCAGCAATAATGGGGCGCCGTCTCACAACCTCCCCCATACCGCGCGTATTTTCCGGCCGGCTCTAATAGCTTACAGCAAGATCTAGCAACAGGAGGATTCAAGGAGGTCCGGCAAAGGTTGAAGTTTCAGCTTATACACACCGAAGAAACAACTGCAGCCTGAATTATAAATGAAACTTACAAGCACAAGAAACCTTACACTTGTCCAGGGTACAAAAACGCCCATCTTGATATCTTTACACATCCATCAGCACCAAAAACGGACACTTACAGGTACAGCTTGGCAACCTATCTGTAAAGCCCTGCTTATAAAGTAATTGGGTGTTGGACAATCAACATATGCTTGTTTTATTTACAGTATATTATAGAAACATGTCTTAAAGAAATATCATAAACATCAAATTTTTGGTTTAAAGGCAGAATATATAATTATGGCAAACTCAATTCTTACTTTGTTTACTTTATAAAATTTTAACATAAATGGCAATAGCATTCATAGAAATGGGTTTTGGTATTTAAAAAAGTAGATTTTACGAATTTGACGTTGTTACGTGCACAACCCAGCATTGGGTGAAAAAGGATAAACCCAACCCGTTGAGTTGTAATTTAACCTATGCTTGGTTGTTTTAACCCATTGTTGGGTCAAACATGAACATTATCTAGGTTTGTCCCAGCTTTGGGTTAAAAACCCCCTGAATTTTTTAAAGCGAGGGTAACCTTCAACTAGCACTCAAAACTAATTAAACTTCTCTTCTTTCAGTGGCATAGCTTTACAGCAGTAGCATCCTAGATCAAGTTTCTCTCTTTATTTCAGATGTAATTCTGAGACGTTGTGTGATTTATCTGTGTGACGGTATCTTAAATAAGTATAGCACTGCCTTAAATCACAAAATCGGTTTCTTGGCAGCTTTATGCCAAGAGCAATATTTTATGCTGAGAAAACTTTACTGCAAAAAAGCAGAGAAGTCAGTCCTGACCAGTGATCAGACATTAAACATTAATCTGATCTATCTGTGGACTCGATGAGTCATGTAGAAGTAGGTGACGGTACGGCTGACCTCTGGCATGCAGCCAGAAAAGATTAAGGTAGCGTAGGTTGTGTTTCTCCATACCAAGAAAATAAATCTAGGAATTTGCATATAAACAAAACAGACCTGGTTTTCATTTCACTGCCACTAAAAACTAATTTAATTTACTAACTAACATCAACTTCAATAGTTAGATACCTCATGTTAAGAACTTCAAATAAAAAAACAGGAAATCTAATTCTGCAACATGATATTGGACACATTATTGATCTCTGTACCATGAAAGTACATGAGGTCTCACTTTGTGATATATAATACTCCAGTGACCAGTAAAGGGATTGCTATTACAGTCAAGATTATTGTTACAATCCTTCAAACAACATAGGCCATTTTTTATTAGTAATTTAAGCCTCAGTAAACGTGTTGAAAAATGGCAACACTTGTGTAAAACGATTAAACACTCAATTTTCACTATACAGTCAGAAAAAAAGGTAAAAAATTTTCCTAAGCTGTCCCTGGGGCAGTATTATTTAAGTATCAAATATGAATACATTTGGTACCAATATGTACCTCTGAGGTACTAATATGAACTCTTTAGATACAAAGATGTACTTTTTGAAAGGGTACCGCCAGAGTGACAGCGTAAATACTTGTAAAAACATACATTTAAAGGGTCCCTAACCTAGGTGTTTTCAGCAATATCTCTGGTATCCCCAAAATGTGTCTGTAAAGTTTTATCTGAAAATACATCACAGATCTTATATTATACGATGTTGAACATGGCCATTTGCGGCTGTAATGAAAAATGTGCTTTTTTGTGTGTGTGTTTCTTTAAAGGCAAAGAAAGTTTCTGTTCCCCTCCCCGTATGCAAAGTAGGGGGTAGAGCGCTCACACGCGTGCTTTGGACTACATCAAAACATGTGTCTCTGGCAGAAGGTTGAACTATGGACTAAATAAGGCGGAGTCTGTGAGCGGTCATCAGTGCGGCGTAATCAATGTGACATCACATTGAAAGGGTATCCCCAACAGCATGTTTTGTGTGACTGTTGCCGTTTACATTACACAAAGAAGAATAGATGGATTTGTATAATAACAGGATGTTTCTGCACACACACACTAGCGACTCATTTTCTGCTAGAAACACATTTAAAAGTGCATTTTCTAGGTTGGGGGGATTTAACATCAGCTCACACTTAAAAATAAATCGCTGCAACATAATTGGCAAAAACATATTAGCAGTACAACATTATGTTTCCACCATGCCCCTTGCAACAGGTTTAGTGACAAAAAACAGCAAATAACCCATATGGGTCAAGAACAACCCAGTGTTGGGTGAAAAAGGGACGGACCTAACTCGTTGGGTTGCTTAAGTTATGCTGACAAACCCAAAATGCTGGTTTGTTTAACCCATTGTTGTCAAATATAAACATTTTCTGGGTTAATTTACCAAACGTCTGGGTTTGTACCTTTTTGACCCAATGCTGGCTTGAAAATCACCTAGCGAATTTTAGAGTAAAACTTTAAAGGGATAGTTCACCCAAGAATGAAAAAAATTTCATTAATGTCTTACGTGTTCCAAACTCGCAAGACCTACGTTTTTCTTCGAAACACAGTTTAAGATGTTTTATATTTAGTCCGAGAGCTTGTTGACCCTTCATTGAAAATCTATGTATGGTATACATGTCCAGAAAGGTAATACAAACATCATCAAAGTAGTCCATGTGACACCAGTGGGTCAGTTAGAATGTGTTGAAGCACTAAAAAAACATTTTGGTCCAAAAATAACAAAAATTACGACTTTATTAAGCATTGCATTACGAGACTTAAGTCACATGACTGCAGTGACGCGGATGACGTGTTTTCCTCAGACATGATTGCGAAGTTTTTTTTAAACTTACATCGTTCGTCTCCCTCAGACTGTAAACGAAGCCCGGGAGCACAAAAAAAAAACACAAAAAAAAAACAGCTGGGGCGCACCAGATAACACGTCAGCTGCGTCACTGCAGTCACGTGACTTTAGTCTCACGCATGATTCACAACAGAAGCGGAAGAGAAGACAATGCTGAATAAAGCAGTCCTTCCAGAAAAACGTGTGTTTTTTTTCTGATTGTTGCGGGCAAAAATCCTCGATTTTGCAGCACGTGTTCTTAAAAAATGCAATGGAATATGCGGGATATTTATGCGATGGAATTGCAGGAATTTGCGAAAATTGCGGAATTTGCAAAAACTGCGGAAACTTGCAAAAGCTGCAATGATGTTCACGTCACATAATCACGTCACTTCATAACTTTCCATGGCAATAGAGGACACGGCTGCGCTTTTGGGAAGTAAATGCAATATTTTTCAACTTTCTGCTAATATATATGTGACTTTTTGCTACGAAAATGCAGAGATTATGAAATCATGCAAGCCCCGCATATTTTGTGCGCAGAAATATGTAATTAATGCGGCGAAAGTGCGTTGTATTTGGAAAAAATGCAGCCCCGCATAAATATGCGGATTTTGGCTGATTATGCAATATATCGTGCGATCGCACATTCGCGTTTTTCTCGAGGGACTGATAAAGTCGTATTTTTAAAAATTTTTGGACCAAAATGTATTTTCGATGCTTCAACACATTCTAACTGACCCACTGATGTCACATGGACTACTTTAATGATGTTTTAATTACCTTTATGGACATGGACAGTATACGTTAGGCCTACTAGATTTTCAATGAAGGGTCAACAAGCTCTCAGACTAAATATAAAATGCAAAAACGCCCATCTCGATATCTTTACACATCCATCAGCACCAAAAACGGACACTTACAGGTACAGCTTGGCAACCTATCTGTAAAGCCCTGCTTATAAAGTAATTGGGTGGTGGACAATCAACATATGCTTGTTTTATTTACAGTATATTATAGAAACATGTCTTAAAGAAATATCATAAACATCAAATTTTTGGTTTAAAGACAGAATATATAATTAAGGCAAACTCAATTCTTACTTTGTTTACTTTATAACATACTCGCAAGACCTCCGTTCATCTTCAAAACACAGTTTAAGATGTTTTATATTTAGTCCGAGAGCTTGTTGACCCTTCATTGAAAATCTACGTATGGTATACATGTCCAGAAAGGTAATACAAACATCATCAAAGTAGTCCATGTGACATCAGTGTTAAACATCTAAAAATGTGTTCCGAAGATGAACGGAGGTCTTACGAGTTCGGAACAACATGAGGGTGAGTCAATGACATTATTTTAATTTTTGTGTGAACTATCCCTTTAAAGATTGCAAGAAAACTACTCTGGGATGAAAATTAGGACTTACTTAAAAAAGTACTTCTATCGGTAACACCTAAAGTACACCTAAAAAATGTTTCTTACAATTTTCAACACAAACATTAAAGTAAGAAAATTAAAGTTGATAAAACTACCAGCTGAAGTATTTTTCAAATTAACCCAACTTTCACTTTTTACAGTGTACTAGCTTCTTGGAAAGGCTTTATACCCAATTGCATCCGCCACACTTTTTATATGCATAAACATCATGATTTTAATAACCCGTGACCTCATAAAAACACGTTAAATGGGCAAAAAGAATCATCAATAAAAATCACATTAATATTAGTGCTTGGGTGTGTGAGGGTTAAACTATTTTTACTATTGGACTTGGCAGTTTCGAGTCACAAGACTAAAATCACAAAGCTAAAATGTGGAGGACTTTAAGCCCAATAGCCTAAAGCGTTTTTATTTTCTTTGTGGGTGTCACTCAGGGAAAAGTGTGAAATACTGACCGTGGAAGAGGCCAGAGCAAGAACGCTAATTTAACCAGACAACTGTTCATACACACATTAATCATCATCTCTGTAGAGAATCATGCTTTTGCTCTATCTGGCAAAACACTTGTGTTTTGTGCAATTGCGACTTTTGCACATTTTGTACAATTCAGAGAGGTGTTTTTCTGCACATAAAGGACCATCTTCATGAACTTGATATTTAAAGAAAGATTTTATGAACAATATTAGGGTTTAACAATTCAGTCAATAATAATATAATCTACCTACACATAACTTAAGAGTCAAAACATAACTTTACACTTAAATATGTGGATACAATTCAGTACAAAAATAAAAGCAGTAAAATGTCTCATTACATAAAATTTGTTCAAACAGTTCAATGCTACAAACACGGTTACAGTTCGTTTCAACTGCAACGCATATATAAACACATGAGAGAACATTTGTTGGCCAACTTTCCTCTCCATTAAATGGCCATTTACTGAGTTGAGAACAACTTTTGTTGTCGTGTATCCTAAATATATTGTCTGTGGGTGCTGCTTTATAACATTTGTTTAACTTAAAAAAAAAAATGGAACAAGTCCCACTCATAGTTCCAAGTATCGATATTTTCAGTATTGCATGCTAAAACGTGTTTCAGCAACTGTTGATATGGTATGTACAGATTAATGCAATGCAATGTCGACTGTAATTTGGCAATATACGTTCTGTGAGGTATACCTGTGGGATTTTTAACGTAAACTGCTGCAGTATAGTCACACCTGTAACTCCATTGTGCAAGGGACCCTTGATAAAGCTTAAATGGTAAATTACATTCCTATTTCCGCATTTGACATTTTCCATCTGTCCATAAGGTCTCTTGAACATACAGGTCAGCTAAAGTTAGCAGTTGGGAGAAATTGAAAATGTCACGTGCGCTTCGCGCCGGCTAAGCATGGCATCGTCATCCTCTGTGTAAATGTGCAAATTATGACCTTTAAGTATTCGCTCTCCGACACAAACAGAACCACGTATCTCCACTAATAACCGATACAATCCACGTAGGCTCCTTGGCTATTATCAAAGACGTTGAAGTAGTGTGTTTTCCTGTTTTGTGAGGCATTTTAGAAAACTGCACAATTAAAGCTGTGTCCAAAGACCCAAATGCCTGTCATTCTTTGTTGTTTGTACGTTCCATTTTAAGTCCATCTGTACTTTAACTTTCTCGCACCGAGCCAAGCAGCAGTCTGGAAATTGTGAATTCTTCCTCAGTGTGCTGTTGTTGTTAAAACGTTCTGCCTGCCAGGAGCGACGTGCTATGATTTATCTCCTTGAAGAACCTGAAAGCAGACGGTATGACAGTGATCAGATATGTGCATACAAAAAAAATGAAACTCTATAGCCGTTCCACAACAACCAGAGATCATTGATTGGTCATGGATTACGTTGGGAAGAAATTACAGTTCAATTCTTTGCATATCTGTGCCATAAATGTTTGGAGTAAGTAAAAAATGTTACTTTGTTGTTGTGAACTGTCTTTATAACATTAAGTGGCTGTGGATCATTTTAAATGATGCTGTAACGCTCTTCTGTGATGCTGACAAGCATTTGGGTCACTTTATTTTATAAAACACAGAGACCACAACATGTACAAATGCTTGCTTGATGCTGTAGGGCAGGCACTGTCATTTCCTGACAACACCGAACTGAAAACATATGTACAGTACTGTGCAAGTCTTAGGCCACCACCAGCTTTATTGTTTTAAAATTAGTTTTAATGAACATCCATATATGAAGAGGTCAGATTCAAAAGCTGTTAAACACCACCTCCGTCAAAAATTAGATAATTAAATTAACCGAATGCTCTTGGAATTAAAAGTAAGATTGCACATATTATACGTTCATTTAATATAGTTTTTTATTCAATAAAAAAAAGATTAATAGCCTACTGTAAAAATATTTGAAAAAAATAAATACTGTCGCTTAAAATCTGCTTTTATCCCGGCCTCAGGCCATTCAGAAATACCGCAAAATTGGTTAAACACCACAATGCTTTTTAGCAAAATACTTCGAGTGCACTTAAGACGAATGTGAAACGACCATGGATCACATTTAAAATTTCCTCCCTTATGAGTACTTGGACCTGAATACAACCGAATGCGGCAGCCACATGCATTACAGCACCCCCTAATGTGTGGTCTTTTGATTTTTGACTTTCATCATTTGCAATGTTTCTAGTTGCATCTTTAGTTATATGCAATGATTTACTGTTCCTTGTCCAAAAAAGTGAATTTTTTGAAGTGGGGGGTTTGCCAAAAATGCTTGCATGCACATAGAGGGCACTGCAGCAAAAGGCAGTCAAATTTGTTTAATACCATTAAAATGCCTAAAAATTTTATTTTTGAGAAAAAAAGTGGAAAAAAAAACTGAACCTAAAAATAATAGCCTGATAAAATGGTAATTTAACAAGAAAACTTGTTTTGCATCGAAACTCGCATATATTTTTTTAGTCTTTTTATTATAACACACAAAGAAAATACAGGAAATATGTACACAACATGAAAGAAAAATTTTTTATATAATGTCTTCAGTATTCAGTGTGACATTTCTTAGTACTAAGCACATCTTAAAGGGGCCATGAATTTGTCGATTTTATTGTATTATACTGTTGTCTGAGGTCTACTTCTTCGATGTTCACGTGGTTTTTACATTCAAAAACATCAAATTTTGTAACATGGATTAGTGGCTCTCTGGAGAAATGGTTCGTTTAAAGGGGTGGGCCGCATTAAAGACTTGGACGTAAACGCCCACTGCTATGATTGGACAGCTTTATTCCCTGTCATTACATGTGTGTAAAAATAGCAGCCGAACACATATGTTTGAGCCACAAAAGAGCCACATTTTAGGCATTTTAATGGTATTAAACAAATTTGACTGCCTTCCGCTGCAACACCCTCCATGTGCATGCAAGCACCCCCGGCAAAACCCCCACTAAGTCTGCATATTAAAGCGGGGGGCGCATTTTTTCAAATATGCCACACTTTCGCAGCATAAATTGCAGATTTCCGTGCACAAAATATGTGGGGCTTGCATGATTTCATTATTCCCGCAATTTCGTAGCAAAAATGACATATATCTTAGCAGAAAGTTGAAAAATGTTGCATTTACTTCACACAAGCGCAGCCATGTCCCCTGTTGCCATGGGAACGTTATTTTGTGACGTGAACATCATTGAACCTGCAAACAGTTTTTGCAAGTTCCAGCAATTTTTGCAAGTTCCCACAATTTCATTGTATAAAATTGCATAAATATCCTGCATATTCCATTGCATTTTAAAGAAAACGTGCTGCAAGATCAAGGATTTTTACCCGCAACAATCACCAAAAAACTCTGTTTTTATAATGTAAACAATTAAACAATTGTGAAGAGTGTTATATAAATAACTCTACCATTAAAAAACAAGAAATCTAATGGTGGCATGGTTGACGTTTGCACAGGTTCTCAAACATTTTCGGCGTGCGGCCCCCCTTGTGTATGGTACATTCCTTCACGGCCCCCCAAATACAATTTATGACAAAAAACTGTTCAAAAACGTAACATTTTATTTAACAAAACATTAAGTTATACAATGTAGTGCTGTTGGCTAATAGCCTCATATTTTTTTTAGGTTTAATTACACAGAATTCATGATAAATTAATGTATTATATAAAATGTCATAAAACTGGGGCACCCCTGACACCACTGCTTTAGATCAATGGTTCTCAAACATTTTCGCACCCCCCCCCAAAGAAAATGTATGACATAAAACATTATAAAACTTTACATTTGTATAATTTCATATGTTTTGTTTAATTCAGTGTAGTGCTGTTGGTTAGTAGCCTTATTTTTCTGAGGTTTAACTACGCAGAATTGTAATTAATGTATTTTATAAAATGGCATAAAACTGGCCCACTGGAACAATCCCACAGCCCCTAGTTTGATGTCTGTGAACGTTCAGATTGCTAACTTACTGTTGGAGTTCATTCTGCAAGTTTATTTAAGTGGCCTGGTTTTCTACAGTGGAATGAAAAACTACCTGATTTTGCCCCGCATTATTTACTTGTGTGGTTACCAAGCAAAACACCGGAAACTCGCTACAATAACACCAGAAACGCTTTAATTAAATTAACCCTGGCAACTTCAGTAAGTCATTCCGTCCGTGGATTACATTTCTCGATGTTATGATAGCAAATATTCCTACCATAACAAAGTCAAAGAAACTGAAGTTGAGGAAAACCAGACCCTCAAACACTGTGATAAATTGGATTTAGGTTAAAGAGGTAGAGCACATATAAAAAGCTCCTTACCTACCTGGTTGCGGGTTTTGTGAGATTTCTGGAGCCAGACCCGCCACTGGTCGTAAAGTTTGATACTCATACCGCTGCAGCCGTAAGCGTGTTTGCGCACCCAGCCGAAAAACTGCTTCAAGTCTCGCCTCAGAGTGGAGTTCTGCTGCCCCGCCTTCGAGTCGCATGACCCCGTCATCAGCCGCTCTGCGAAACGCAAGATGAAAATCAACAAACGCATCCATGCGGAGAAACACGCACCTATCGCATGCTTATCGGACAGATGCGGCCGTTTACACAGCCAGCCAAACACACGTTGGGATAAAAATAAATCCTATTCCATTTTAAATAAACAGCAGGTTTCTGAGTACCAGATGTGGGAAGAGTTAATGTGCAGAAAAGTTAATCTGTTAATCTTCAGAAACAAACCTCTGAAAAAACACATCCAACCCTCCCTTGTGAATCTCTGGCAAGCCGCAAAACGGGGAGATGTATGAGTAAAGTAATGCGTTGCATGTGCTAAGCTGGTGTCTGCTGGATCCAACATTGTCTTGGAAATATGTAAGTAATTATGGAGTGGACTGCACGACACATTCGAAATGTGAAAATATGACGAAGGCAACATCTCAATCCGCCTCTTATGGCTACCATTTAACCAGTCACAGTGTGTCATGCCTCAAGTCTGGATTTGTTTATTTATGTGTAATGTTAATATTGGGCCTTCTGCCATTTTATAACAGACACAAAAAAGAGAGGAAATATGGAGAGAGGGTTTAGTACACTATCAAAGCCAGATTTAAATGCGTGTTTTTTGTAAGCGACTCCAATCACTTGGCCATGGGTGCAAAAAGGGGTCAAAGTTTGGCTTGTTTGCATTAGCCCCTAAAAAGTACCTTGTTCTCCAAGCAACATAAATTCAGACTGCAATATGCCAATTGATGTTTTGCCAATTGCACGTGTAAACAACAGATATTTTTCTCACCACTGTGTGGTGTCGAGGCTGCCGTCGGGTGACTCCATTCACTCCAAATGCCAGCTTTCCTGGAGCCCAGGATCCCGACGGGATTACAGCGCACCTGTACGAAATACACCGTGCCTGGCCTCAACCCTGCCAGCCTGCAGGAGGTCTGATTCCCGACGTCATCCACCACCTGCGAAGAAAGACGCCCAAAATAATCCGTTAGATCAAACGGATTACCCAGGCACCACACACAGGATCACCCGCCGGCCTTGTTTAATGTTCTCTATATGAAGAAAAAAAGCCATTCACTTTCAAATCCTTAAGCAAGTTCCCACACGTTCACCTACAAAGAGGAAGAACAAAAAAAATCCCCCCTCTACGTGCTCCCGGGGGGATATACCAACATATACCCGAGACACAAAGAAAAATACACACAACCAGGGCCAATAGGTACATGACAGACACACAGACACATAAATAATCAGACTTATTTTGGCTCCGCTCTGCACAGGAAGTGCCTACAATACCCCGAGAGAAAATCTGTTATCTATTACTCCAGATCGAGTAATTGGACGGGTAAAGACAACATCGTCGGCGACAGTAGAGAGCGACACGCCAACACCGTTGTTCCCATTTGTCTCGAAATAATGCATGTTGAAGCAGAGGTATAGTCGGGATTCACATGAAGGAATGCTCGGAGAGGGAAAATAGGGCCTGGGCCCCCTGTAATTATTTACAATCCCGCGACCCCTGAATCAGTCCTATTTCGAGACTCGCATTTCAAAAGCTACAAACACAGTTAATATGCGTGACCCGTAATCCGAGGACCATTGCTATTGGAACGGGATGAGCGGCAGAATGTTAACATCATCAGGTTGCTGTGTAACAGGCATGCTGGGTAATTAATTCCCTTCGTACAGACTATGTAAGCAATCCATGGGTCTACGAGGACGGGCCGGGCGCTAATATGATTCGCTAAATGTGATTAAAAACAATGGTTCATCTGCTATTGATGTGCTTTTCACGGTCCGTGTCATATTTAGACTTTGTCAAACCGTGTGAGGCTGTGTAACTGACAGCACAAAGATTGGTAAGAAAAAAAAAATGATGTAACCAAACTCTGCCCAGCTTCACAAGGAAACCTGCCAACTGATTGGATCCATATGAGTGAAATGGGGACAAGTTTATTTGAAACCCCAAAAGTTTAGCCGGACTTTTCCGTGTCTTAAGAACTGGAAACCATGTGGTGCTCTGCTACAGCTGGGACTGACATATTTCAGGCAAGTAATACAAACACCCAAATTCTACTGAAACATGGCTGTTGTCTTTTGAACCACACTAATTAATCATCGCACCATTAGCTACTTTGGAAATGCTTCAAAATTGAGAACCTGAAATCAATGCAGTTAACATTACAAATAAAACTGCACGTGTAGTGGACTTGGTAATGAATACCGTCATGAGAAAAACGAGTCGGTGGCTCTGGCAGAGGGTATGTAGAGGGTACGGTAACAAAGGATAATAGGCATGGTAGTACCGTACCTTCCAGTCGCTGCTTTCTTCCAGTCTGTATCTGATCTGGTATTTGGCTTGAAACAGGAAATCTTTCAATGCAGGAGGAGTCCCCCAGCGCACGGTCAGCTGGTCCTCCAGGTCGCCCACTCGGCTCACGGTCACATCTGTCGGTGGGTCTGTCGTCACTGGGAGAGGACATAATAAACATAAGATGTAGATTTAAGAGTTTCAATAATCTATACCTCATCTCATTTGTGCATCTCATGGATGTCTTGTCATATTTGGGTGATTTGTGAGGTGTCATGAAAAATTTTGATAATAAAAATAAATGCAATCAAAACAATAAGCATACAGTTATAAACATCTCTTCATGTACTATTTTGCACATGATTTCAAATGACATCATAAAAAACAATTTTGTTGTTTTTTCCAAATTTAAGAGGAATTTTTTCATTACCGCAACGTGTCCATGACTGGATTTGGGTTCTTTGACATGAAAATATTTATAATTAAAAAATCTAAAAAAATAAAAAGCTTCAGTGCATGTTATACTATAAACATTTACAGTAAAGAAACACGTGGTGTTTGGTGATCATTGGTAAATGTAGACACAATAATAAGGCATAAAAATGTGTCCAAGACCAATTTTCTCATCCTCCGCAACAATTTTCAATCATCTTTTAAGCCCTCAAGGAACTAATATTTTCAAAAAATATTGTTGGAAGGGACATAATTGGCTGTGACACTTAAGATGGCTAGGAAAGCAGTTCTTATTTTTCTCTCCAGATAAAAGTTAAAATTTTGTTTGTCATCAGAGTACCTAGACAACTTTTTAATTCTCATTACTGAAACATGAGTTTGTAAATGCATATATTAATGTAATATCATGTTGCGGAATGATCATTTTTTATAATGATAATCTAAAAATGTAAATAATTCTATAGGAAATATTTTTCAAATCCTCTAAAAATAATGATTCTAGTAAGTTCATAAGAAGAAATCGTATATGTCCAAAAAAATTGGTTTCAAGGTTCAAAGGCTTATAAAAAATTTCGTGAGAATCACCCATTTGGGTTTCATTACAACACACGCAAGAACCAATGAGATTTGAAATTATCGACGTGATGCCATATTTGAATCTATAGTGCTGATCTGTATGTTTCAATGGATGTGTGATGTATTGATCGCAAGCCCAAAATATTTATCATGCTTCATAAGACTTTGAATTTGGATCACTTTAATAATGTATGTATATGTATGCTTTTTGGAGCTTTGCCATGTTAAGTACCATATAAGAAGATAACACGACTGCATTTTATTATTAAATTATAAGTTTAACTAAGAAAAAAGCTAGTCATATACATGCAAGACGACATGAGGGTGAGTAAATTATGAGATAAAAAAATTATGATTTTTAATATCTGGGTAAACTATTCCTTTCAAGTAAAAATATATAGTGTACAAAATTATATACGCAAAACTTTAGTTTTTGCCCTCGTTTTTCATGAGCTGGACTCAAAGATCTAAGACTTTTTCTACGTACACAAAAGGCCTATTTCTCTCAAATATTGTTCATAAATCTGTCTAAATCTGTGTTAGCGAGCACTTCTCCTTTGTCGAGATAATCCTTTCACCTCACAGGTGTGGCATAGCAAGATGCTGATTAGACAGCATGATTATTGCACAGGTGTGCCTTAGGCTGGCCACAATAAAAGGCCACTCTAAAATGTGCAGTTTTACTGTATTTGGGGGGTCCTAAACCGTTTGCCTGATGCATTGCAATATTTCCTTTGCATACAGTTGATCAGGTTGTTGATTGTGGTCTGTGGAATGTTGGTCCACTCCTCTTCAATGGCTGTGCGAAGTTGCTGGATATTGGCAGGAACTGGATGTCTAATCAGCATCTTGATATGTCACACCTGTGAAGTGGATGGACCATCTCCACAAAGGAGAAGAGCTTACAACGCACATTTATACAGACCCGTGAACAATATTTGAGAGAAATAGGCCTTTTGTGTTTGTTGAGTGTATAAATACCTTAGACGAAAATACTAAAGGTGCCAAAGAATGCATTGAAATAATATGTTAAATTGTTCTTTGATGTTTAAATAGAATGTATGTTTTTACAATCCTAGGATCCTAGTCCTTTGAATGAAATGGTCTATTTTGCCCTATCTGGAAGGATCATGAATAATAATGTTGAGCTCTGCTCTTATTGCTCTGCTCCGAGGCTCATGTCAGTATCTCACATAACTAAACATTTAACAACTTTGTACTTAATTTAATGTGTAATTAAATGTTGGGGCGTACATCTCGACTGTGACATCATGTTGAGATTGGCCTGGTTTTCCAGTGGTATTTTGCATGCACAAGGTTTACATAAAAATTAAGTAACATACGCATTTGAGGCTCACGATATGTCATTACCATGTACAGAGCTCTTATTATTCATCTATGCCTAGGTAATAACAGTTTTTTATTCTATGGCACCTTTAAAGCTTCATGAATTTATTTTGTAAGGGATAATATATAGGCAGCCGGTTGTTATTGCAGTAATAAGCCCAGACAGTGTTTTTAGGTCTGATCTTGTATCACACTGAAGAGGCTTATTTCACGATAACAACCGACTGCCTGTACTTTATCCCGCTTATTACACAGCTATTTACCTCATAAGTAAGGTAAGAAACATTAAATATCTATTTTAATCTGGTCAGTATTAAAAAGTATATTCTTAATATTACGCAAAATCCGATATCCGCCATGTTATTCTGTCATCTTTTATTCCTTTTTTCCCAAAACACAATAAACGCCAGTCTTCCTTCTCTGCAGAATGCAATAAATCCGCTTAACAAATCACAGCGCACGCATTGTAAACAACAATGGTGGCAGGTTGAATACACACTGCAAAAAATGATTTAAGAAAAAAAATCTCAGTATTTTTGTCTTGTTTTCAGTAAAAATATCAAAAAATTCTTAAATTAAGATGCTTTTTCTTGATGAGCAAAACGACAGAGGAAAATAAGTCAAAAATATCAAATTTAAGTGATTTTCTGCATAAAACAAGCAAAAAAATCAGCCATGAATTTTTCTTGAATTTAGTGTTTAAGAAAAATGTTCAAGATTTTTTTGCTTACCCCATTGGCAGATTTTTTTGCTTGTTTTATGCACAAAATCACTTAAATTTGATATTTTTTGTCTAAAAACTAGACTTATTTTCTTAGGTCATTTTGCTCATTAAGAGTACACTGCAAAAAATTATTTTCAAGAAAAAAATTCTTAGTATTTTCTCTTGTTTTCAGTAAAAATATCAAAAAATTCTTAAATTAATATGCTTTTTCTTGATGAGCAAAACGAGAAGAGAATACGTCTAGTTTTTAGATCAAAAATATCAAAGTGATAAATAAAAAAGGGATTTTCTGCATAAAACAAGCAAAAAAAATCAGCCATGAATTTTTCTTGAATTTAGTGTTTAAGAAAAATGTTCAAGATTTTTTTTGCTTACCCCATTAAAGGATTTATTTTACGCGAAGTCAACAAAATCGAGCAGGAACAAAACATTTTACAAATGATCGCTGTCAAAAAAGTTCAGTGACGATGTCCCAAGAATAACAGCAGCAATGACAGTGTTCCTAATATGACAAAGTAAGTGTTTTGATTAATGCCATTAATGTTTTTTTTTTAATCAGTGTATACCACTAGTCAACTAAATGAATATAACATGGCAAAGATCAATGCACATTTATATATGATTCAATAGATTTATAGCATTTAAAAAACACTTGTCATGGATTTATTGCATTTTGCAGAAAAAATAATCAGTTTTTATAATAAATCTTTAAAAATCTAATTATGGATTTTAATGTTATTATAACCTAAAGATGCTATGTGAACGTTAGTAACAGAAAATAGTGGCTTTCATCTTGTCCCTTTCTTGGTATAGAAAACACATTTTATTATTATTATTATTATTATAAGCTGTGTAATAAGGCGAGATAATGCAGACTTGATGTTTACCCGATTTGCTAAAAGTCATGTAAATGAACACTAGAAGTAGCAGAATTATAGCACTTAGTCCTTAATAGGATACAGTCCATAGCCGACTACACATTGGTTGGCAGTGACTTCAAATTGGTCTGACACTTATTACCTAACCAGCTAACAGAACAGTAAAAACCTAAAATACTCGAATAATTTTGCATTTAAGTGGGAAAAGGGTCATGGGGTGGTTCGCTCCCACTTATAATGGTTACCACACTGTTGGATTTTCTCCACAGAAGAACAGATCAAGAACGACTTGGATCTCAAAACTGTTGTTTAATTAACTAGTAACATAGATGAACATTGTCTCTGTTGCTAAGGAGGGGTAGGCATTAGGTGTGGTGGCTGTCTCATAACTATGGCATGTTTTAAGCAGCACCCACCTTCCTCTCACTTCACTTTCCATTCAACTGCCCTGCCTCCCCCTTCAGGTGCAGTAGCCCTGATTTATACACACAGGATGCAAAAGTTCATAATCTCTCCTAAATTGATTTTTAAAGAAAGGGGGCTTTACTGTAAGTCAAGTCCATTTTATTTGATTTTTTACAAAAAACCCTTTCTAATGTCTTGCCAACACAAAACGCCCCCTGACTTAATAAAATATAACAATACTAATTCCGTTTTTATTAACATGATAAACGTGTCCCTGTAAAGAGATTATGTATAAGTTGGCCTGTACTCAAGGATAAGATAAGATCTTAAAGATTCAAAAAAAAACAAAAAAACAAACACAGACTTCACCCTTTCAGTCACATTATTAAAAGGTAGCCCCGGGCTGGTCACGGTTAAAGGATTAGCGAAACCATAAAATGTAAAATTCCACTAAAAGCGGGGGCTGTAAGGTTTCTCAGGTATGCGTGAGTAGGTGGGCCGATACGATACGAGGCGCAGAGATATTGATGACGCTATGACGGGCCGATGCAATTCGTCACACCTCCACCCACATTAACAAGGAGTGCCGCTCTCGGGTTGCACACTGGCCATGAGGAGAACACCTGGCGCTTGCGCCACAAAAGGGGGTCGAAGGTCACACACTCACCCACGTCTAGGATATCCAGGTAGATGACGTCAGAGATGGCCGTTCCGAGTTGATTGGAGGCCTCCACCCAAATCTCATAAGGCGTGAAGAGGGCGAGGTCGCGGGGGATGTAGCACTTGTACGGATCTCCTATGCTGTAGTCGTCGCACTCTTTTTCTCGCCCGTACCACCTGGACAGGCAAACGTGAGGTTTTTTAGACGTTTACCAATTCCGGAATAGCGATATTTATACATTGTGCTAAAATCTATAGCTTCCTATATGGTTTTCTATATAAACAGTGTTAAAGAATAACTGGGAGATCATTTAGTATCAGTTGTGGGAAATTTTTCCTCATTATGGCTTCTGGAATAGGAATGAGGATATGGAAGCTGCTGTCTGCGTACCATCTGCTCACTGGGCATGAAAGCTAGTGATGAATTAATTACTGCATTGTCTAGGAAAAACAACACAGCAAAAGTACTGTAGTTTGGTCACAGTAGTACTAGTAGCTAACAATCTTAATAATTTTCCTCCAGACAACAAACGTGTTTGGAGTCTGTCCATCAGAAAGGATTAGTACAGATTTGATTTGAGACATCCACGAACACTGTCCTACAGTGAACGGGCATGTACAAACTCGAAACATACAAACATGATAAGGCCTGAATCTGGGAAGAGGCATCGACGTGAAACAGACTGACCCGTGCCACTGACCTGAGCTTATATTTGAGCGTGTATTTCGTCTTGATGAAAGTTTCCCCCTGGCCCCCGGGAGACCACTTACAGGTGAGGTCTTTAGTGTTCCTGGACCAGCAGGTAAGGTTCACGGGTTTCTCAGGAGGCACTAAAAGAAGAAAGCAGATGAAGAGCTTTTGTTTACCTGTCAAATTAAGTTAGCGGAAAATAACTCATTACAAAGAACGACAGTTTGCTAAGCACACGTCAACCGCATGTTAAAGGGATAGTTCACCCAAAAATGAAAAGGCTGTTATCATTTACTCACTCTCACCTGTATGAGTTTCTTTATTCTGTTGATACAAATATATATGGTACTCATTGACTTCCATAGTATTTGTTTTTCCAACTATTTCTTTGTGTTCAATAAAATAAAGAAACTCATACAGGTTTAAATAACATGAGGGTGAGTTAATGATGACAAAATTGTCATTTTTGGGTGAACTATCCCTTTAGATAACAGAGAAAAAAGGCAAAATTTAAGTGTGTCTAATATGAATGACTTCACTTTTTAATGATTAATAATAGATAGCTTCAGCTGTCATCGCCATTTAAGTTTAGGAACGGAGCCAAGATTCTAGTGTGATTAAGTGGTGGTTTGCCAGACAGGGCTTATACTAGTCCCAGACTAAAATGCATGTTTGAGATGCCTTTTTGAAAACACAGTGTACTGACATCTCTTTATACACTGCCAAAAATGATTTTCAAGAAAAAAATTCCTTAGTATTTTTGTCTTGTTTTCAGTTAAAATATCAAAAAATTCTTAAATTAAGATGCTTTTCTTGATGAGCAAAACGAACCAAGAAAATAAGTCTAGTTTTTAGACCAAAAATATCAAATTTAAGTGATTTTATGCATAAAACAAGCAAAAAATAATCTACCAATGGGGTAAGCAAAAAAATCTTTAACATTTTCCTTAAACACTAAATTCAAGAAAATTTCAAGAAAAAAATTGCTTACCCCATTGGCAGATTTTTTTGCTTGTTTTATGCACAAAATCAATTATATATGTGATATTTTTGGTCTAAAAACTAGACTTATTTTCTTCGGTTGTTTTGCTATAATATATAAAATATAAAAAAATCATAAATCAAGATGTATTTTCGTGATGAGCAAAATGACCTAAGAAAATAAGTCTAGGTTATAGACCAAAATTATAAAATTTAAATGATTTTGTTTAAAATAAGCAGAAATATCTGCCAACAGGGTGAGAAAGCAGAAATTTTTGCTTGTTTTAAGCACAAATTTACTTAAATTGTCTATTTTTCTAAAAACTAGACGTATTTTTTAGGTCATTTTGCTCATCAAGAAAATACATCTTAATTTAAGAATTTTTTTGATATTTGTACCTGAAAACAAGACAAAAGTACTAAGTAAGAAAGTCAGTTTTTGCAGTGCAGTACCATTGTTCACTGCAAAAAATTACTTTCTTAGTACTTTTGTCTTGTTTTCAGTAAAAATATCAAAAAATTCTTAAATTAAGATGTATTTTCTTGATGAGCAAATTGACCTAGATAAATAAGTCTAGTTTTAAGACAATAAATATAAAATGTAAGCGAATTTGTGCTTAAAACAAGCAAAAAAAAAAAAATTTGTATTAAGTGTTTATGAAAAAAGTAAACTTGTTTCAAGAATTTTTTTCTTATTCCATTGGCAGATTTTTTTTAGTTTGTTTTAAGAAAACAATTCTTGAAATAAGTTTACTTTTTTCAGAAACACTTAATTATTATTATTATTTGCTTGTTTTAAGCACAAATTCGCTTAAATTTTATATTTATTGTCTTAAAACTAGACTTATTTTCCTAGGTCAATTTGCTCATCAAGAAAATACATCTTAATTTAAGAATTTTTTTTAATATTTTTACTGAAAACAAGACAAAAATACTACACTGTAAAAAAATACTTTGCTGCCTTAAATTTTTTTTAAATCAACTCAGATTAACAAGTCATGTCAACAGAGATGAGTTGTCACAACTTATAAAATATAGTTGAGAAAAGTCAAGTTAATTTTATAAGTTATAACAACTCACCTGTAGTTATAACAACTCATCTTTAGTCAAGATAAATAATAGTATGTTGAAATGACTTGTAAATCCGAGTTGATTCAACAAAAAATTTTAAGGCAGCAAAGTATTTTTACAGTGTAAGTAAGAAAGTCATGTTTTGCAGTGTTTTATCTCAAAATTTCCATCAGTATTATTTCTGTAAGGTTTGTTTGTAAAAACTACTTAAATGTCCTAATATAACTAAGGCCTAGTCCTGGATTAATCTAAACCCTGTCCGGAAAACTGCCCCCATATGAACTAAACCTTACAGAGACCCAGCGAGTCCTCTTTGAGTCAACACAGTATTGATCTCTTTTCCAAATGACCAGACACTCACTTCCTTTACTCTCTCATTCTTCGCTTTTTCCCTTTGCATGTGTCTGTGTTTGTCATTTTCCATACCGTCACATGTAACCTGGTGTATGCGTCAGATGAGGAAAGTGCCTATGAAGGACCACACAGATGCTAAATGCGTTACAGCATTAACAGGCCGATACCTTAAGGGGTTTTATGCAACACTGAGTTCATTGGTGAACAAAGCACATGTGGCCCAGTGGCAGGGGTTGAATCGTAAAAGCTGTCTAATACCTCTACTTCCCTATGGCTTATAAACATCCATCCAACAAATCCATCCATTTAAATCCATTTGAATTGGTCTGCACCAAATAACAAGGATGAATTACAGTCTTACGAGACCCCTGGCCAAATGTAATTGCCAAATGCAATGTACGCATTACGTTACAAATAGGTGAAATGAAATTGCAATTATGAGAACGATATTAAGGTATATATAAGCAAATGTGAGAAAACCCAGCTACTGTACCCATTTATTGATTTTACATAAACTCATCCTACATAATGTAAAAAATATAACCTATTATCTTTGATATTGACTGAGTAAAGCCACATCAAATATTAAAGTCATTAAGGAAGCCAACTTCCTCACAACTTTGATGATCCTAATCTCATAATTAGATAATGAGAATTTATCATAGATTTTACTGACAGGGTCACATACGGGTTAAGAATATACTGTTATAGCCATGAATAACAGACTTTGGGTACATATATCATCTAATTTCTTCATTTATTTCATTGCGGTAGTAATCACATTTAAAATCTTTCCCTAACCTCTATCAATTACATCTGCAGTTTCTTGCTTTATCTCAGCTGGAGGTCCCTGGTAGCCAAAGGCCCCACAGCACCGGCCTTGCCAATTAAACACACGCTCGCTCGGTAGTAAATACGAACAATATGGTATGCACACTCACTGCCAACATAGATACAGGAGCCAGCCAGCACGTGACCCCCGCTGTTATGGCACACGAGGTTGTCTCCAGAGCGCTGGCGAGACCCCGAGAGCCGTGGCAGCGTTACACTGATCACGGTGGGGCTCAAGATGCTGTAGGTGCTGCTGGGAAGACGCTTCCCATTCAGAGTCCAGTACAGCGAGCCAGCATGCAGGCCATGATCTGGATTCACTGAGCATGTCGCTGTCAGGCTAGAGCCAATGGGAAGGGCAGGGTCTTGAGGGTAGATGGTAGCCAGCTCTGAAGAAAGTTAGAGACAGAAGTTAGCGTGTTAGTGCTAGAGAATGAGCTTGTTTATTTTTTGAAGTGTTTGGTTGTGGTTAAGGTCTCTTTATGTGACATTTACAGGGATCTGTGCCCATCTCTGACAGACTAGCCTCATGACTAACACATCGTAAAAGTTTATATTGATACTGTAAATCAGACAGAGCAGGGGTTTTTAAACTTTTTGATGGTAGGACCCCCACATATGATGAACCTTTAGCTAGGGACCCCTTTCCTAAAATATATACACTACTGGTCAAAAGTTTTGAAACACTATTATTACACATTACAGAATAATAATACGTTTATCCAAACTATTTCATAACACATGTAATTATGTTGTGACTAAAAGAATCCAAAATAAATCAAAACTCTATTTTATCATTTAAAGTGCAGTCAACCTTTGCCTAGAAAATTGCAAAACCGTACTTGTGTCCTTTTATCAAGAAGCTTCTTGAGGTTTTACCTAATGACTTTTAAAGAATATTGAAGGAGTTCACATTTAATCTGGGCCATTATTGGCTGCTTTTTTCAATGTTCAGTATAAGTAATCTATTTTTTTTTTATTTAAATAATTTTTTTGTTTTCTAATAACAGAAATAAATCTGTTTGGCACAGGTATATTTTTGTCTACAAAATAAATTTTGGTAACACTTTACAATAAGGTTCATTAGTTAACATAAGTTAACTACATTAGTTAACATGAACTAATTATGAACTGCACTTAAATAGCATTTATTAATCTTCTTTAATGTTAATTTCAACAATTACTTATACTTTATTAAAATCTTGTTAATGTTAGTTAATGCACTCACTGTGAACTAACATGAACAAACAATTAAAAGCTTTATTTCTATTAACTAACATTAACAAAGATTAACAATACTGTCAAAAATTTATTGCTAATGGTTTGTTCATGTTAGTTAATACATTAACTAATTTTAACTAATGAACCTTATTGTAAAGTGTTACCATAATTTCAAGCATTTCACCTTTAATTAAATGATCTTTTAAACCATTGTTAACATTTCAGTCAAGTGTTAACTGTGTTAGATTAAAAGTAATTGTTTTATCATAAAGACAGCAAAATGTTAATTTAAATAACAAACTTAAACAATTGGCTTAGGCATGGGCCGGTTACCAGTTTCAAGGTATACTGAGGTTTTAAACAGTCAAGGTTTCAAAACCACTAAAATGTTCTGTTATACCGTCTCCAAAATATGAGCTGTGTTTATACAAAATTCATTAAGTCATGTGATTGATTTGATGTTTAATAAACATTACGAAAATATGCTATATTTTTTAAACATATTATAATTTAAAGGCTTTATTTTTACCTGGCATTTGAAAATAACACATTTTAGTGTTGCAATGGCAATACCGCAACACAGTGAAACCGTGGAATTTTTGCTAAAGGTTATCATACCACAAGAATCTTATACCGGCCGATGCCTAAATTGGCAACAGATAGACTTTTTATTTTCTAGGGACCCCTTAAACCTTCTTGGGGACCCCTGGGAGTCCCTGGACCCCAATTTGGAAACTCCTGAATTGAAGCAACGTGCACCGTCAAATTCTTAAGTGTGTTTTAATGCAACTTCCACAACATTTTTTTGATTTTTATTGTATTAAATTTTCTGTTAATTACATGCAAAAAGTGTTGGTTTAACCTCCTAAGACCTGTGGCCGGTTGCATTAATAGCCGTGACTGACTAACTAGCATTTAGTTAGAGCTAACAGTTTGAATATTTGTATTTAAATGAATCTACCTTTCTATGTAACATACTTAAAACAGGTATGATCAGTCTTAAAGAAAACAAATTCATGACTAACTTTTAAGACTATATGCAACCAGCCACTTTTGTGTCCACATACGTGGACCTCACATTTTTTGTTGTTTGCATGCTAATACTTAATTCTGTGTAACTGGAACCTGTTGTACACAAACATGGACAATTACACTGCTTTATGTTTAAAGAAAAATGTTTAGTTATTACATTTAATGGTTCTTTCCAACCCCAAATAGCTGGAAGAAATCTAAAATGCAAGCCAAACCAAAGCTTATAAGGTTCGGTTAATGAGAAAAAGACCTCATTCACAACCAAACTGTCCTCATGTTATTCATGTTAAACTACTAGACTTACACATTCGTCACTCATAAATAATAACCAGAGTGTTTTTGTCATGATGTTGTATTGCCTGAAGTACCAAATGAGTCAGAACCCACTAGTTTCACTAGAAAACATGCACATGACAAATGTGAAAGTAAGATGTTCAAGGCATTCACAAAGGAGATGACAGTTCATATTGGCACAGTTTCTAGTAACTATAAATGGATACAAGCTAATATTTCTCAAAGCTGCCCAAACTTAAACACTAAAAGATCCCAGACAGCGAGAATAATCCCAACGCAACCGATTGTAATTGTTTAAACCCCGTTAGAGATCTTTATAATATGACACTGTAGAATTCATCAGAAATTCTGTCCATCCAGTGCAGTTTGGTAATTGGATAAGTGAAGAGGGAACTGCTGTGTGATTACGCCAAATTACAACAAGATGCTCGGATTGACTAACATTAAGAGAGTCAGACATTAAAAGACATTGATCAGAAAAAACTCTCCAATTCAGAACAGACAGATACAGTTAAATCGGCTCTTTAATCTCAGATAACTAATGAAACTGGATGAAGGTGGGCCATTGTATTGCTTTTGAATAATCATGGCAAAACTGCTTCACTGAAGTGGAAATCTGACTGTAAACATTTTACTTCAAGGAGTTTAATGACAGTAGCAATTACAAGTATTTATCGCAGGTGTCTGAATAGGAAATGAGCTGTAAAGGATTTGTTTTCAAAAGGTCTCATGAGGTAAGACCGGAGTCATGTAATCAAGGGTGCAACTGCGAAGGAAACCAAGCAAAATTAAGGTGCTAATAGGGGTTTTTAAAGCGATGCCGTAGAAGAACCGTTTTTGGTTCCTCAAACAATTTCTTGTTACTTTAACTTAACAAATTAAGTTAAACAATTTCAACTTGTTTTTCTCAGTTACATCAACTTATCACAAGCCAAAACTTTAAAAAGTAAGTTGAATGAACTTGCATAATTAAGTTCTTCATGCTGAATTTTTGAGACCAAAATTTTAGAGTGTGCCACTGAATTTTACATCCAGTCGCACATGTACGACCAGTAAATTTGACCTTTTTTTGTGATGTGACACTGAATTTAAAACAGCACATTGTACTTATTAGTTATACAGTGTAAATTAGTAGAAATGTGAATATTTGGTTAGCATGTTGATTTATGGTATGTGCCCCTAAATTTTCTGGTTGCGCCCCCTAAAATTTTCAGTTGGGAGTCACTGTGCTCCAAGTGAAAAAAGTTAGTCTGGAGCCCTGGTACTTATTGTTTTATTGTCTGTGTTTTCCACTATAAGGAATCTTTAATTTGTGATACTGAAGGTTCCAGACAAAGCACCTTTTGGGAACGTTCATTTTTAAGAGTGTATCCATGGGTGCAAATGAGTGAACCAGGGGATGTCCCTTTGGAAATTCCTGCCCATGTTGTCATGCCACAGTGATGTTTCAAAAGAATATTAGTTCCTGCTTATTTAAGTTTATATTTCACGGAGGCCCAGAAAAAGTCTAATGCTTTTGTGTTTAACTGTAAAGTACTTAAACAAACGCACACCTTTTTTGAGGTGCAGAATTAAAGGATCATGTTGAATAAAGAGAGAGCCCAACTGCGCACTCACTAAAGCATAATTTATTACCAACCTTTTTGGCGAGATAAATCGCCTTTGTCAAGGTATTATTTACACCAAGTGAAACTGTATAACAAAGCCGAGATCATCATCGACTGCAATGCATTTTAATGCATTTGCACTTCTCGTAATCCCCTGCCTGGCACTCAGGGTGTGAATGAGGCAATACTTAATTAAATGTAATTAGTCTCCCACTAACACCTGGGAATGGCACGTAAGGGGAACACGATAAATAATGGCACTGTAAATTTCTTTTACAACAACTATTAATAATTTTGCCTCTTGTTATTTGCATCCCGATCGTGCTTTTTGATCCTGTTACAGTGTCCTCTGCAGTTCATTAAAAACGAATTAAACCTCAAAACCACCTATATTTCACCAAGCCCAAAACATCACCTCATATCAACACTAATACTAATCTGAGATTAACTTACTTCAACACACATGTGCATTATAAAAACAAGCTCTAGTAACATGATGTAAGAGCTTTTTGAGGTTAAACCCTCCACGTGTTAAATGAATTATGTTCTGACCTGTTGAAATTTTAACCCCTTTATAGTGCAACATTTGGTCCAATTTGTTGCATTTTAGAACAGCAGTGTGATATAAATAAAAACTTGTAGAACTGTTATCAGTTAAACTTTAGATCTACCATGGTTTTACTGTAGTAATCATAGTTTTACTATGGGATTTGTAGCAAAACCATAGTAACAACAGATTTATATGCTCTCAGTAAAGTACCATGAAATGTGTATGTTAACAGAAAAAAAAAACACTTTAACTATAATAAAACCATAGTTAATTTTCATGTTTTTTAAATAGTTTTGGATGTATACATATACATTACATCCACAAAAATACATTTGCATAAGTTAAGCAACTAAATTTCTGATAGAGGATAATATATTTTGCTTACTGTATTTAACTTTCCTTGCAAAACATAAATATTAAATTGTAAATGTTACATTTACTTATGTAAAGGCAACGTTGGACACCCATTTGATAAATACAGGATGTGAAAACACATGTAAGAGGGTTTATATATACTCACGGGTGGCAGACGACAACACGCCGGCAGCACATAGGAGCAAAAACAACAACCAGATCATCTTACAAAAACTTCTCGCCTTCGTTATTTAAACACAAGTGTGTCTTATTGGTCTATGCAGGAATATTTTATCCACGCATGCAACTAAGTTGAGAGCATTCACGCCGAGTCCAGCTTCAATGCGCCCGATCTGTTGATCCCAGAGCCCGTAAGTTAAACGCTAAAGTCTCACAGACGTTACGGAGCGATAAACTTTACAAATTATCCGCCAAATGTTCTGTTAATGCGCTGTTGCACTCGTCCTCTTCATTTACTTTTGGCATCGTATACGGTCGGTGCTGTTTCCCAGTGCTAGGAAACATCCAAGTTTATACTTCGCAGACTCCGCCCATGTCTTCCCACACAGTCGTTAGGCGTGTTCGACTTCACGCGGCTCTGCGCAGGTAGATGGGCATTTGATATCAAAGTATCGCGACAACGACTCGAACGTATTTGCTCTCGCGATACTTTAAAGTCATAAGCTTATTTGTTTGCGCAGAGCCGCGTGAAATCGAACACGCCTATGTTTCGTTCCCTCTCTGTGTTCTTGGGCGACCAAGACCTCTTAAAAAATCCGCCAAACTTTAACCTGCCTGTCGGTCGATTAACTAGAGATACTAGTTCAACTTAAGACCTCGCGTTTAAGGTATTAGTGCAATCATTATTTAGGGGTAATGCAATGGGATGCGTGCAGCTGCAGGTAAAACCCACTGCAGGTAATAGGCCTACCCATGATCCTTTGAAGTTGCACTCATTCTGCATGACATCTATGTGTCATCTGCCATTTGGAACTGGAAGGGGTAATAATTTGAATTTAACCTATGCCCTATTTGTTCTAGACCTTGCATGTTTGTGCATGTAAATCTAACAAGATTATATTAACAATTTTTTAATTGGTTTAATGTGACAAGTGCGCAATACAATTAGAACTATATTTAAATAATAGAGAATTAAGGAATAACAACAAGACAATGATTTAAAAGTAAAATGTTATATTGCATTAATCTTTGGGTGATTGTTTTGATATAAAACATTGTTAGGTAATAAGAGTTTCGTAGCAAAACGAGATAACCACAGTTTTTTTAATTGTTCAGAAATCTCGGTTTTTGGTTGTGCATTCCAATTAATTTCAATGCAACTGCAGTTGGTTTGTTTTGATTTAAACCTTCATAAATTAAAAAACACAGCTAAGTAGCACCATAAAACAAAATAATAACATGATAACATAATAATAAACATGTTTTGACAAAAATGTAAAAAAATGGATTTATCTCGTTTTGCAACGAAACTCTTCATATATATAATTATACAGGATTTATGACTATATGGTCTGTTTTGATATTATATGTGTGTAATACAAATATATATAATATTATAAATAATATAGAATAAAAAATATAACAGGACAATTAGAATAAAAAAGTATAAATCTTTAAACAACTATTTTAATGTTAAACATTGTACAATGAAAAAATTTAATACATATTATTTCGTATATAGAATTTAGCACTGGTTTGGTTTAATATGTGTGCAATACAAATATATCAAAAATATACTGTATATGTAAATAATCTAGAATTGAAGAAGTATAACAAGACATTAAGACTAAAAAAATGTACAAATCTTCAATAAAAGAACAATAATTTCAATTATATCAACTATACTGTAACCATTTCAGGTATAGATTTGAAATAGGATATTTAATTCTTTTTCTTTCTTTCTTTTAATTAAATAAATGGATGAAATCAATGATCATTCCATATTAATGCCTAAAATTTGTCATGACTAATGTTTGACTAATGGAGGTTATGAGCTGTTGGGGGGATATGATCCTGGTCCCTGAGTCACTCATTCGCCGAGGGTGTATATTTTGAAACAATAACCATGACAGGCGGTTCGCCCATGGGTCAGCAAGCCACAATGCAGTGCTTTATCTACTGTAGAAGAAACTCTTGTTAAGGCCGAGTTTACCGTTAGTTTCATGCTGGATCTGTCTCGTAAATGAGTGAGTGGACTTCCTTTCCGGTTATCACCATTATCAATGCTATAATAAGAAGAATGTCACCCGAAGTCTGTGAATAAGGACAAAGACTATTCATCAGAAATAGCTGCAGCTCTTAGTGAAAAACTTCAACATTCATAAATAAGCGGCTTATTCTTTTACTAAATACTTATGTTTTGGTCTTTCAAAAGTTCTGCACTTTTAAACACCTCGTCTGTTTGTCGAAACAGTTTACTAATACTTAAACGGTATCTGCTCGATATAAATACATCGCCTCTGGGAATACTCACATTTACAAATCAAGATGTTGTAATCACAATAACCTCCACATGATTATGAAAAATTAAACCTTTGCCCAACACATCAAGTAACATATAATTATCTCTGAGTAAAGTAGCAATACAAAACAAGTGAAACTGGTTTATTTGGTCATAATAAACTCCTGGAATCTGAAGAATTAGGCTTTCTATCATATTAAGAAATGCATTACTCTAATCAATGACTTTGGATCAACATAAAAGATTAGTGGGATTATGCTTTTCGCTAGATCCTAAATAATGAGACAATAATCCGAAACATGGGTCGTGAGGATCGAGAGAGCGAGGGGGACTTCTGCTTGTAATAAAACATTTGACTGATGTGTTAAAGTGTTCTGCTTTGGAGACAGAACAACAAAGATAGTTAGAAACAGAAAATCAAGTACTTCCTCCCTTTAAATGAATTACACACTAAATCTTCCAGCCCAATCACGGATCTGACTGGACACATACCCAGCTAGGTGACGCTTATTCCGGCTATCTGTATCTAAGAGAACATCTATTCTCCAGAAGCCAGCTCAGAGACAGCACAACGGCACATAATGAGACATAAAGAAGCATTGATTACCAGGACCTTGTGATTTAGTGGGTGAGCTCTGGCATGTGGAACAAATTATCCCACCATAAAGATTTCATGGGGAATTCTCATTGGGACGGAGGCTTGGACTCGCAGCGTTCAAGTGGAGTGTGAAAGTATTGGTTTCTTTGTTTCGAAGCACTCTAAGGAACTCAAATTGGACATGCAGTAATATAATGATGATTACCCAAGGGGGGTCAAACCGCAGCCCAGCACACCTCAGCATTTTATGTTCAATCAACTTGGCAGACACAGAAAACCTCTTAAAGCGTCTGGAGACCTGGGAGAGGCTCCATCTCTGTGAAACACGTGCTGAAATCACTGTAAATCAAGCAATATCCTCATAATACACCGAGACAGTCAATGACCCCGAGGTACAATACTGAATGATTGGGAAAAAATGTTTGATTGAAGTAGGGTCAAAGCCTTTCCAGACTTGGTTAAGCTTCGTTTATACATTGTAATGTATGTAACAATGCATTATTTTCTAGAATATCCTCACATGTGAATTCAATGGAACTGAACAGCTAAAAAATGGCGATCAGATCATCATTTCTGAGTTTTTAAATCTAGCTAAGCACCTTTGGCAGTCCCTCCAATAATGCATGGCAGATGTATAGCACAGTGACGGCAAGATCTAGCAAATGTGTAGCCAAAAGTCCCACTGGACCCTGAATTGTTAACTTGCCTTTTTCTCCTCATTACATCTGGATTCAATGTGTTGGGTGAAATGCATTGACAATCACACAAGAAATGGGTATTGTGTGTATTTTTTTGCTAATTCTTTATTCGTTCCCCATATATAGAACTTCCTCTATTCTCTTACCGTTGCTTTTAAACTGCTCATGCAAATCCTGAAGTACTGCATTGCTAGCAAACTTATCATCACACATTTGTTCTATGTATACCAAAAAAATTCAAATCAAACTAAAGTTAGATTAATGCATACGAAAATGATACATAAAACAAATAAAAAATAAAATGGTAATTTATGTTTTACCCTAACAGACTAAGTAGGTCTATGTGTATGATATTATATTATTATGCTTCTATTTAGTACCTTTTACATGGTATTATTATTGACAGCAGGTACAAGCAGCCCTATCTCTGTGTGTTGCATTCAAAGGCTACCAATAGAGGGAGCACCAACACAATGTATATAACTCAAAATGACAGCATTGTTTCCCAAATGAAGAATTATAAACACAAGGATTATGCTGCACATCAAAACACATCAGTATGTTGTTTACTAAACCCAATGCTTTTCATTTGGTTCTTTGACTGATTTTGATTTAACCGATTCAATCTGCAAATTGCTTTAGTAAATCTGTAAGACAGTCATGTTATGTTTGGGAAGATGTTTATATGTACGTTATATTTAATAACAATGTAGCAAGGGGTGCATATTGACTTATGCTGGGGGTGAATGCAGCTGTTTGGAGAAAGTGTATGTGTACGAGGTCATCAGGCAATGACATGTTGTGTTGCACTGCTGTGTCATCGTGCTGTGCAGATTTTTCTGTGTTCTCTGCATTGAAATTATCTGTGAAAGAGCATGACAGGAAACTGCAAGGAATGCTTTCTATATTATGCAATTACAGGACAAAGTGCAATATCCTATGTGACAAACTTGTACATATATACTACTATAGAACTTTGATTCTAGTGTTATGGATGTGTTCGAATGATAAGCGTTAACAGATACAAATGTATAATCCAAATATTAAAGAATGTACACTACATTGTACCTTTTAAGAAGGTCCTAATATGTATCATTTATGTACCTTTAAGGTACATTTAGGTACAAGGGTGCACTTCTTAAAAAGGTATTGTACCAGTGACAACTTTTGTACCCTTGTTTAAGTTTATAAAGTTAAGGAGATCATTGTTTTGGTTGATTAAATCTTTTTATCATTTTTTTGGAACAAATACAGGAATATTAACTACTAAAATGTTTTCGTTGCATACGTCACAAGTGTTTACCCATAAACTGCTTTCTGTTGCTCAATCATTGTTTGTATTTGCACATCCTGAATTGAGGGAATGTATAGAAAACAATTGAGCTATCTGACTTCCTTAGGACCATGACAAGGCAAGAATCAGCAAAAACAAACCTCAAAAACTCTGCGCAGGTCAAAGGCCTGGGTGTAACCGAACAAGGAATATAATCTTTGGAAAGTCTTACAGCAAGACTTACTGTAAAACGATCTGCTATCGTTTAGAGATCCATAAAATCTGATATATAAGGACAACAAAGGACTCAACACCGTAACAGCTTTTTGACATTTTACACATTAGTATCATATATATATATACAGAGCTTATTAACAATGTTGTAACCTACACTGGTGTTTGCGATATCTGATGTAAGACTATAGGCTACAGAAAAATGCATGTTTACATGATATTGTGAATATCGAATATTATCGAAAAGTTGCACCAATAGGCAATTTCACTCTTCCTCTACGTGTCACATGGTGCAAAACGTAATTCATTATTATGAAAATATTGTCAAAATTAAAAAAATATATTATGATATCAAATGTTAGCTATTTTAGCCCAACACGAAACAACCCTTGTAAATAAAATAATTGCATAAATAAGAATAAGTGCAAAATCTTAAGGTCAAAATTTAACTTAATAATAGTTATGTATGGAACAGCAAGTGCTGCGTCATTTCTGTTAAACATTTGCTTGTTTTAACTGCATGCTGCTTTTTACTGCTCACAATTCTGTCAATTGTTATTGCAAAAAAAATATGGCTATAGTTCTTGCTTATTCATACGTGTGGAATGTCAGCCTCCATATTCTGATTCACTATTAGTGTGTGACAATTAAAAAACCAACAAGTCCAAACAAATGCACAGCAAATACACTATCTAGGATTAGCAAGAGGGTTTCCCTGTGGGCGTCTGTTTGCTTTTTACATAACAGCTTCTAAATATGTATGTGCCATAAAAACTCCAGAAATGATTAGATGAGAGGTATAGTTAAATAAAAACAGTGCAGTTGACAATCCTCTGTATCTTTGCTTTCGCTTCGTCAGACGGCATTAGGTTTCATTGCCGTTCATCTAAATAGAGGAGTTGCACAGTCATGCTGATGTCAAAAGAACTCTGTGACATTGGAACACCGCCAGCGGGCGCGGGCGCGAGCGTGTACGCGCCTCTGTAGAGTTCTACTGTTGTCAATCGCGCTGTGTGAGTTTGGCAAAACGCCATCGAGCCCGTGCTCATGTACGCAACGTCGCGCCCGCTTGCTTCATAGTCTTTGACAGCTGGAAGACGGAGGAGGTTCGCGACACAACATAGAAAAACTTTCGATTTGTTTTGTGCTTTGGCGTTTTAAGCGCCGACGACACAACCTTGTGAATACGCGGAGGGGAATCTATTTATTAGTGTAACACTCAGTCTTCAGGGTGCAGGTTGACACGCGAGTACAGTGGATGTGGGAAACTGTCGCCGGTTCCTGATATGAGGTAAGGGTTTTCAGTGGGTGACTGGGTGTACAGTACTAGTAAAGGATTGTGTTACTACTGCAGATGGAGACCAGGGCGCAGGGTAAACACGCGCTCCACTTAGGCTATATTACAATATAAACTGTCGTTTTTTGCTTTTCAGCGCATCAGCATTATTTTAACCGTCGACACATTGCGCAATTACAGATGCGATAACAGTTCATAAAATATCAGTTCATAAAAGTTCTTTCGGTTGCTTTTTTCAGATGAAAACATAAGTAGTGCAGGTTATGTTTCTAAAAATGTTATCGGTGTATGTCATTTTATATGTTTCCGCTTACCTGACAGGTTTAAGTTGATGTAAACGGACTTGTTGGTGTTTTTTGTTTTAACCATGCGCATCTCGTGGCGAAGGGTTCACCATATTTGGTATGTGATCTAATAACAACAACTAAAGTGCTGTACAGTAAGAGATTTTATCTAAACAAAATACATTTTTATGCTGACCCAATCAGGCCAGTAGTTGCTTGTGTGTACTCCGAGCTTTTGTGGCAATTTTAATCACCCCACTACTTAGAAGATACATTTTACACGTTTTTTAGGTTTTGTATATAATGTTTTGTTACCTTTTTAGTTTTCTTTTCAATTAAAATTTATTTCTGTAGCGCTTTTCACAATTTTGCATTACTGAATAACAGCTACATTATTTAATGTTATTTTATTTTACAAAAAGTCAGAGCAAATAATTTAAAATTTTCTGTAAATGCTCCAAATATGTAAAAGCTCTAAAATTTTTACATCAGTGCGTGTTCCCTGCCGATTTAACCCATGACCTTTGCGATGCTAACAAAAATGCTCTACCAGTTGAGCTAATAAAAACTAATGCGTTTTGGTTAGTAAAAATAGCTTTAAAGGGGACATATCATGGAAATCTGACTTTTTACATGTTTAAGTGCTTCTATCAACTGTGAAAAAGAACAACCCAGTAACATGAAGTAACCCATAAAACATGAAATAAAACATGGGAATAAAATAACAGACAGGTAAGTAACAGGTAACATGAAGTGCAGGTACAAACACGGTAGCAGCAACATGAATCACAGGAACAGATGAGGAATGGCGACACTCGGACCAGAAACAAAACATGTCACAGATAGATTGTGACATTACCCCCCCAAAGAGTGGCTTCCAGACACGTCAACATAAACATAAACAAAAGGTCTGGGAGGGCGACTCTGGGGGAGAGACGGAGGGCTTGGAGACCACGGCGGATTCGACAGAACAGGAGGCCAGGGTGAATCCGGCAACACCAGAACGGCCATCACAGGAACAGTCTCTGATGAAGACTGAGAGTTCAACCATCACAGGAACCGATTCAGAAGATTCAACCATTACAGGAATCAACTCAGAAGCCTCGTCCCTAACAGGAACCGACGAGGATTCGAGCATCCCGGGAATCAACTTCATCCATCTCGGGGAGATAGCCTCTTACACGGCCGCGACCATCCCGGGAAATGAATCGAGCATGGCAGCGGCCGACCCAAGAACCATATCGAGCACGGCGGCGGTAGTCCCAGGAACCGACCCAGAAGATTCGACCAGAGAACCAAGCAGACTCGAGCCTCCCAGGAACCGGCTCATGTGTTGCGACAACGAGCAATGAATCGAGCTTGGCTGCCGCCAACTTGATCGTTTTATCGAAATTATCAATATGGTATTTTGAGCTAGAACTTCACATATGTACTCTGGGGACACCAATTTATTGTACATCTTAAAAAAGACTTGTCCCCTTTAAATTAGGGCCGCACGATAAATCGCATGTGATTGTCCTGCGCATCTCGTCAGTAAAGTCGGTTCGTTGATTAAATCGCCATCACCTGCTTTCAGATGGAGCAGCTTTTACTACACAAAGCCGTAGTTCACTGACAATCAGGGCGATTTTGCATTAATTATTGCGAACATATTGCCTGTGGTATGTATGCGATATGGCCCAGCTTGTCAGTGAACTACGGCTTTGTGTAGTAGATGCTGCTCCATCTAAAAGGTTATGGCGATTTACTACTAAGAAAACACTGATGAGATGCACATGACTATCACATGCGATGTGTATTATAAACCTTAAATCCATGTTTCATGATAGCTATAAATGACAACATGACAAGTCATATTTGAAAATGTCACATTCCCTAAGCCGTCCTTATTGTTAATCCCCATAATTAAACTATCATAAATTATCTCTTCAACTGCAATGCATTCTTGATGATGTGTGCATGAGCATGTCTAATTCTATCTCAAAACTGACAGATCACTCAGATATGCAAACAGACCAATAACAAAATTTGCACAAAGCATTTCCCATCAGCCTGGTAATCACCACCCAGCTATTCCACCTATTGTTTGTCTTAATGATTCATAGCTTTGCTCACGGCCATAAACACCCTTCAGACTGCTCATAGTCTGACTGGCTCTTTATCAGTGCGATAAAAATGTGTCATGCTGCAGTTATCAGTAAGATCAGTGGTTCCCAAACTTTTTTATTATGCGACCCACTTAGACAGGTATAATCTATCTCAGAGCCCACAATTTTTTAAATGGAAATATTCAGAAAAAATACATTAAGAAATACAAAAATATATTTTTTATTTTTTAGTTGAGAGTAGTGCATCTTTTCATTGTCATTGTATGAATTATATGTAAGTATAATTGCAATCCCAAAATACTTACACTGTAAAAAATATGCAGCATTTTTGTCAAATCAACATTTTTATTACTTTACCTTAAAAAAATAAGTTAAACAATTTAAATTTGATTTTATAAGTAATGTTAACTTATCACAAGCCAAAACTTAAAACTGTAGGTTGAATTGACTTGCAAAACCAAGTTGTTTTAACTTCATGGCATGCTGCATTTTACAGTGTATCAAAACCATTACCATTAATTGCCAGTAATAAGACAAAACTGTCCTTTCTATCAATCTTCCATCCAAAGCGAATTACAGTGCATTCAAGCTACTTTTAATCAGTATGTGTGCTCCCTAGTGTTCGAATTATATTGCTATTATAATGATCTACCAATTGAGCTAGTTATTTATGTCATGCTGACATTGCATGACATGCAAGTATTGATGGAATTTTTAAAGGGACACTCCACATATTGAAAAATGCTAATTTTTAAGCTCCCCTAGAGTTTTTACCGTTTTGGAATCCATTCAGCTGATCTCTGGGTCTGGCGGTATCTCTTTTAGCGTAGCTTAGCATAATCCATTGAATCAGATATGGCTAGGAACTATACTCTCATTCTGGCGTAATAATCAAGGACTTTGCTGCCGTAACATGGCTGTAGGAGGCGCAATGATACGCAGTGCCCGAAAAATAGTCCCCTAATATTGAAAATTACCAAGGGGACTATTTTCGAGCTCTGCGTAACAATATTGCGCCTCCTTCAGCCATGTTACGGCAGCAAAGTCCTTGATTATTACGCCTGAATGAGAATATAGTTCCTAGCCATATCTGCCTAGAAAATCGCAACTTTTAATTTTCCGCCGGTCTTAGTACACGATGTAACTACAGAAGAGCCAAGTCTTAAATAGGACAAACATCGAAACTCCTTGGTTATTTTTTTAGCGCGATGCCAATGGTCCAATCAGACCCAATGGATCATGCTAAGCCATGCCAAAAGTGCCAGCGCCAGACCGGAGATCACCTGAATGGATTCAAAAACAATAAAAATCAAATGTTTGACTCTGGGGGAGCTGGAAAATTAGCATATTTTCAAAAAAGTGGAGTGTCCCTTTAAAATAAGGGAAGATTACCAATAATTTAAATGTCTATACTGTATAATAAATCATCTTTTTAGAAGATTTGGAATACAGTACAAAATCTAAAAGTTTATTTGTGTTCAATGATAAAACAACATTTGAAGAAAAGTTTTTTGGGGAAGAGGAAGAACTATTCCAGTTATTGCATGATCATCCAGGTGACACAGCGTGGATCAACCCAGACAAACATTACTTGGCAGCACGTATCACAACTGTTCCACTTCTATTGACTTTGATTCTGTGAAATAGACCAACACTTTAAGTTAATGGTTAATCCCACCAGATCAAGCGATTAATCCCCCCGTTCAGTGTATTAAAACTCCAGTTTAGCAGTATGGCATATGAGAGCACAACACAATGAGCCTTTATAGGAGATTTAGGCCACAGTTAAAGGGACTCTGTCTGTAATTTCCAAAAGAAGCTGTCAGAAGTGGTTAGTGGTGATAAGCTGGATTTCAAGGGAAATATGTCAGGTTTCAACGGTCGAGTTTGTGCAATACCAGTGATACAAAGTCTCACAAGAAGTAAAGATGACATGCAAGTCAGAGCTGTTACATAACACATGAAAAAATGGTTTCTGATTAACAACCACATCTAGACTTGATAAACAACAAGACTTCACTGAGAACCATGTTAGTGTGAACAAAGGTTTCAGGCATTTTATACATCACCATTCCTGTTGAACCACAAGTATTGGCTGCATTATGCAGGAAGTCACTTGTTCGTCTTTGATAAAGGGTGTGGCTTCGCTGGTGTGTTTTTATAGATTGCTTGACATCCGTCAAAAAATAAGGAAGTGAAACGTGACTCAGCCAGTTTTGATCAGCTGTCAGCATAGACTGTATTTATATAGTTTTTTTAGTACATATAAAATCACCGCCGCTGTGTTCTTCGTATATTATGTGTTGCATGCATTTCCTGTTTAGTTTTAGATTTAAAGACAACCTTCTTAGTCATCTTAACTGTGCAAGCTATATTTATTTCATGCTATATCTCTGTTTTTCACAGGATTTAAAAGGACACAGATCTCAGAAGGAAACAGTTTAATTCACATTGTTCAGTCCTGACTGCCGTGGATTAAACCTTTGAAGCATGTGACTAAACTTATTTTAAAAAAGCCCCCGTCTATAAAAGATGGAGAGTATTTAAAGTACCGGATTAAGTGATACACTTATCGTACATTGCTGGATATTTCAACGATGCCAACGTGGCTGGAGAACAATCTTTGGTATGATGGACTTTTAACCAGACAGAAGAAACATGGCTCTCTATCCTTAAGCGATCACCAGTTGTGTCTGTATTTCTTTATGACACGTGGATGGATCTAGACTTTATAACGCTGCAGTCGCCATCCATTTCTTACATATATCAGTGATATTCCTGCTTAGGAGAATGATATGTCAAAAAAAGAGGAGACCCATCAAAGAAGAGGATTTTTCTGCTATTGTTGTGCCCTCCATGAGGGGTCATGGGTACTTGGATTACACTGTTGAAAGTCATCCGTCCAGAGCCATGCAGATCATGGATGAGTTTCGAAATCATGAGATGCTCTGTGACGTGGTTCTACACGTGACATACAAGGATAAGACAGCGGATTTTAAGGTGAGTGTTACGGAGGTCGTCCTTAAAGGTGTATACACAATCTCACAGCAATTCGAAACTATTTTACGGTGTGGCTAAATGGTATGAATTTGTATGATTCATCCATTTTTGTATAGTCTGCTTTTGCCCCATTGATGTTGTTTGTATATTGTCTATTATTTTAAATAGTCATATGTTTTTGTACCATTCTACAAATTTGTATGAATAAGCTACTTTGTAAAATACTTAAAAATTCACTTTAGATTGGCTGATATGTCACGATCCAGGTTGCATCCGAAATCGCATACTGTGACAGTAGCTACAGAATTAGATGAAGTATCTCATTGACCGTTAAAACAGTAGGTACTATTTAGTATGAAAATTGGTAGTAGGAATGATTTCGGACGTACTACATCCGCCATGTTGATACAGATACAAGTTAGTCGTTATATGGAATGATGTTAAACAAATGCAATTTAACCACAAGGGACAGCTGTTTAATATATGTATTTGCATTAGATAACTTCCCTCCCAGGGGTCATGGGATAGTAAAGGGTCCATCAAATGAACACTTTGGGATCTTGCCGAAAGTAGTAGGTCATCAGGGTACTTTTTGCTTACTGTTTGTGGAATACTATGAATTTAGACATACTAGTTGCCTCGCCTATGGTGCTTTTCGCCTGCTATATAGTATGGAAGTAGTAGGCGGTTTCGGACGCAGAGCCTGTCACCACCAAAGAAGACTAGAAAATCACTAACATGGATGACAGGATCAAAAAGTATTTTTATGTGTAAAGTTATTTTATTCTAGCTTTAAACCAACCCTGCATCCGTAATCGCAAACTTTAACAGAACATACTGAATTAGATGAAGTACCCACCCATCGATCGTTAAAAGAGTACTTTCGATATAGTTTGAAAAATATGGATAGTATAAATAAAATTCCGAGGTACTACATTTGCCATATTGATACATCATGTGACATACGTTGTTATAACAAAGTTAGTCGTTAACTTGAATGACGTAAAACGAGCGCAATTTAACCACAAGTTACAGATGTTTTCTGTAGCTATTTGCATTTGAATAGAGCCGCGTTACTGCTTTCCGAAAATTTTTATATGACTAAAGGGGGTCGCACACAGGACGCGCAGCTCAGCGCTGCGCCGTTCTAAAAAACTCGAACACATTGCTTTCTATTAGTGTACGCACACCGGCGCCGACATGTGCCGCCTGTCCGCGCCGCCCAGCTACGACTCAGGAAGTTGCTCAAATCCCTGTCATGCCACAGAGCGCCACTCACATAGTTTAACATTAAATAACATCATATTTGTCCCAAATCATTAACGATTAACATTGGCTACGTATATTTAGCATTTTGAAATAGACGCTACCTTACGAAGCTTGCGCTATTTAATGTGCACTTCCGGTTTACGATGCCTCCGAGTTATACGCGACGCTGAGCTGCGTGGCCGGTGTGCGACCCCTTTAACGCTGCATCCGAAACTGCTTTCATCCATACTATACAAAGAAGTAGGCAAAGGCAAGTAGTATGTCTGTATTCATAGTATTCGAAAAACATTAGTCAAAATGTACCCGGATGACCTACTACTTCTGTCAAATCCCAAAGTGTTTGACACTTTACTTCAGCCCTGTCCCAAATGGCACACTCCGTACTTGTGAAATTACACACTTTAATGACATCATGTAGTGCAGACCTTAGGGACCCTTGACGCGAGTCCACAAGGCCGCACCGAAGTCATATTTTGGGACAGACTCGAGCGTCACGCCAGAAATAAGAAGATAAATGGTGTGACTTATCCCATCCGTCGTCTGATTGCTCTTTCGCAAGGACTTCTGGGTTGGTAAAGTGTGTGTGGAGTCTGCAGCAGTGCGGGCTTCGCCAAAGACCACATCACAGGCGCAAAAAGGGGGCAATGATGAGCACACTTCGGAGCATAAAAATGACAGATGGGACAATCTACGGACTTATAGACTAAGCGAGAATGCTCAAGGCCACGAGACCTACAGTCTACATGAAGTGCGCCATTTGGGACAGGGCCTTTCTCATGAGGCCCGGAGAGGAGTTATCCAATGGAGAAGAAGAAGGAGAGGCGTTGTTTTATTAAAAAAAATGTCTGAAAGCGGTAACGTGGGTTTATTCAAATGCAAATACATGTATTAAACAGCTTTCCCTTGTGGTTAAAATGCACTTGTTTAACTTCATTCAAGTTAAAGACTTAAGGGCACGTTATAGTTGTGCGTAGGTACTACGGCGCAGCCGCAACGGCGTAGGTTCCGCGTCGGTTTTCATTTATACTTTTGCGTCATCCTCCGCGTCGATGTGCAAACACACTGGCAAACCGCTGGTAGGCAGTATCCACGCGTGTAACAACAGTAGCAGCACAACCGTCAGAGAAGAAGAAGCTTGGCAAGTTAACCCACAAACGAAGAAGAAACAGCAACTTGTTGTGTGTGATTTGAGAAGACCAGCAATGATGGAAGTAAATAAACAGCGACTTTTATTGCAGTTTGAGTTGAGTCACTCCTCAACTTGGCTCATCTTTGTTTTCACCGTCGCAAATGGAAATACCTATGATGCAGTTTTTTTTACCTGACAGGAGGGGTTCTGGTGGACCATTCACAGCGCTTGCGGTCCGCATAGAACTGACGCACTGTTAAAATTTTTGCGAGGTGCATGTCAGGCTACGCAGAGCTACGCACAGGCTACGGATAGCCTACGCCGTAGAACTTACGCACGACTATAAATTGCCCTTAACTTCTTGTGACAATGACATATTTCACGTGATGTATAAACATGGCGGATGTAGTATGTCAGAATAAATTCATACTATAGGGAACATCTCTCCTTCTTCTTCTTTGTTGGGTGACTCACAGGATAGCAAAGTGTCCAGCAATAGATAGTAAAGTGTCCAACAACATTATATACTACTATATAGTATGGAAGTATTTGATATCGATGCAGCACAAGTCTCCCTAATATGTATTGGTAATTATTATGTAACTGAATACTGCTGACTTATGCTAATGTTGTTGACTTTTCCCTGATTATGTTAGCCAAATAAGGATGTTTTTCAGTGCCATTTGATAATGCCGCATCTGCACCAACAGTAACACCAAGTTAAATTAACAACATAAACAAACTTTAAACAAACAAACACATTTTTTTGAGCCAGGGATGACTTATAAAAATCAGTTTTTCTCCTAGATTACTATAATTATATTTCTACCAGCAGCCCTTGAAGAAACAAGTCCAAGTTAGTTTTATAGTTAATTTTATATGGTGTCCCTGCCAGTGTAAATTACAGATCACAAAGGTAAATTGTGCTCATTACAAGTGCAGAATTATGTTAGCACATGTTAAGGCATTTTATTGTAATAATGGACAACAAGTACAGTCGTGTGATTTTGTTTCAGGAGGTGCTTCCAGCTGGCAAAAATAAGGGTTATTGGCTAATAGGGTTAGAAAAATAAATTCAAAACAAAGTTTACCCCATTATAAAATGTTTCTCGAAAGAAAGACACATAAAAACTACTTCAAAACAAGGTTAAATGTGAACCCATCTGTGAAATCATTCCAGACTAGATTTTCATCTAATTATGAGATTTGGAGCATTAAAGTTTGATTTCACTTACAAATTTTACATTTATCTTTGACATGACCTTACTCAGTCAATATTAAAGATGTAAAGTATATTTTCACAGAATCTACTCCACTTTTTTTAAATATGCAAATTTTTCAACTCCCCTAGAGTTAAATATTTGAATTGTATCGCTTTGGAATCCATTCAGCTGATCTCCGGGTCTGGCACTACCACTTTTAGCATAGCTTAGCATAATCCATTGAATCTGATTAGACCATTAGCATCATGCTAAAAAATAACCAAAGAGTTTTGATATTTTTCCTATTTAAAATTTTACTCTTCTGTAGTTACATCGTGTACTAAGGCCGACAGAAAATCAAAAGTTGCTATTTTCTAGGCAGATATGGCTAGGAACTATACTCTCAATTATATTACGCAGTGCCCGAAAATAGTCCCCAAAGTCCTTGATTGTTATTGCGCCGGAATGAGAGTGTAGTTCCTAGTCATATCTGCCTAGAAAATCACAACTTTTAATTTTCTATCAGTCTTAGTACACGATGTAACTACAGAAAAGTGAAGTTTTAAATAGGAAAAATATCAAAACTCTTTGGTTATTTTTTAGGGCGATGCTAATGGTCTAATTAGATTCAATAGATTATGCTAAGCTATGCTAAAAGTGGTACCGCCGGACTCGGAGATCGGCTGAATGGATTCCAAAACGGTAAAAATCAAATATTTAACTCTAGGGGAGCTGGAAAATGAGCATATTTTCAAAAAAGTGGAGTGTCCCTTTAACCTTATGTTGGATGATTTTATGTAGAAAACAATAAATCACAAAAAAATGACTTAAGCTTGGTTTTCAGAGAAATGTGTTTTCATTTCCATGTATTCTTATTGTTACGTACAAGTGAGGAAGCTTTCAACAGCTTAGCTATGTTAACTATTTCAGTCACGAACAACTGTCTACATTCCCCAGGTGCATAAACTGGTACTGGCCGCCTGCAGTCCTTACTTCAAAGCCATGTTTACCAGTAATTTCAAAGAATGCCACGCCTCAGAGGTCACCTTAAAGGACGTGTGCCCCCAGGTCATCAGCCGCCTCATTGACTTCGCCTACACCTCACGCATCACGGTGGGAGAAACCTGCGTCCTTCACGTTCTCCTGACCGCCATAAGATTTCAGATGGAAGAGGTGGCCAAAGCGTGCTGTGATTTCCTCACGAAGAACCTGGACCCGTCTAACGTCATTGGCCTTTCCAGATTCGCAGAGGAGATCGGTTGCACAGAGCTACACCTTCGTACAAGAGAATACATCAACAGTCACTTCAATGAGGTGCGTGCCCTTTGGTTCCTGAAGTGTCAGTTAGCGGAGATCGATAGTTGCCACCTGCAGTGCTCTCCTAAGTAACTGCACTGAGCCATTGACCTGTAACAGTTTGCCTGTGAATGAAAGAGCTGTACTGCTAATTGATATGTCAATGGAGCTTTGGTCTGCCTTGCAGATGGATATGGATTCGTATAAATTATCCATCTGTCAAATAATTAGTAATGCATTCAAGGAATAGTTCGCCCAAGAAATGTTTAAGAAATGTCTAAGATGCTTTAACCCTTAAATGCATGACTGTTTCAACGATCGCCAATAATTTTTACATATTTGGGTCTTTAGCAAGCCAGAATGTTTATCTAATACAGTTGGATCTCTAAACTTAGAGTCCATACATCCATCTATCCAAAATGGCTTATGCAAGGTCATGGGAGGGTCAGAGCCTATCCCAGAATCTTGGGCCACAAGCAGGGTACACCCTAGATCAGAATTCCTCGAATGTACCCCTGGTGGGCCGGTGCCCTGCAGAGTTAAGCTCCAACCCTGATCAAACCCACACACCTGTGATTTTCTAGTAATTATGCAGACATTGATTAGCTTGTTCAGGTGTGTTTGATCAAAGTTGGAGCTAAACTCTGCAGGGCACCGGCCCACCAGGGTAGGATTTGAGGAACTCCGCCCTAGATGGTCAGTCCATTGCAGGGCATTTACAGACATAGACAACCACACAACTAAGGACAATTTAGTAACTTGAATTCATACCTCATCAGCATGTTTTTAGACTGTGGGGGGAAACTGGCATACCAGAAAGACATCCACGTTAACATTAGGACAACTTGTTGCAAACTCCACATAAAAAGGTTCTGTGAAGGCTAGGCTCGACCCTTTTTGACCCAAAGCTGGGTTGAAAATAACCCAGCATTTTTTAGAGTGTACACTTTTTATGGATAATAATATAATAAATAACAAATATTATTTGAATAAATGACAGATATTATTTCAATAAATGACAGATATTATTTTAAGAAATGGCAAATATTATTTGAATAAATGACAGATATTATTTCAATAAATGACAGATATTATTTGAATAAATGGCAAATATTATTTAAATAAATGATTGATATTATTTGAATAAATTACAAATATTATTTTAATAAATGACAGATATTATTTTAAAAAATTGCAAATATAATTTTAATAAATGACTGATATTATTTAAAATAAATTACAAATATTATTTGAATAAATGACTGATATTATTTGAATAAATTATAAATATTATTTGAATAAATGACAAATATTATTTGAATAAATGACAGATATTATTTGAATAAATTACAGATATTATTTTAATAAATGGCAAATATTATTTTAATACATGACTGATATTATTTGAATACATTACAAATATTATTTGAATAAATGACAGGTATTATTTTAATAAATTACAGAAAATGTTAAAAAATTACTGATATTATTTAATAAATGACAGAAAATTTTAATAAATGAAATTTTTGCTTTAATAAATTACAGAATTTTTTTATAAATTACATATATTATTTTACACCTGAACTATGCATTTAAAGGCAGGGTCCATGATCTCTGAAATGTTGACATTTGAAATCACCTAAACAACCTACCCCAATAGAATCAGGACCTTCTTTTGACCGCCCCACACATAAGCAAACCAGGCAACGATGTCGGTTAGAAGACATGCCCCTTACTGCTGATTGGCTACAAGTGTGTTTTGGTACTCGGCCCGACTCCCTTTTCCAAAGTGTTTTTCAGAAATCGTGCACTTCGCCTGTAAGGGTTAACGCTGGGTTTACTCTGCTGAATGTACACATGCAAAAACACATTCAAGCGTAATGATAATGAGATGAATAGTAAAACTTTACAATAATGTAAACTAATAATATGCAATATAGTTATTTATCATTTATTAATCTTTGTTAATGTCAATTGTACATGTTATTTCATTGTGCATTAACAAATCTTAACTATCACAACTTTTGATTTAAAAAATGTATTAGTAAATGCTAAAATTAACATGCACTAAGATACATAAATACTCCTTGTTCTACAGCATTCATTTTCTTGTACATTTTTGGGTTTGTATTAAATGATAGCACACAGTTAATTTTTGGAAATAAAACTATTCTGTTGTATGATCATGTGCAGAATTACAAGCATATTTAGCCATAAACTTAGTCCTGTCGACTTGTTCGGCATATTTTTTTTAACTATAAGCCTCTGTGTGTTATTTTTGTGTCACAGGTAACCAAAGAGGAGGAATTCTTCAGTTTGTCCCACTGTCAGCTGCTGGAGTTAATCAGTCAAGACAGTATAAAGGTGCTTTGTGAGTCCGAGATCTACAAGGCCTGTATCGACTGGGTCCGCTGGGACGTGGAGACCCGTGCCCAATACTTCCATGCCCTCCTCAATGCGGTCCACATCTATGCCCTGCCGCCCACCTTCCTCAAAAGGCAGCTGCAGTACTGTCCCATTCTGAGCAAGGCCAACTCCTGCAAGGACTTCCTATCCAAGATCTTTCAGGACATGGCTCTCCGAAAACCCTTGCCCCCACCCCCTCATCGCGGAAATCACCTTATCTACGTAGCAGGGGGTTACAGGCAACACTCCCTGGACTCTTTGGAAGCCTTCGATCCAAGGAAGAACGTTTGGCAAAAGCTAGCCGAGATGGGATTTCCTTGTAGCGGCTTAGGGGCCTGCGTGTTGTCCGGCCTTCTTTATACGGTCGGAGGACGTAACCTCTCTTTGCAGAACAACACCGAGTCTGGAGCTTTGTCCTGCTACAACCCCATGACTAACCAGTGGACCCAGCTGGCTCCTCTCAACACGCCCAGAAACAGAGTGGGTGTCGGGGTCATTGACGGGAGCATTTATGCCGTAGGGGGTTCGCATGCCTCTACACATCACAACAGCGTTGAGAGGTGAGGCTAAGAACAGGAAGATAACTACTCAAAAAGGTTTTGTGTCGAGGTTTGCTTTAGACTGTAGGGGTTTTCCTCTTTATTTTGTATTTCCTTTCTATTATACGTACGAATCAAAACAGTAGCGCGGGGCATAGCGACAGATCAAAACCATAGGGCTTGTATTATAGTAACCGAAGGTCGTTTACCACACCTGGCTGTGAGGAGAACAATACATGCAAAATATGAACAGAAAGGTTATGTTACACGCTACTAGATATGTTGCTTATCAAGTACAGAATGTTTGTCGAACAAACTGTGTTTCGGTTTATTCTCTAAAGACGTTACACTTGACTAACAAGCTTCAGGCAAGTTTCATAACATACATTCCACAGATAAGAGTCAGGTATGGGCTTTCGAAGAAAAAACATCGATACAGAACAGGTGTAGTGATGTTAATATTTTATATATTTACCAGTCAATAAGCATATAGTGTCAAATACGATGAGATTGCTTTGTGGAAACAGACGGTCTTTGTTTAGTACTACAACAGCGCATGTGAATGTGACGGATCCTACAAAGGACTTCATTGTGTTGTGATAAATAAGGCGGTTGCTATATTTACTTTGGAAAGGCTACTGAAACGCATTTATCAAAGGTTTGTTTGAGGAAATGTCTGGCGTGCAAAAGTAATTATGTTGATGCTCTAACTAACAATGATTACAGCTTGATAAGACCTTCATTACACTTTTAAATGAAAACAACATTGCTACAAATTACGCTTAAATGTGATTAAGATTATAATTTACGCACAATTACTGTGAACAATTACATTAATAACTCAATTAAGACAAAACTGTGGTACACATTGCCCCTACAATACGGCCAAAATTTTTCGTACATGTATCTTATTAGTCTTGTAATATTTTAAAACACATCTAATAAGAATGAAAATTGCCTTTTTGAAATATTTAGACTTTTTTAATAAGTTGTATTAAGGGAATAGTCAATTTTCTTAAAAGAAAAATCTAGATAATTTACTCACCACCATGTCATCCAAAATGTTGATGTCTTTCTTTGTTCAGTGGAGAAGAAATTATGTTTTTTGCAGGATTTAATGGACTTTAATAGACACCAACAATTAATACTTAACACTTAACAGTTTTTTTCAACGGAGTTTCAAAGGACTATAAACAACCCAAACGAGGCATAAGGGTCTTATCTAGCGAAACGATTGTCATTTGTGACAAGAAAAATTAAAAATATGCACTTTTAAACCACAACTTTTCGTCTAGGTCCGGTCCAGTGCGACCTAGATGCGTAGTGACGTAGGGAGGTCACGTGTTACATATATAAAACGCACATTTGCGGACCATTATAAACAATAAACTGACTCAAAGACATTAATTAGTATCAGTTGACATACAACAACGTTGGAACGGTCCTCTTTCTCCACACTTGTAAACACTGGGGCGGAGTTTTGCGTTCGTCCTCTGTGACCTCTTGACGTCATGGCGTATTGGGTGAGGTCACGCTTGCACTTTCAGGACCGGATCTAGATGAGAAATTGTGGTTTAAAAGTGTATATTTGTTATTTTTGTTGTCAAAAATGACAATCGTTTTGCTCGTTTGTCGTTTGGGGTTGTTTGTGGTCCTTTGAAGCTCCGCTGGAAGAAAATGTTAAGTTTTGAGTTGAGTATTGGTTGTTGGTGTCTATTGAAGTCCATTAAAATGAGAAAAATCCTGCAATGTTTTCCTCAAAAAACATAATTTCTTCTCGAATAAACAAAAAAGACATCAACATTTTGGATGACATGGTGGTGAGTAAATTATCTGGATTTTTCTTTTAGGAAATTGGACAATTCCTTAAGCAGTTATTTTTACAGTTAACCTGTTTGTGATAAAATGATTAAAAAGCTTTCATTCAGATTTCTTTATTCAGGCCTATTGAGTGAGCAGCTCAAAGTGGGAAGTTAATCCAGGAATGTCGGATAGAGAATTTAATTCAGAGCCTGATGGAAATTTAAACAATGAGCATCAGTAGATCATCTGAAATTTCAAAGCTGTGTGAAATTTAAGACACAGTGTGTGCCTGTTTAGCTGGGACATAGAAACTATTGGGTCAGTAACAGTAGCCCTCTCCGCAAGCTTTTTAATAGAGATGTTGCATTGTTGGCAGGATATATTTATCCTCTCTCGCTGAAGGCTTTTTTGAATTGTGACATTTCTGTCGATCATATGACAACTCTTAGGAATTGTGTGTCATTATGATTCAAATACTATTTATGGCTCAGGTCTAAGATGTTATTTAACTCTACACTGCAAAAAATTCCTTGTTTTCCCTAAATTTTTAAGTTTAATCAGCTTGAAATTAAAATTCATTTCAACGTTCTTGACTAGTGAGGAGGTTGAAATAACTTAAGCTATTTTTATCATTTATAGCATCTCACTGGTCAAGAACGTTGAAAATAATTTTGTATTTAGTATAATAAAATGTGTTTGCGTGGTTTATGGTTCAAAAAACACATGATTTGAAAAGTTCTGTGTCCGTGATTGGCCAGCTAATCTGTACATTGTAATTGGCCTGAATACCTCTGACATCAATCAGAAATGTGACGCTCCTTATCATGTTCCTTAACACATGATTCGGACAATAGGTGCTCTTTAACTCTTTCCCCGCCAGCGCTTTTAAAAAAAGTTGCCAGCCAGCACCAGCATTTTTCATGATTTTCAGAAAAGTTTAATGCCTTCCAGAAAATTTTCTTCTTTAAATATATAAACAAACAATAAATCAGATGAAACAACAGACCCTCTGCTTTCAAACAAAAAAACTTTCATCCTACCTTCATTAGTTCTCTTGTAATCACCTCTCAAACATGGGTAGGTTTCTTCAAAAACACCCAATTTTAAGCAAAAAGCTGAGATAATTCCATTTTTGCTAAGGACTTTTGATAGAGATCAGATGCAGAGCGATCTTTAAAACATACACGTTCTTTCTCTTTCTCGTGAGGCGCTACTTCCGGGTTGTATAAGTTGCGGAAGTTTAGGTCACCTGGTGGATAATAGCGGTATTGCGGAAAGACGGAAAATCTCGTCATTGGCGGGGAAGCGTTTTCTCTTAATTGACGAGATATCTCGTCAATGGCGGTGAAAGAGTTAAAAAATGAAGTACAACAAGGAATTTTTTGCAGTGTAGATATTACTGTTTAATACTTGAAGACCAATTTTGATAGCAAAGTATAAGTGGTAAGACTTGAAATCTTTATAAAGGTGTGATAGTGTCATTCAATTTTTTTTCAATTCAATTTTATTTATATAGCGCTTTTCACAATTGTTAATTGTTTCAAAGCAGCTTTACATTAATAGATGTAGGAAAAGCATAGAAAAGCGAGCGTAGTAATAATGTAACGTATACTGTAAAGTATTAAGTTAAGCCAATGGTGGCAAACTTTCCAGGGGATGAAAAAAACCCCTAGGAGAAAAACTCTCCTGGCTAGTCCAGGGGGAAAACTCCTAGGAGGAGAAAAACCCTTTGAGAGAGATACATATATATTTATATCAACCCATTCTCACCAAATGACACGCAGTGTGATTATCGTGCAATAGATTTTGATTTTGCGTGCATATAATACGCCAGTCCTTTCCATTCACTTATATGGCGAATCGTTTCGTGTCATTTTATTTATTGTTTTCTCATTTGTTTTCTGTTTTTTTACCATTTTCGCTTGGGTTTAGGGTTAGAACAACTTTTTGTTATATAAAAATGACATCCTAACTCAAACCCCAACTCTAACCCCAACTCCAAGCGACTTTGGCATAAATATAGACAAAAACATAGAGAAACCTGTACATTAAATAACCTGCTTAAACAAATCTGAAATCTAACCCTAAACCCAAGCGAAAATGGTTTAAAAAACAGAAAACAAATGAGAAAACAATAAATAAAATGACACGAAACGATTCGCCATATAAGTGAATGGGAAGGACTGGCGTATCATATGCACGCAAAATCGGAATTTGGTGTATCTATTGCACGATAATCACACTGCGTGTCATTTGTACACATCTTGGTGAGAACGGGTAGATTTATATATATATATATATTAATACTATCAGGGTATGTGAACGGGTAAGCAGATTAAACTGGTTCCGCCGGTGGTCATTGGTCAGGCATTGGCTGGGCATCACGTTGAAGGACGGTTAGTAGATCAGTGGTGTGATGACCTTCACAGCAGCAGGAACTGGGTCATATCACAACCAGGAAAAAACACAAATATTTTTTTTATGTCTCCTTACCAGCAATAAGATTAAATAGAGGAAACAATAGACAATGAGTTTTTCTGCTTCTGAAATTTTCTCCTGAGAAATTCTCCTAAAGCATCAGTATCACATCAGATTCTTACACAACTAAATTACTTAGCTATGCCATCCGCATTAAATTTCTATACATAAACTGTATGTTAAATTGAGATAAAGTTGATACTCAAATGAAACTGAGAACTCCATGAGTGGCTATGAAACGGCCACAGCTGAGTAATACAATTTACTTCAAAGGATTTCAGTCAGTGATGGCCGGTGACTTATCTTTCGAGGGGCGCAAATTCAAAATATGTGTTGGGTAGGTCATGTCAAAATACATGCCTACTGCACACGCGTCAAAGGGGTTTATGATAAAAGAGACACTCACTCACTATTTTTAACTCAACAGTGGGTCAAAAAAGGAAAAAACCCAACCCATTTAACATATGCTGAGTTGTTACAACCCAAAATGCTGAGTTGTTTTAACCCATTGTTGGGTCAAATATAAACATTTTCTGGGTTAATTTAAATGAACGACGTCACTTTTTGGCCCAGCACTGTGCTCTCAGAAAAATGTACAAAAGGGACATTACCTTTTAAAAAGGTCCTAATATTTACAATTTAGATGTGTACATTTGAGGTACCAGTATGTACCTCTAGGCATAGATATGTATAAAGGCTAGATGTCTCGCCCGCGCTGCTGGCCAATTGAGTGGAACGTCCGCAATTTGGCGGCCATCTTACCACATGAGGCTCGCTCACTCGTAGCATTGAGTTTTAATGGTACAGGTACTTTTAAATGACCATAACTTGCTTAATTTTTTACAGATTTTCAAACGGTTTGGTTTGTTATAAACGTCAAAGATGTACCTATGACACTGCATGCTTATACAGAATTATAGCCACGTTAATAACGTTTGTAAAAAACCAAACCGTTTGAAAATTGGTAGAAAATTGAGCAACTTATGGTCACTTTAAAGTACCTGCACCACTAAACTCAATGCTTGGAGTGAGCGAACTGTCTGTGGTTAGATGGCCGCTGGCGCCAGGTGAGGACGTTAGTGACTCCGCCGTAAGACATCTAGCCTTTATGTAAGCAATAAGGTACGAGAGGCTGTGCTGTATCGTGAATAAGTAACGGCTGAAGGGCGTTGTTAGGCACGACGCGAAGCTAAGGGTGTTGCTAAGGGTGCAGTGATATTAAATAGAACCGTTGGGTGAAGCGGTCATAGCAGTGTTTTATCGTGAATAAATCACACCTATTGACCAATGAGAATCAAGGATTGGAACTAACCGTTTTATAAACATATCTATGCCTCTAGGTACCAGTGTTTACCTAAGAGGTACTAATATGTACCTTCTAGGTACAAAAGTGTACTTTTGAAAAGGTACTGCCCCAGTGACAGCATTTGTACCTTCATGTACCTTTTTTCTGAGAGTGTGGTTTGAAAATAACCCAGAATTTTTTATTGTGTAGTTTAGGTTAAATATGGACATGTGTATAAGAAAATAATGCACACTCAAGGTGGTAATGCGTTGTGTCGTTACACCACCGGTGTGCATTATTTTCAAATAATTCAAAGGATCGGATTCAATTATTCCTCTTATACCATCGTTACCACAAACATTGCTCTGGTGCCTCTTTTTAAGACATTTTACAGAACGGTTATGTTTATCCATACTTTTCCAAACCATTAAAAGAATGCAGAATTGTTTCTTGTCAACAAATCATATTCTACCTGGTTTGTTAGGATTTCCTGCTTATTGTTTTTACAGGTATGACCCAGAAACAAATCGTTGGACATTTGTGGCCCCCATGTCAGTGGCACGACTGGGGGCCGGTGTTGCCACGTGCTGTGGCCATCTGTATGTGGTGGGGGGGTTTGACGGAGACAATCGATGGAACACAGTGGAACGCTATCAACCAGACACTAATACATGGCAGCATGTGGCACCTATGAACACTGTTCGGAGTGGACTCGGTAAATATAGTGCACTGTTTATGCAAGTAATAGACAGTACTCTTTTACTTGAAACATAAACCCATAGTCACGTGAAGTACCTAATAAACCAGTCATAAGTCACCAATAGCCAACAATACATGCTAAGGGTCAAAATTATAGATTCTTTATGCCAAAAATTTTCAGGATATTAAAGGAATAGTCTACTCATTTTCAATATTAAACTATGTTATTACCTTAACTAAGAATTGTTGATACATCCCTCTATCATCTGTGTGCGTGCACGTAAGCGCTGGAGCGCGCTGCGACGCTTCGATAGCATTTAGCTTAGCCCCATTCATTCAATGGTACCATTTAGAGATAAAGTTAGAAAAGTTATTTATGGCGTAATAGCACTTTTGGGAGTACTTCGACTCGGCGCAGTAACACCCTCCCTCTCCCATTATGAGAGTGAGAAGGGGAGCAGACTTTTCAGGCGAGTCGAAGTACTCCCAAAAGTGCTATTACGCCATAAATATAGTTCCTCTTTTAAATCCGCTTAGAAAAGCGCTACGTTTTATTTTGTACCACCAAACTTGCTCGTATAACTACTCGTCTTAAATAGGAAAAACGTTGATGTGTTTGGTCACTTCTAACTTTATCTCTAAATGGTACCATTGAATGAATGGGGCTAAGCTAAATGCTATCGAAGCGTCGCAGCGCGCTCCAGCGCTTACGTGCACGCACACAGATGATAGAGGGATGTATCAACAATTCTTAGTTAAGGTAATAACATAGTTTAATATTGAAAATGAGTAGACTATTCCTTTAATATAAAATATTAAATGAACCAATTATTGATTTCTGTTTTGTGTGTAGGCTTGGTGTGTATGGATACTTGCCTGTATGCAGTTGGTGGCTACGATGGTCAAACCCAGCTCAAGTCAACGGAGAGATATAATGTAACTCGAGATGTATGGGAACCCATGGCCTGTATGAACCAATGCCGCAGTGCACATGGAGTAACCGTCTTCCAATGCAAAATATATGTGTTAGGTGGATGAATTGATGGACGGATCGATTATTCTAATAAAAATCTGTGAAATGTATTTTTTAATCTGTAATTGTATTCAATTTTAGGTGGATTCAATCAAGAGGGTTTCTTATCCAGCGTGGAGTACTACTGTCCATGCACTAATGTATGGACGTATCTAACAGACATGCCCATTGGCCGCAGTGGAATGGGTGTCGCTGTAACCATGGAACCTTGCCCTGGAATACTGCCGGATGAGGAGGACAATGAGGATGAGGTGTAACAATCCGAACCATGTGCCATCTGAAGACAACTCAAAGTTGTTGCATTTACCTTGAAACTCTTTATGCATGAGATGCCAATAAGGACATTCTTCTTTAAAATATTTAGTTTTTTAATAAATTGCTCTCTACCACAAAGTGATTCATGGAGAGAAATGTCTCTAATCACTTGACTAATGAAGCTCTGATCACATGATCAGGGTGATTGAATGAAGATCACAATCGTGTTGTCATACTGCTGAACACTTTGAATTTAAATGTGAGTCTTGTTTTATAGTACTTTACTTGTCCAGATAAGCACTGTTTAATGTGAATATGTGATAAAATATTGAAGGTTCGTCTTGGTTTGTATTATTGTTTCTGAAACTCTGCTCTTTATCTATGTACAGGAGTGTTTGCAGTGACACTTTCCATGAAGCCTGTATAATGCATTATAATTATAATACTGTTAAATAGTATTCCTAATGCATTCTTCTTAACTTAAGTTTATTTGTATTTTCTTATAAACTAATGTAAACTGCAGTTATAATCAAGTATATATATAGTACTGTGCAAAAGTCTTAGGCCACCACCACCAGCTTTGTTGTTTTAGAAATAAAAAAAAATAAAAAATGTCAGTGCTAAATGTCTTCTTCAGGCATCAGTCAGTATTTAGTGTGACTTCTTTTGCCACGAAACACATCTTGAGCTTTTTTAAGGAGACTGAAGTCTTGAAGTCATTCGATTAGAATTAGAAATTAGGATTTAATTTCGTATTTAGGTTTAAGAGATCCTGCTATTGCTCAAGTGGAAGAGGAGTTTACCCTATAAAATTGACACTTTTCATCTTATACTTTTATACTGTTTTTAATACTACATACACATTTTCTGTATTTTCTGGTTCTATTCTAATGAGAAATAATTATATATGATCACTATACAATTGGAAAATCAACAAATCTAATGGTAGCATGGTGGCCTAAGACTTTTGCACAGTACTGTATATATAAAATACATTAAAACAAAAGATCAACATTAAAACAAAGGATCAACATTAGGGTGGTCCTTATAATGGGTCAAAACATTTTTTTTAATGTTCAACTCTCACCGCCTAAATGTGTTAGGATATCAATAAAAACACACTATAAAATGTTTTGAATTGTTCCTATCTAGAGGTTGCTCAAGGCCTTTTTTTTGCAAAAACTGTACCATTTAAAAATGCACAACACACATAAAACTTGCTTTTTGGAGGGTAACTTTGTTCCAGTCATTTTTAGTCTCTTCTGATACGAGTACCAACATAGCGGACTTGCTTCGTGTTTCTTTAGCCATTGTCTCAGTGTATATTGTCTATTGTGCTTTTTTCACTTTGAAGCTTTCTTGCATTGAAAGACATATCACAACTAAAACAGGAGTTTTAATTGCATGGAGCATGGTCAAATATACAGAGCCCCTAAGGTGACATTGGAGTAAAAAAAATCTAATTTTAGTTTCATGTGATCACGCGAAACCTTCATGTGCAGAATTTTTTTTAAAGTTTAGTTTTAAAGATACATTTTTTTAAAGTGATAGTTTCAGGTGCGCACGCGATAGTTTCAGGTGCGCATGCAATAGTTTCAGGTGCGCACGCGGAACTAAACTTTATTTAATTTTTGCTCCATGTACCCTTAGCTTAGGGGCTCTGTACAAATAAGTCCATTGCTGCCATAAGTCTATATTATTAAACAATTATACATGCTAACACAAAGTATCACATAATACACGAATGTGTTAAACTTTAAAGGTCTTGAGCAACCTCTAAATATTAATTGAAATTGAAAAAAAATTGGCAAGTTTATTTATTTATTTATTCAAATATATTGGTGGGGTGAGAGCATGAACTTTTAAAAGTTGAGAAATAAGGACCACCCTAATCAACATGTATAAAGAATGATCTTCTCTATACATGTAGATGCATATAATCCTGAATTATATTACACTATTATAACAGTGGACACAGTTATTTATAAGAAGATATAGGCCTGGGCCCGGTTGCATAAAGCACCTTAAGTGTAATTTTCCCTTAAGTTGTTTCCTTTTAACTTAAGGGTGTTGCAGAAAAACCCTTAAGTTTTTTCTGTTGTGTCTCCATGGCAACGATAGTATTTTATAACAACAAACCGGGGTCACTGTCTTAAAACACTTAAAGATTACCCTTACCTAAGAGAACCGTTTAAGGGATTATATGCAAAACTCTTTAATTATTATCTTACAGAAGTTAAGGGGAATTTACCCCTTAAGTGTCACACTTAAGGAAAAAACTTGGGGTGCTTTATGCAACCGGGCCCTGGTTTCACCGACAATTAAGTGGATTTTATTAAAAACATTACTGGTGTTCATCCTGAGACAAAACAATGGCACTGATGTATTTTAACGTATTTCAGTGCAAGTTATTTTCAGTTAAAGGGATAGTTCATCCCCAAAAATGAAAATTCTGTCATCATTTATTCACTCTCGTCTTGTTACAAACCTGTATACATTTTTTTGTTCTGATGGGCATGAAGGAAAATATTTTGAGCGGGGTTTGAAACCGGGCCAATCATGAGCCCCATTCACTTCCACAGTATTCTTTTTTCTGTGGAAGTCAGTGGGGCTTCTGATCGGTTTGGTTTGGATCGTTGCTCAGGGTGTCGTCCTTCGTGTTCGTCAGAACGGAGACATTTATACAGGTTTGTAAAAACATGAAAGTGAGTAAATTATGACAGATTTTTCATTTTTGAGTGAACTATCCCTTTAAGACAGCTCGTATATTCTTTTTAGTCTGGGATCAGTCTTTAAGCATTTTCTGTGAAACCAGGCCATAATAGATTTCAATGTGTACCAGAAAGCACAATAAATAACAAATTTACCTCGTATTTCATATACAGGCTTCATCGAACGTGTTACTGTATTTTCTTATTACCACTAGGTGGAGGACTTATACTTCCAGTTGCAATGGGAGCACTTTTAGGACAGGACTACTGATGCAGGGTACATACTATAGTAAACAAGCATGATTTTTTGTTAGCTATATCCACAGTTTTAATTGCTAATTTATTGTACTTGTATAAATTAACAGTATATATAAGCTATTTAATTCACAAATTCATTTCGATTGATTAAATCTTGTTCAAGAGATAAATGTACAATGATTTAATTTGTATTTTTTCTTGAAATATAGTCATAATATTCATAACATGACACATCTTCATTATTCTTCAACTACACTGCCGTGTCATATGGCATCCCTATAGGGCTCTATAGCGTCTATCATAGACGACAGCTTGTGTGCCATTTCATTTCTTTTAATGAAGACACAATTATTCTCATGATGTCACAATATTAGTCATCCGGCATGCGTCAGTGAATTGTTTACAGAAAATGGCAGCGTTTTTTCTCTCATGCTCAGATTTCAGCTGGATGGACCACCTGAAAATTAGATGTGCAAAGAAATAGTCCCATGTTAAACTGTTCTGAAATCAATAATCAATGTGTGATATTTATATATGGTTGTCCAGATGTAGATGATGCTGTGTAGAGTTGAACTTAGGGTCAAAAATGCATCATGGGTAATACTCAGCACAAAAGCAAGTGAACTCACTGTCTGCACATGTTATGGTTTACAAAAAGTGGCTCCAGGTTGGGATCAGTAGTTTGTTTACTCAGTGATAGCTGTTTAATCCACACACATGGAGCTTCCTGGCACTATCATTTGGTATCAACCAGATTCCAGTCTTTGGGAAATTCGCTAGAATCCACTCATGCAAATACACGCCGAAAGACACAAAGACAAGTCCTTGTTTTGGCTCATCCCGAACTCTGATTGGACGTGAGCAGGGGCCGTCTCTTCCCAGAGCCTAACAATATATCTGATGACTCACATGGCAAAGTCATGACGCATTCTCCAGTACACAAACATCCACGCTGACGTGAACAACAAATCTCAGCCGCTGCTTGCTTCATCTGGTGTGACACACAGCCGCCTTCCATAATGTGATGACTTGGGGTGACAATGCTCGGTACGTGAATACTAACTGGTCAAAGCAGAGAAAGCTCATAATGCATCAACTCAATGTGAAAGATGTCATTATGAATGCAGAGGTGTGGGCTGCCAAGACATTTAATGTGACTGGAAATGACTCACTACATACAAAGACGTTACCACCACCACCACAGCTGCCCAAGTTATCGTCAGCTGCATATCTGAGTCGTCTTTTACCATATTTTTTATTTTAATATTAGTAAGCACAAAATGTGCCACATTGGCTTTTAATGACAAAAATAGCCTAGTGATAGCCCTTTGCATGTACAGTTCTTCAAAAAAATGTACTTGGGTTGACAGCAATGACAAAAAGACTGTGGTTTCCCACTGCTGGTTTCTTACTGTCCTGATCTGGGAATAGCAGCTATTAATGTCAGTCCTCAGTTTACTAAAGAGAGGAACATGCATCAGTTAAACGATGCCATATGGCAACGGCCCCATACCTTTGTAGTGTCACAAAACTGCATACTAAACATTAAACGTATAATTTTAAGCCTTATCATTCAGCATACCGTACACATGCTGGTTTAGGATAAACGTGTTAAAGTGATTTAAAAGGGCTCCAGTTGGGGACCACAAATAGATGACCTTGACAGATGTCAATTATACATGTAAATGGTAAACCTTCGGACGGCGTAAATATGGGTTAACCCTTTAAATTTTCATTTATTTGAAATGGATTTTACACAGAATGAACGGACAAGTGATGAAAAATAATTACTTTCACACAACATAATGTAGTTTTTTAGTATTTACTATGGTAAACCATAATTTCTAGATACTATAGTGTATGGTAGTTTTGAATCATACCATATTAAAGTATACTACAGTATTTACTAGTTTTAGTTTTGATACTTACTATAATATACATTAAGGGGACAGTTCACCCAAAAATGAAAATTCTGTCATAATTTACTCACCCTCATGTTGTTGCAAAACTGTAGAAATTTCTTGGTTCTGATAAACACAATGGAAGATATTTTGAGAAATTTTTGAAACCAAACCATTCGTGGACCCCATTCACTTCCTTAGTAGGAAAGAATAATATTATTCAAGTAAATGGGGTCCACAAATGGTTTGGTTACAAACATTTCTCAAAATATCTTCCTTTGTGTTCATCAGAACAACAAAATTTATTAAGTTTTGTAACAACATGAGAGTGACTAAATGATGACAGAATTTTCATTTTTGGGTGAACTATCCCTTTAACAAAGTGTAGAATTTAGTAGAATATACAATTACTATACTACAGTTTACTATAGTAAATACGAAGTATACTACAGTACTTTTTCACGTGAGTTAGTAACCTGTGACAAAATCTACACTTACTGGGATTTAGGACCATAATATGTTTTATACACGATCAAACACACGCATACAATATGTGACGTATGATTTTGATTAAAGGATAGTAGGGGCACCGTCGTTAATTTTCATTGGTGCGAAATTCCACGTGACCTTTGACTTTGCGGGAATTCTGAGATCACACGCGCTGTGCATGCAAGCCAAGGATGAGCATTAAACACACATCTTTAAATAATTTCTGCAAATACCACATCATAAACACGAAGGATGATGGTTATGTTGCTGTCAACAAAAGATACGTGATAGCAGCGTTAACTTATACACGGTCTAACTAACAAACACACGGTAAGTCGTGCACGAACAAGCAAATCTCTGTTAACGATTTAATTTCACATAATGTTAAATGCCGTAAAAACGTACAGTTCGTTCGCAAACCTTCACTCGCAAACCACATCGTACAACTTCCAGCTCTAAACTGTGTTCAACACTTATTTTTCCCAAACTGAACCAAGAAGCGCGAGTGGACGGTTTCAAGCTCCCCACTCTGTGAATTGATTCTACTATGGGTCTGCCTGAAAGACAGCTTCCAGAGGCGGGGGATAAAATACACATCGTTTCTACTTATACATAAAGCATTCAAAAATTATCTGCTTAAATCATTAGGTCGGTCGCTAAATGGAAGTTTTATTTTAGTTTAATCTTTAAACATTACATTTTAAGAACTTTACGGTTTTATTGATGGTACACAGGACCTAGAGTGTTCCCGCCTGCGACAATGGAACATTCCACAATTTATTCCAGGGAAAGACTGACAGTTTTTTGGGTCATGAAGCAGCTGTTCGAGTCAACGTCTCGCACTCCCTCCGCGGGAATAAGAAATTAGTACATTTGAAATTAGATAACCAAGATTTAAACGCAAATAAACACAAATTCAATTTCAGATTATAACATGCAAAACAATCATATTTATAATGTGCGTTATTTTGGATGTGTTTATTTATGTTTTTAAATGTTTAATGCAAAGGAATGAATATTTTCACGTCCTATGCTGAATTCACTGTTTGGCCAATATTTGAAGTAAGTATCATTGCAAAAGTGTCTTATATGGTCAAGTTTCACGTTTTGTGGTCAAGATGTCAGTGACAGTCGTACATTAAAATGGTTGATTTGATGCTCAGGCTGTCATTAGGTACTCAACAGTACGTTATAACGAAAGAGCAGGTTAGTATTTATGCTGAGGTTTATGTCAAGATCAGAGCTGTTTTGTCACTGATAGATAATATGTTGACTGATGCTGAGCATCTGAGTTGAGATAAGCATGGTCACTTGCCACCTCTTATGTCAATCTTTGTTATCAATTATTCAAATGGAAATGACTTGCTTGCAAGCTTATCATTGGTACGCCTCTGGGACTTGCACTGGCCAGTTGTGAAAATACCCATCCACAATAAATGCATAATTCAGTCAAGAGTATTGCACACTTTATGTGCATATATTATCTTATCCATACTTTGTAAGGGATTGTTGCATACTGACACTTTGTCGTCAGTATGAACAGCTAAGTGCATGCAGTGTAAACTGAAAAGGATGAGGGTTAAATTGGTGTGAGAATAACTTCTGTCTATGTTTGATATCTTGTGCATAATACAGTTTTGTTCTGTCCTGTGTTTCAGTAACATGAAATCTAAAGTATGAGATGTCCCTTCCGATTTCGCTCAAGAATACCTGCCACTGTCTTTGCATAAAATCGCTGCAGGACTCTGCATGTACAAAAATTTTACTTTGAGAATTACTGTTGTTCAACCATTTTTATGAACTCTCTCTCTTCATTTGTTTTTCTTTCATTGCAGATTACGATCGATCAATTTAATTGGATGTATAAGTAGAGTGTAAGCAGGTGGTGTTGTGATATATTCCAAATTTGCTGTGTGACATCACGTCTGTTTCCAAGAGTAGAGATTGTTTAATTTAATCTCATGTCTTTTTCATTTGACCAGGATGCTTTACCCTTTGTGCTACACCAGGTTTGAAGCTCCAAGTTTCTGAGAAACAAAGGTACCCCATTTGTAAGTTTTACCAATAGACCCTTTTACAGTTGGTAAACATTGTGACGTATTTGTGTGGGCGGGGCTTAGCTGGAGGCAAAAAGAGCCGCGGAGGCAATGTTGACAAGCTTAAGATAGCCCGTTTTAGGAGGGATTTATTAAACATGGATGCTGAAGCAGTTTTGGAAGTGTCCGAATATGTAAAATCACTGATTCGGCGGGACCGTGACAGCTATTTTTGTAAATTAACTCTTAATTGCGATTTTAACCAGGTTTTAGATATTTCCTAGACAACATATGAATTACTTACAGGTGGTTTGGGTAATTTTGTCTAGGCTTACTGTCTAATGTAACCTATCGCTGGGCTAACTATGATTAGCAATGTGGATTATTTTAAGAGACTATTCAAAGGATGGCACACACATCTATCGCTGTATGTTTGTTTAACATTTAAGCTAAACAATAGCGCGGTTGGCGACTTTTCACCTATAAAACAGAAACTTGCTTATTTGTACTAGATAAAACCAACACAGCAGTACATATGCATAGATTATTTTACCTGCTATGATGTGTGCACTACATTCTCGAGCATTATTTATGATCGTCTCCGTCCAGTCTGTACAAATGTATAAAAGGCTCCATTACCATGTATCTTACGTTATGGCCCAGTAGAAGCAGTTTTTGTAAAAATAGGCTAACGATTGCGTCATAACCTGCGACTTTCTGTTGCACAGTAGAGAAATTACCGTACGGACTGAGAGAGAAGCTCACAGGCAATCTTTTACTGACTATGAGGCAGTCGGGTGGACGTGAAGGCAAGTCAAGGGGAATTATTAATCAGAATACTTACCAAAATTTGCTCCTGTTCACACTCGCCATCTCTGCAAGATTCGGTGGGTGATTCAGATTTCGCGTGGCACGGCTATTAGAAGACTTACAATTGTCAGACAGGTTGCTCACGTGACATCTACGTTATTAAGCTCAGTTTGAGTCTGCGCAGTACGCTCGACACCCAGGAAGTGCGTGCTTCTAATCGACTTCACTTGTCTCCGTTGAATCCAATGGGGTCGCTGTGTCCATTTCTTTTACTGTCTATGGTCTATACAGGTTTGAGGTATTTTTAAATGTACACATTTAGTTAACTGTGTGTGTGTTTGTATTACACAATTTTTTTAAGTTATGAAGACATTTTTTGGTCCCTATGAGTAAAATAGCTTATAAAGCAAACTAAATGATGTTTATTTGAAGAATAAGGGTTCGGCAAACTAGTAGTTTCTCTCTTTTCTCCATTGAGCTCATTTAATTCCTATTGAGATTTTAAAACATAGCATAATTATGACCAGGACCACTTAGAGAAATGTACATGTCACAGATTGCATTAAAGGGATACTCCAGCCAAATATCAAAATTAACCCCTGATTTACTCACCTTCAAGCAATCCGAGATACATATGTCCATGATCTTTCAGACAAACACATTTGGAGTTATTTTAGTAAATGTCCTTGCTCTTCCAAGTATTATAATGGTGGAAAACCGGGATCAGGGAACAACTTTTGACTTAAAACCCCAAAAAAGTGCATTCATCTTTCCCAGAGGTGATCCACATGGCTCCAAGGGGTTAATAAAGGTCTTCTGTGGGTAATCAATGCGATTGTGTAAGAAAAATATCCATATTTCAAACTTTATAAACTATAACAACTAGCTTGCGGTAACGGCATCATCTTGGACTTAAAGGGACAGTAGGATTTTCCTCCATCTAGTGGTGAAATTGTATTTTGCATTCAAACGAATAGTGCTCTCTAGCGCCTCGCTTTTCCAAATGCGTGTTGCAACCATAGACCGTAAAAAAATATGGACGTAGTGTCCGTGACGTCACCCATTGGTTTGTAAAGATCGCTTTTGAAGCTTAAAGTAGGCGTTGCCTGCCGTCGCCATCTTGGCCGCGCGTCCCCGCGGAAAACCGAAAATGGGTAAAGAGGCGGGACATGGATGAAGCTGAGGTGAAACCACGCCCGCCTAGCGCGAGTCTAGTGACAGCAGTGGCTGTTCAACCGACACTCAAGCGGCCACGCCCTTAATTATGCAAAAGTTTAAGGCTTAATATAATCTAAACGGGTGAGTTACAAAAAAATTCACCCCCCTCACAGTTGTCATGAAGGGCTAAATTAGCTATATAGGTCAAAAACACGTTTTGTACCAGGCTGTAAACATATTATTTTCTACTGTAAAGTTGGCCATTTTTAACATGGGAGTCTAAAGGAATTGACTCCCTTTTGAAGCCAGCCTCAAGCGGCCAGTCGATGAATTGCAGTCACTTCCGTGTTGGCTTCATTAGAGAGATCGGAAGGTTGCCCCTCGGTTGCAACTACGGTAGCCGTTATGTACTCACTGATGTCCCTTTAAGAGTTTTTGCGTAGTGAGCGCTCATTGACATTAGCAGGTTGCACAGTGACACTCATGAATCTCATGAATTCCAGGATAGCATCGTTACCAGAATAGCTGCCATTAGTTATTACAGTTTATAAAGTTTACAATATGGATATTTTCTTACAATATCACATCAATACCTTTATTAATCCATTGAAGCCACGTGGATTACTTCTGTGAAGATTAATGACTTTTTTTTTTTTTTTTTCCCGGATTCCTTGCTTTCTCCCATTATAAGCTTGGAAAAGCAAGGACATTTAATAAAATAACGACAAATGTGTTCGTCTGAAATATGATGGACATATGTAGATTTCTTAAGGGTGAGTAAATCATGGGTTAATTTTGATATTTGACTGGAGTATTGCTTTAAAGGGTTTGTTTCCCAGGGAACACATACTGATAAAATGTTGCTTTGGATAAAAGCATCTGCCAAATGCATACATGTAAATGTAAAGTAGTTTGATCCCAATTTACGACCTGTATTTTAAATCTAAAAAGAGTAATTTGATTCTTTCAAAAATGTAATCACAAGTTTACAGATGTGCACACACAATTTTTCACACATTTGTATTTATTTTTTTTTGTTTTTTGGCCATGTTTTGATGTGGTGGTGTATAGAAAGTGGGCACTGTTAAGTGAAGTCAGGTCATGAAGCCTTATTGTCATTTCAATCATACTGTAAGTGCAGACACTTGACTACATAAAAAAGTATATCTTTAGCCACATAAAGTGCATGTGTGCAACCTATTGCAAACAATGCCAGACAAGAGACTGTGCAATAACAAAACTACAATATGCATGCAAATAAAGTAATAAAAAAGTTTTGACTATGGCATTTAATAGTAATTAGCTAGTAAATCTACATTTAGATTTTTGCATTTGGCATACGATTTTATCCAAAGCGACTTACAATGCATTCAAGCTATACTTTTTATCAATCTTTCTTGAATCAAACCCATGACCTTTTAAGCTGCCACAGGAACATGTTTGGTGAGGTAACTATAAAAATACAAAGCTTGTATTGTTTGCATGTTGATACAGGTCAGTGTAGTATAAGGTAAATGCCGTTCCTGGCAGGAACACAGGAGTTTGCTTCCTTATGTCTACCAGAAGCCACTGGTGTGTACAGCTATCGTAATGCTTGTTAATGACAAATATCCTTGACCACTTTATACCCAGTCTGTCCATTTTACGCATAGACGCTCGTGTCTACACCATCGTCAGGATGGTATCTTTTAACACTTACATGACCCTCTCTCCTGTGTTAGACAGGGTGGGGTGCGGGGTCCCGCAAGGCCCTAATAGGGATCATATGTGGAGTCAGCATGTAGACAGAATCCAAGACCTCTGGCCGCACAGAAAAACCCTGTCAGCAGCGGATCTCGGCTAGCCAAACGGCTAAAAGGCTGAGATTTGATTTGATGACTTTGCACCTCCACCTTCTCTTTGCACTTAATCGTTTTTTCTCCTCTGTTGTCTAACCTGTGGTGCCGAGGTGGTCGAAGCTGAGCTGTCTGCTGCAGGGTCCTAATCTAATAAAATTATGGCTTCACACCAAATCTTCCCAGTGGATTCATCCTCAGTCTTTGGTTTCTCTGTGCAACAGACAGCAAGAGACGCTAATGCTGAGTGCTCGGACGAAGAGGCTGCTAAGATGACGCAGAATTGGTTTTGAATGTCCACATTATGAGTCAGGGCTGTCTACATGCAGACCAAATCACATAGACGGCATGCTTAAGATGCGACACGAAGTTCGGTTTTAGAAACTGCTTTCCTTTTTTTTTTGACAGTTGCATGTAACTTAAAGAGCACCTATTGTCCCATTCACGTTTTTTACATTTCTTTGGTGTGTAAGTGTGTATTAGTGCATGTTAACGATATGCAAAAGGTACATACCCCAAAGTAAATGATGACGTGATTTATCGTTTCCAACGTAAATCTCTTTTCTTATGCTGCGTTTACACCAGCCGTGGTAGAGGTGTCAAGCGTTAGTGATTTCAATGTTAAGTCAATGTAAAGGCGCGTTGATGCGCGTCTGGAGGTCTCGCGGCGTGAATGAGGTGTTTGGCGCTGTGCGGTAGACGCAATTCCTCCTCATTCGCGTGTCTAGTGGCGCGAATTGAGCGTCTGGCGTGGTATGTGCGAATGGTGTTTTTTGCAACCAAAAAAATGCACATTTTGCGTTTGACGCAAATTTGCGGCGGACTCCCAAGTTGAAAACTTTGGCGGATTTTCGCACCGCATTAACCAATCAGGAGCCTGCTTGCTGCTGTGGCGGCAGCCCCGCCCGGAGTCACTCATTCAACATGAAGGAATGCTTGATATTTGAATGCGAATGCATTCAAACTGTTCAAGCGGCAAACTATGCGCGGTAGACGCGATTTTGACCCCTCAAATGCGGTTGGTGTAAACACAGCATTAGACTACAACAAACACACGGATTGTAGGCAACAGTTTACTTTCTGGGATTGGTGATGTAGTAAAGACCGACATTATCCTAATTCCTCCCACTTCGGACTCAGTCTATAAGTTAAATCCTGTCAGCATTGCATTGTGAGCGAATCTTTCAAACATGGTAAGGAGCGTCACATTTACGGCTGACGTCAGAGGTATTCAGGCCAATCACAACGTACAGATTAGCTGGCCAATCAGGGACACGGCGCTTTTCAAATCCATGAGTTTTGTACCATATCAGTCCGTTTCAGGAAGAGAGTGAAATCTGGAGCTACAAAAATGTACGGTATGTGGAAAACAATGTGTTTTTTAACTATAAACCAAGCGAACACATTGTATTATACCAAATACACAAAATAACGTTGTTTTTTAACAATGAAACAGGTGCCCTTTAAAAGATGTTTTAACTCTTTCCCCGCCAGCGTTTTGCCAGCCAGCTGCAGCATTTTTTATGATTTTCACAAAAGTTTAAGGCCTTCCAGAAAAATTTTCTTCTTTAAATATATAAACATACAATATATTAAATGAAAGAACAGACTCTCTGCTTTCAAAAAGTTTCATTCTATCTTCATTTGTTTATCGCCTCTCAAATATGTTTTTTCTTTAAATACCAAATTTTGAGCAAAAAGCTGAGATAATTCCATTTTTGTAAAGGACTTTTGTTAGAGATCAGATTCAGAACAACGATCAATGAAGATATTTTGAGAAATGTTTGTAATCAAACCGTTCGTTGATTAATGTTTGTAATCAGCCCTATTCACTTCCATATTAGGAAAAAAGAATACTATGGAAGTGAATGGTGCTCACAAATGGTTTGGTTGCGAACATTCCTCAAAATATCTTCCTTCGTGTTCATCAAAACAAAGAAATGTATAAAGGTTTGTCATAACACGAGAGTGAGTAAATGATGACAGAATTTTCATTTTTGGGTGAACTATCCCTTTAAGAAAACCTTTTCACCTACAATACTGTAATCTTACATGTAAATACTATGGGGGCAGTTTCCCGGACAGGGATTAGACTAGTCCTAGACTAAAATAAATGTAAGAGCTGCCCAAACTAAAAACAATTTACACTGACATTTCTTAAAATAAATGAGTGCCCTTTGCTTTGTCTCAAAATGCGCGCCAGTAATGTTTTTAGTAAGGCATGTTTGTTAAAACTAGTTATATTTCCTAATTAAACTAAGGCCTAGTCCTGGATTAAATTAATCTCTGTCGGGAAACCGCCCCTATAAGTTCGGAATTGTCACTTAGTTAAAATAACAAGTCTGGCACAAAGGTTGAAGACACCTTTAGTGACGTGTTTGCTCCCACTAGCAAGCATTAAGGGAAGCTAATGAAGTTGTTAATCAGATCTTCCCAATCAGATGCTATTAAAGCGCATGGATGTCTTTAGCATTGCAAAGTGTTTACAGACAGGATAAACAGTAGCTGACGGTGTAATCTAGTGTTGAAAGAGTAGGACATGTGTGGATTACTGCCGCTTTTACTCTCTCTATCCCCGTCTCCATCTTTCCCCGTGTTCTCTTACCACCTCAAGACATTTCTAATTGCGTTAAATCTCATTATTCACGCCCGGCTTTCGGGCTGACACCACATGCTCCTGTATGTCTCAAAACACATCACCCTGTCTTGCCACTGCGGTTAACACTCTGCCTGATGGTTGAAAGAAGAGAGGGATTGGTTTCTCCACAGAGGAAGTTCTCTTTACTTTTCCCAGACCTCCCTCGCTTCAACATTTCATTGAGGACGTGTACTGAAGTGTACCCTAGAAACACTCCTTATATTGTACGCAAACGTTTTCCAGAGAAATCTGTGAATGAAATGCCGCCTCTGCATAGTAAAACGAGAGCCATTGGGATAGACAGATGTTGGATTTGTTTGCATGAGTCTGTTTTATAGTTTGGCACTCTGCTGCAGTAGAAACAAGTCACAGCTGCGGTGCAAAGTCTCAAAGGTTACTGTTGTACAGAGCAGGAAGCACAGAGCAGACTGATACATATGTGCAGTTTTATTTCTTTTGGATATTTTCTGTGTTATTGTAACTAAATATATAAAAAATAATTTTTTTGTATTTTGCAATAGAATAGCTTTTATCTAAAACGACTTGTGCATACAAGCTATACGTTTACACAAGTGTGTTTCTTGGGAATCGAACCCACAGCCTTTTGTGCCACTATCACAGTGCTCTATCAAATTTAAAACAATTGGTAAATATTTCACAAATTGTTTTTCACTGATCAGGAGACATTAATTAGTGATGGGACAATATATTGAGAGGCCGATATATCGGGAGATATTATGCCTTTGTTATTATCGGCATTGGCCAATAAATCTTTTTAATCGACCAGTAAATGTCTCTATTACTTCAATTTGATGTTTGTAATAAAAGTTGCACTCAATGTAAAGCCAAAGTCTGATAGACAGTAAAAGTCCAATCATTATTCACTTTTTAACATGACGTTATGTCACATACAACACCATACTAGTTTAACCCTTGTGTAGTGTTCATATTTCTGTTACTTAGACAATGTTTGTGGGTCTAGTGGACCCACTGTATTATTCGTATCTTAAACCAATGCAGTCATACAAATTTATGTATAACTGTTTACAGATGAGTACTTTAGCCTTATTGCAAGTAATATAGACATAATTTATGGTTAATATTTGTCATTTACCACTGGTAGAGGACAATTTATAGATTAAAGTGCTATTCGTTTTTGTGATAATATGAAATAAGAGAAGAAAATTCTATTCTCCCCCAGATGTTTGTTTATATAAAATAAGTATTTTCATCACTTTTTCATCTCAAATAAGTTTTTCATCACATGATATTTAATTCTTTGAACTTAGTTTGAAATTGTACACATTTGTGTCAGTCTACACAGTACAAGCCTCATCTGAAAAGATGCAGTATCATAACACATCCACACTGAACACATAACCTGTTCATGTCAGCCTACACAACACATAAGAAGCAGATTTTTACTGTGTAGCTGTGTTGCATATGCATTTCTTGCATTTTATAGATGTATACTGTGTCTTCCTGTCCATCTTATGTCCACACACACTGCAGTACAATGTGTTGCTTTTGGCTACAACCTAAAATGATGAAAATGCTTGGATATGAAATTTTACTTTCTCTATTTCTCACTCTCTCTCACACACACACACACACACACACACACACACACACACACACACACACACACACACACACACACACACACACACACACACACACACACACACCATAGGTTTTGTGGTAAACTCATGTGTTCAGGCCAGGAATGGTAAACAATACACCAATTTACCATGATTACTACACTTTTACTATAATCCAACCATGGTTATTTTTTGTAAGGAATATAATCGTAAAATGTAGAATTGTTCCTTTTAGACAAAAGGTAAAGTTTTTGGGACAGTGAGGGCAGACAAGTGTTCATGCTTGATATATAACATGTTGTATCCTTGCGCTGTTACAGCAAGTGCCGAAGGCCAAAACTCTGACATGCATCCATCACATATGTACAGACATATATACAAACACACTCATGCACTCACAGGAGTCCCAGATAAGATAAAAACAGAGTAAAGTTACATAGCACATTCAATTTTCACTCTCTTATTACCCCCGGGTCCAGTGGACCCGAACACCACATATGTAATATAAATGTGTAGGGGGGTGTACAGTGTACAGTCATTATATAGTTGTTTATTTTTTTGTTGTTTATAGAAAATGAGCCAAGGCCAATGAATCGGAGGTTGAAACAACAATTAATTGCATCATTTTTCTTTTAGTAAACATTAAAAACGGGTCCCACAGACCCGAACACCACACAAGGGTTAAATGCAACCTGATCTCACAAATGTTTTGCTCATTTTCCGTGGCATTCTCACGGATCTCCTGTTTTGTCCTATTTTCTTGTCGCTTCGGTTTAGGGTTGGATTTACATAAAATGACATCCTTACCCAAACCCAACTCTAACCACAACGCCAGGAGACAATTGTTTAATGTTTAGAAAATATAAAAGAATAAATCAGAAAAAATAGTATAAACCAATACTTAAAGTGACATACTAACGCAAACACCAAATCTAACCCTAAACCGAAGCGACAATGGTTTGAAAATAGGAAAAAGCAGTTGAGTAACCAATCCGTAAGAATGCCACGGAAAATGAGCAAAAAATTCTCTGACTATCCCACGGAACTTTGTGAGGTCATGTTGCTTAAATGTTATGCATAACTAATGTTTTTTTAGTTTCACAAATTTTCAGTTTGTCTCTCATTTACTGTGATAACATTTGTGATATCGGCCAATCGGCTATACAGCTTTCTTAATATCTGCATTTGCCATAAAAAACATATTTGTCCATATCGGCCTAACAGTAATTATATTATAAATAATATATCAAAATTGTATTAAAAAGTCCTGTCAAAAGATTAATCGCAATTAATTGCATACAAAATAAAAGTTTTTGTTTGTATAATATGTGTGTGTGAGTGTGTAAATATTATGTATATATAAATACACACATACATGTATGAATCTAAGAAAAATTTTATTTATGCAAAATGTTTAAAATGTATATATAATATATAAAATATATGAAGATATAACAATTTTCTTACCATTGTAAAAAAATGTAATTCTTTTATTTTATATGCGATTAATTGCGATTAATCTTTTGATAGCCCTAGTAAGGGATAGTTCATCCAAAAATGAAAATTCTGTCATCATTTTATCATCCTCATGTTGTTCTAAACCTTTCTGATTAACACAAAAGAAGATGATTTGATAAATGATGGTAAGCAAACAGCTGATTGTAACCATTGACTTCCATAGTAGGAAAACAAATATTATGGAAGTATTGTGATTAAATGATGAAGAAGAAGTATTTATGAACACCCAAGGTGGTAATGCGGCACGACGCAAAGCGGTTCGTATTTGTTTTTCCTACTATGGGAGTCAATAGTTACAATCAGCTGTGTGCTTACCATCATTTATCAAAATATCTTCTTTTGCGTTCATCAGAAAAATTAAACGCATACAGGTTTAGAACAACATGAGGATGAGAAAATTATGACAGAATTGTCATTTTTGGGTGAACTGAAACATTCATGAGGCCTTTTACACGACAATGTGCGATTTGACTGTTCGCTTATACAACACTCAGTCCCTCCAGAAAAACGCGATTGTGCGATCGCGCGATATATTGCATAATCAGTCAAAGTCCGCATATTTATGCGGGGCTGCATTTTTTCCAAATACGACGCACTTTCGCCGCATTAATTACATATTTCCGCGCGCAAAATATGCGGGGCTTGCATGATTTCATAATCTCTGCATTTTTGTAGCAAACAGTCACATATATATTAGCAGAAAGTTGAAAAATTTTGCATTTACTTCCCAAAAGCGCAGCCGTGTCCTTTATTGCCATGGGAACGTTATGAAGTGGTGTGATTATGTGACATGAACATCATTGCAGCTTTTGCAAGTTTCCTCAGTTTTTGCAAGTTCCGCAATTTTCGCAAATTCCCGCAAATCCATCGCATAAATTGTATAAATATCCCGCATATTCCATCGCATTTTTTAAGAAAACGTGCCGCAAAATCGAGGATTTTTGCCCGCAACAATCACAAAAAAACTCTGCGTTTTTCTGGAAGGACTGAACAATGGCTTTTTGGGGTCCTGAAAGCGTACATTTTTTCTTTCTTTTAGATTTGGGTATTTTGCTGTTTTATTGTATTTATAAAAAAAATACATTTTTAGGATTTTATAAGAGTGAAATTTTGTATTTTAAATTTATGCAATAAAACTTCACATATGAATCTGCTTGCTCTGTGCTTTCTGCTCTGTACAACAGTAACTTTTGAAACAAGTTTCAAAGTGCACGTTTTTGAAATGACATCTTGTTACCCCAGTGTTAATACGAAAACACGAATCTGTCATAACTGAGAGGTCATGCACATAAACCACCAACATAACTAAAACAAACATTGCATCCCACAGGATTCAGATACTTAACACTTCTTCAAAGAGTTTACAAAATTTTACAACTTTAGGGTCACTTAGTAATAAACCGAACTCATCATCCATCTAAACAAAACTGCTTGATGCTTTTGCCGTATTGATTGTTTGTATTTGTCGCTCTGTATAAGAATGTGTATGTGTGATGGCGTGTAGTGTTTCTTTACAAAGTAACAATGCCATCTTGGCTGGCGTATAAAGATAGCCTAAGTTCACTTTGAAATCCCTGATGTTTGATTGCAGACTTTTGTATCTTGACACTCCGAGCACAGTTTGAGATTCTTAAGGAGACACATGTGAGATTACCGGGCTTTTTTCTCAGGAGAAAGCAGAAGTTTAGCAAAAAAATCTTTATGTGCTCTGCATTTAATCTCATCTGTGGAGAAAGAATTGAGATGTTTAAAGAGAGGTGGCTTTGGGTTTCTTTTCCGCAGAAGTGTTTGTGAATTTAAAATACCTCTCAAGCACAAAGACACTTTTTCTCTCTCTTTAGGGTTACACCACTGTTTGTTTTAACATCCGGCTTTATGTGGGAATGATGAAGACTCCGCTGAGCGGAGAGAAAGTGTATCGGTGGGTTTGTCTGGAGTGCTGTCAGAAGTACCTCTCTAATGTTAATGGCTAAAGAGAAGAGACCTGGCCCTTTGTACCTCTCGCTGCCTGTAGTTTGTACACATGCTGTGCGTGTAAGGAAAAGAGGGTGGGGAGGAACACAGAGGCCCTGAAAAGGGTGAATAAGAAACTACTGCACTGGCTCAGGGCAAGACTGTCAACAATTTGTATTTCACTTTATTGAGACAAAACACACAGGCCTACAGCAGGCGGGTCTTTTGATCGATTGCTTCAGAAGGATCTGGTTATGTTTGTCAGTGTGTGAAAATTTGTCAGTGTGACAAAAATTGTTGGAAAATGATTTGTTGTATTGAATTGTTGGAAAATAATATATGAAGAGTTTGGTTCCAAAACGCGATAAACGCCATTTTTGAAAAAAATTAGTTACTGCCAAAATCAGTATTATATCAGGTCAGTAGTTAAAAGTAAATAATTAATTTTACGCAAAATCCAATACCCGCCGTGATATTCTGTCATCTTTTCTCCCTTTTTTCCCAAAATGCGACAAACGCCACTCCTGCTTTTTTACAGAACGCAATAAATCCATTTCTGATATTACAGCGGACCATTCACGCAATGTAAACAAACATGGCGGCGCGCTGAGTACACGGAATCCTAATTTTCCTCATTTACTTTGTACTTCGTGATCAACAAACAAAACAAAATAATACTTTAATAGCATTGCCAAACCTGTGATGGTTTTCTGTGACGGGAAAGAAACGTAAGCCATCAACATCTAATAATTTCCGCGAGAGGCACTCGGTTGCTTGTTCTCCCGACAGCATCAAGCTTCTCATGCTAAAACATTGTGTTCTTAATATAACAAAGTAAGTGTTTTGGTTAATGCCATTAATGTTTATTTTTTAATCATTGTATACCACTAGTCAACTAAATAAATATAAAATGGTAAAGATGAATGCACATTTATACATTGATTTAATAGATTTATAGCATTTTGAAATAAAAAACTGTCATGGATTTATTGCATTTTGTGGAAAAAAGAATTAGTTTTTATAATAAATCTTTGAAAATCAAGTTATGGATTTGAATTTTTTATGTTTTTGTAACCTAAAGATGCTATGTGAAAGTTTGTAACAGAAAATAGTGGTTTTCATCTTGTCACTTTCTTGGTATAGAAAACACGTTTTTACCGAAATTTGTCAAAATGGATTTATTGCGTTTTGGAACCAAACTCTTCATATGGAATTTGGGTCGATTTTTTTTAAATTCATTGAATAGTTGTTTCATCATAATTGTTGGATAAAATATGTACAAACCAACCTTTGGTTTTAATTAACCTAGAAACTGTCCATATTTGACCCAACCATGGGTTGCGACAACCAAGCATTTTTTACTTTGTGCCTTTCCAGTAAGCATAGCCATCATATAACCATCTATGTTAAAAGCAACCTACTGTATAGGTATTTTATTAATTTTTGGGCTATGGTTAAATTTCTATAAAATTTTCACTGGCACCACTTTGCTAAGACGTCTGGGTTTCAATGGCTATTAGATGACTTTTAGATGTCTTTTAAAGGGCACCTATTATGCAAAATCCACTTTTACAAGATGTTTAGACATAAACATGTGTTGGAAGCGTGTGAGCACAACCATCCTAAAATGAAAAAAAATCCTTTTTAATCCCCATTATACCAAAGCAGTCCCATTAGACATGCCATTTTATTTCTCTTATCAATGTGACATCACACTGATAAAGCCCCGCCCATGGCCACTGACTGACAATCCATAGTTTCCACCCTCAGCGAGTTATACACTGTCTGCCATATCTCAATAGTGAGATACTATTATCTCCGACTTCATTCACAGGAATCAGATTTATTTTAACTGAAAGCGCTCACTGTCTCTTTTGGTAAGGGAGTGAGGAGCAGCAGCTCATTTGCATTTAAAGGTACAGACACAAAAAATAGCAATTTTTTGCTCTCACCCAAATTTTGGGCATGCTATTAATGATCTGTGGGGTATTTTGAGCTGAAACATCAGACAAAAATAAGTATTTGAACACCCTGCTATTTTGCAAGTTCTCCCACTTAAAAATCATGGAGGGGTCTGAAATTGAGGTGAAATTGAGGTGTCCACTATGAGATACATAATCTTAAAAAAAATCCAGAAATCACAATGTATGATTTTTTAACTATTTATTTGTATGATTCAGCTGCAAATAAGTATTTGAACACCTGTCTATCAGCTAGAATTCTGACCCTCAAGACCTGTTAGTCTGCCTTTAAAATGTCCACCTCCACTCCATTTATTAGCTGCATAAAGACATCTGTCCACCCCATACAATCAGTAAGAATCCAACTACTAACATGGCCAAGACCAAAGAGCTGTCCAAAGACACTAGAGACAAAATTGTACACCTCCACAAGGCTGGAAAGGGCTACGAGGAAATTGCCAAGCAGCTTGGTGAAGAAAGGTCCACTGTTGGAGCAATCATTAGAAAATTGAAGAAGCTAAACATGACTGTCAATCTCCCTCGGACTGGGGCTCCATGCAAGATCTCACCTTGTGGGGTCTCACTGATCCTAAGAAAGGTGAAAAATCAGCCCAGAACTACACAGGAGGAGCTGGTCAATGACCTGAAAAGAGCTGGGACCACCGTTTCCAAGGTTTCTGTTGGTAATACACTAGGACCTCATGGTTTGAAATCATGCATGGCACAGAAGGTTCCCCTGCTTAAACCAGCGCATGCCCAGGCCCATCTTAAGTTTGCCATTGATCATTTGGATGATCCAGAGGAGTCATGGGAGAAAGTCATGTGGTCAGATGAGACCAAAATAGAACTTTTTGGTCATAATTCCACTAAACGTGTTTGGAGGAAGAAGAATAATGAGGACCATCCCAAGAACACCATCCCTACTGTGAAACATGGGGGTGGTAGCATCATGTTTTTGGGGTGTTTTTCTGCACATGGGACAAGGCGACTGCACTGTATTAAGAAGAGGGTGACCGGGGCCATGTATTGCGAGATTTTGGGGAACAACCTCCTTCCCTCAGTTAGAGTTGAAGATCCATTGAAGATGGGTTGAGGCTGGGTCTTCCAACATGACAATGACCCGAAGCACACAGCCATGATAACCAAGGAGTAGCTCTGTAAGAAGCATATCAAGGTTCTGGCGTGCCTAGCCAGTCTCCAGACCTAAACCCAATAGAGAATCTTTGGAGGGAGATCAAACTCCATATTTCTCAGCGACAGGCCAGAAACCTGACTGATCTAGAGAAGATCTGTGTGGAGGAGTGGGCCAAAATCCCTCCTGCAGTGTGTGCAAACCTGGTGAAAAACTACAGGAAACGTTTGACCTCTGTAATTGCAAACAAAGGTTACTGTACCAAATATTAACATTGATTTTCTCAGGCGTTCAAATACTTATTTGCAGCTGTATCATACAAATAAATAGTTAAAAAATCATACATTGTGATTTCTAGATTTTTTTTAGATTATGTCTCTCACAGTGGACGAGCAAGTTTGGTGGTACAAAATAAAACGTAGCGCTTTTCTAAGCGGATTTAAAAGAGGAACTATATTTTATGGCGTAATAGCACTTTTGGGAGTACTTCGACTCGCCTGAAAAGTCAGCTCCCCTTCTCACTCTCATAATGGGAGAGGGAGGGTGTTACTGCGCCGAGTCGAAGTACTCCCATAAGTGCTATTACGCCATACAATATAGTTCCTCTTTTAAATCCGCTTAGAAAAGCGATACGTTTTATTTTGTACCACCAAACTTGCTCGTATAACTACTCGTCTTAAATAGGAAAAACGTTGATGTGTTTGGTCACTTCTAACTTTATCTCTAAATGGTACCATTGAATGAATGGGGCTAAGCTAAATGCTATCGAAGCTTTGCAGCGCGCTCCAGCGCTTACGTGCACGCACACGGGTGATGGAGGGATGTGTCGGCGGTTTTTGGTTGGGGTAATGACATATTTTGATGTTGAAAATGAGTAGACTATTCCTTTAAGTGTCTACATGTATGACTCTTGATTGACAGTAAATGACAGAATTTTTGGGGTTACTATATAGGCATTTACTACATAAAGATTTATTAGAAAAAGATAAATATAAATTAAAGTAAAAAAAGAGAATACAGTACAGATTATAATATTAAAATAAATAATAATAAATAATATAATGTAGCTAATCAAATGCAAGTCGTGCATTTTGCTGAATGAATACTGTTGGTAAAGGCAATGGTTAGTGTCGTACCCTTTGAAAATTGCGGACTTATAATCTGTCATTTCTCGGTCTGAGTGGAGTAAAGGCTATAGTCAGAAATAGGCCAGGTTAGGTCGGGCTTTGTTTTATAATCTCACATTGACCTCTTTACTCAGTCAGTATACTGTCTCACTCGCTCTCTCTCAATCTCTCCTTCCAACCCCTGACTCTGTCTCTCTTTCTCTCTAACTCTCTTTTTTCCTTTCACTGTCTGCTGAGTCTTAGCTCTCTGTTCACAGTCTTTTCCAAAGGTTGTTTTACTCAAACCTGTTTCAAGTCAAAATTGTTTTATTTAGTATTATTTTTCTGTCGGTTTCCATAGGGACCAACACTTTTTGTGGCACCACCTTTCTGTTCTTTAGCCATCTCGGCTACCGAGATGGTGCAATTTTTTGGTCTTAATAACTAAAATCTTAGGCATATTCTGCACAGCCATTTACCCGTACAGATTCAACAATCTCATGGAGAGTTAGCATAGTAAGTGCATGAAAGTGTTGGATTGTGCATTTATATGCAGACTGTAACCTCTGGAAAGTTTATACTTGCTGCTTTATTGGTCTAGTCTGACAAGAGGCATTTTATTGATGTCGGTATCCAAATCCTGTGTGTTGCAAGCCTACAATTTTTATGATGTCTTCGGAGTTGGCGAGCATGGAAGTCAGGATGAGGCAACAGGATGAACCATCAGTGCAGATGTTTACAAGGCATAGAGAAGAAATATATTTCTATACATACGTTAACAACATAGCACACGTATACATAAACACCTCTTTCATTATTATGCAAGCAAAGACGAAGGAAGAACTATGGGGGGAGTTCAAATACTGCACCTCTAATACAAAGGACACGGTCTGTACGTTTGAGTGATTATTCATTGAGTATTTTTTTGAGTGTAAGCACATACCATAAAGTCTCAGCTACAAAATAGATAGTGAACATTAATACCAGCTTGTACAGTGGAGCGTAGTGCTAACAACATTGAGGTCTTGGGTTTAATTCCTAAGGAATGCATGAACTGATGAATCTATACCTGGAATTTTCATTGGATAAAAATGTCTGGCAAACAAACAAATGAAAATTCTTTAACAAGAAGAATATAATTAACAATGTAATGAAAAAGGCAAACATACAAAAGAGAGCTATAAGAGAAAACTATTCATGCTCCTGTATAGCTCATTGGTAGAGCATTGCGTAAGCAGCGCAAAAGATCATGGCAAATCAAGGGAGCACAGGTTAATAAAATAAATGTATCACTTGTAATGCACTGCAAGTCGCACTGCAAAATACATTTTGGTCCAAAAATTACGACTTTATTCAGCATTGTCTTCTCTTCTGCGTCTGTTGTGAAGCGCATGCGCGAGACAGGATGCACTCAGGGCACCCCCAAAGCCTGGTTTGTTTGACTAGTGTGATCGCTCTGTTCCGCGCCCGGGCGTGGATTGGTTAATCGTGCCGCGGCCAGGTTGCAGAGGTGGGCTCCGGAGCCTGGTTCACTTGGGCTCAGGCGCGGAAGGCTGTGGTGTGAGCGCAATCGTGCCTGAGCACGATTCAAAAGGTGAAGACGTCAGTTGCGCAACCACTCACCTGCATCTGCCTCCGTAAAAGCCTTTTGATGCGAGCAGCGGGGTTACGTAAATGTCCGAGCTGCACACGCGACAGATCAACTAAGCAATATGATGGCATGTGAGAGGGCTGTCTGTAATCGCAGACAAATGACTCTGAATAAAAAACACAGACTTATCATTACGGTGGGTTCCAGTGTTAAGAGAGAGCTTTACTTCCTGCTTTTTTCAAAACAATCGCATCTTAATGACGAAAGCGCGCCCAGACTCGGATCGATAAAAAAGTACGGCCTTGTCCCAAATGGCACACTCCGGACTTGTGGTCCTCCTCCACATTTTGATGACATCACGTAGTCCAGACTTTAGGGACCCTTGATGCGAGTCCACGTGGGTGCACCGGAGTTGTATTTTGGGACAGACGAGAGCATCACACCGGAAATAGGTAGAGAAGTTGCCCGTCAGTGTGAACTCCTCCCTTCCGTCGCCTGATTGGTCTGATTGCCCTTTCGCAAGGACTTCTGGGTTGGCAAAGTGCGTGAAGCCTGCTGCAGTGTGGGCTTCGCTGAAGCCCGCATCAAGGGGGCAAAGGAGGCGCTGATGAGCACACTTCAAAGCGTAACAATGACAGATGGGAGACCCTACGGACTCGTAGACTAAGCGAGAACGCGCAATTTAAGGCCACAAGACCGAAAGTCCACATGAAGTGCGCCATTTGGGACAAGGCCTACAGTGTGAGTGCGTGCATCTGGGGGAGGGGTGACAATCGCGCTGGGGCATGGTTTGGTTTGGATAATGTGAGTGCGCCCTAAAGTCACGTGACTGCAGTGACGCTGATGACGTACGATGCAGCTGACGTGTTATATGGTGCGCCCCAGTTGTTTTTTTGTTTGTGCGCCCGGGCTTCGTTTACAATCTGAGGGAGACGGACGCTGTAAGTTTGAAAAACAAAAAACTTTGCAAACATGTCTGAGGACAGGGCTCCAGACTGCCACCAAATGGTGGAACTTTGACACCAAAATTTCACCAAAAGTGTCACTGAATGTTACATCCAGTCGCACATGTGCGACCAGTAAATTTGACCTTTTTTTGTGATTTGACACTGAATTTGAAAACAGCACATTGTACTTTCTGCATCTATCATTAAAGTATTTATTAGTAAAACAGTGGAAATTAGTAGAAATGTGAATATTTGATTAGCATGTTGATTTAAAGTGTGTACCCCTACATTTTCTGGTTGCGCCCCTAAAATTTTCAGTTGGGGGCCACTGTGCTGCTAGTGAAAAGAGTTAGTCTGGAGCCCTGGAGGATAACACGTCATTCGAGTCACTGCAGTCATGTGACTTTAGTCTCGCACATGCGCTTCACAACAGATGCGGATGAGAAGACAATGCTGAATAAAGTCATAATTTTTGCTATTTTTGGACCAAAATGTATTTTCGATGCTTCAACACATTCTAACTGACCCACTGATGTCACATGGAGTACTTCGATGATGTTTTTATTACCTTTCTAGACATGGACAGTATACCGTCCGTAGATTTTCAAAGAAGGGTCAGACTAAATATAAAACAACAAACTGTGTCCTGAAGATGAACAGAGGTCTTACGAGTTTGGAACGAAATGAGGTTGCGTCATTAATGACATTATTTTCATTTTTGGTTGAAAAAATGATCTCTTATTTTATCTCTAAGTAAAATAAAAATACTACACATCTGTGTCCTCGTACACATCACAGCTAAATTTGGTTGTCACTTCACATTTTAATGCTTAATCCTGTTTTGTACACACACAATTTAAAGTGACTACCGCATTTTATTTACTAATTTAAAAAAGCGATAGTTTAGCGAAAAATGAAAAATTACCACTTGATTTACTCACCCATCCGAGATACCCATGTCCATTATCTTTCAGACAAACATAATTTGAGTTATTTTAGAAAATGTCCTGGCTCTTCCAGTCTTTGTAACGGTAGAAACAGGGTCCACGACTTTCAAGCCCAAGAAAGTTTATCCATCCTTCACACGTACAGGTAATCCACACGGCTCCAGGGAGTTAATAAAAGGCCTTCTGAGGGTAATTGATGCGAAAATGGTGCCGCAAAAAGAAAGAGGTACGAGCGTTTACCTGCGTGTGTTGCCAGATCTTGCATCTAAAAAAACAGCGAACAAAAATCCCATGATAAATCGAAATAAATCATCAAGGACCAAAATATTGGGACCGCTTAAATTCTGCCAGAAACTTGATAGCTTCATAAGCAAAAGCCATAAACGGTTGAGAGCCGCAAAGGACGTGGACATGGCAACACTGCAAGGCAACGCTCTGTAAAGCAACCGTACGAGACACAACGCCAAGACGGAGGTTTATTGCAAAACATAAGGCTGTAATATTATTTTGGTCAAAGCAGTGAATGGCAACCGCACTAGACCGCAGAACGTTACTATGGTTACCTCTTTGTCAATTATCGCATTTTTGGGAGTGAGTCTTGTTCCGTACAGACATGAAATGAACATTTAGGGGATTCACTCCTGCATTTAAATGTGTTTGGCACTCTCAAAACTTTGCATTCAGTATCCGGTGTGCCTTATGGTAACTGTTGATCATTTGTGTGTTTAGAGTCGTCTCGTTGAATGACCCATTTTTTCGGATTACAGGGAGATGTTGCATGGTATTTTTCATATCTTTTGCCTTTTTTTATTTGGGTTCTCTTTACTTTCTTCCTGGACTTTCTGAAAATCTCTAGATGATGTTTTAGGACATAATACATAAAGACGGTCTAGGTATAAGGAAAGTGATGTATTTTGGATTAAGCATTTTTAAAATACATTTACAAAAAATGTTATAAACTACTTTAATTTTCAGGTCTCTTCCAGTATAGACATGTTTTTCAAAGTCAGCAGTGATGCACCAACTCTCTGGCTGCATCCACTGAAAATGCATTCATGCAAATACACCAATCTTACAAATAAGCTAATTGCCATGCAAACAGGTCTATTCAATTAGCGTGAAATCTGAATAAAAGCACTTCGATAAGTGCAGTATTCGGGCCGATGTGAGATGCAGATCTGTAATTGAGCATGACCTCTGTACAAGGGCAGAAGAGGGTCTCGCCCTAAAAGTGCTGGAAGGCTTTTGTTTATTTCTGGCATCTAAGCAGGAGCAATTACAGCTTTGCCATTTAAATAAATCAATCTAAAGAGAGCAACAGATCAACCACTGTTTAATGCTAATTACTTAAGCTCCGCCTACAGGATACAAGCCCCGGTTAGCTATGCAAATGAGCTGGCTTCACATGATACACCCACTAAAGTATGTCCTACATTGACAATTATACAGTACAGTTTTACTGAATGTCTTACCTTTCCTTTAGCGAATGTGAAGGAGGAAGAAAAAGTTAGAGACACGTCATTGGTTGGACAATTTCAATTTTACCTTAAAGGAATATTCCATTTTCTTAAAAGAAAAATCCAGATAATTTACTCACCACCATGTCATCCAAAATGTTGATGTCTTTCTTTGTTCAGTCCGGAAGAAATTATGTTTTTTGAGGAAAACGTTGAAGGATTTTTCTCATTTTAATGGACTTTAATAGAGCCCAACACTTAACTCAACACTTAACAGTTTTTTTCGGCGGAGTTTCGAAGGACTGTGAACGACCCCAAACGAGGCATGGGGGTCTTGTCTAGCGAAGCGATTGTCATTTTTGACAAGAAAAATAAAAAATATCCACTTTTAAAGCACAACTTCTCGTCTAGATCCGGTCGTGATGCGCCAGCGTGACCCCACGCAATACGTCATGACGTCAAGAGGTCACAGAGGACGAACGCGAAACTCCGCCCCAGTGTTTACAAGTGTTGAGAAAGAGGACCGTTCCTACGTTGTTGTATGTCAACTGATACTAATTAATGTCTTTGTGTCAGTTGTGGTTTAAAAGAGCATATTTTTTTATTTTTCTTGTCAAAAATTACAATCGTTTTGCTAGATAAGACCCTAATGCCTCGTTTGGGACCGTTTATAGACCTTTGAAACTCCATTGAAAAAACTGTTAAGTGTCTAGTTAAGTATTAAATGTTGGGCTCAATTAAAGTATATTAAAATGAGAAAAATCCTGGAATGTTTTCCTCAAAAAAACATAATTTCTTCTTGACTGAACAAAGAAAGACATCAACATTTTGGATGACATGGTGAGTAAATTATCTGGATTTTTCTTTTAAGAAATGGAATATTCCTTTAAATATTATATAGTTATTTATTCAAAGTGACATAGTAGTGACATTTTTCATTAGCGTGATGTTCCCTAGGGATCGAACCCATGACCTTTGCATCGCTAACACAATGCTCCACCATCGAGCTAAAGAAGATACACTTGCGTTAAATTGCTCTCCTCTCTTTTTATTGAGTACCTACCCAATTGTCACCCCCAGCCCTAAAGACATGTTTAATATGATTGTCTTTTTATCTTACAGGCCACAGGTAGAATATACAGGATGTATAGAGGTCATAAACTCTCTCTGATCTCAGCCATGGCCGATGTGACATGCAACCAACCAGTATCCCCCTTCCCCCAATGGTAATTGGATGCAACAGTGCTTTCACTTGGAAAGGGTGTCATTATTCTAGTAGGTGATGGGGAGCACGTTCATTTAAAATGAACTCGGGAAATGGGGTGATGGTAAACTTAATACGAGTTGCAGAGTGTTAGTGTAGTGTTCGTTTAGCACAATTGGTAGAGCATTGTGTTAGTAGCGAAAAGGTCATAGGTTTAGCACATACTGAGAAAAAGTATACCTTGAATGCCGTGTAAAATGCTTTGTAGCACTGTGGTACTCCTATATGTATTTTTTCTTGTGTAATTATGAGACTTGTGGGAGTATGCAGCTCATTTTCTATTTTTTTTTGGTGTTGTTATATACCGAGATAAAGTATATCACTGACCCTATGAGAACAGCAATTGTACACTTGGGTCTTATAAAGGAGAATGTAAAATGACGTCAAACCAGAGCTATTTTATTGTGAGCATTTTTATTTATGGCATATTCATACATACATACATAACCCGTTTTATTCTTGTGGTGTATCAAAATGCAGGCTTTTGTAATATTTGTAATGCTAATACTGATCAACCAAATCAAAATGAAGATAGGACCCCGAATCTAATTTAAAGGAATAGTCTACTCATTTTCAATATTAAACTATGTTATTACCTCAACCAAGAATCGTTAATACATCCCTCCATCATCTGTGTGCATGCACGTAAGCGCTGGAGCGCGCTGCGACACTCCAATAGCATTTAGCTTAGCCCCATTCATTCAATGGTACCAATCAGAGATAAAGCTAGAAGTGACCAAACACATCAACGTTTTTCCTATTTAAGACGAGTAGTTAAACGAGCAAGTTTGGTGGTACAAAATAAAACGTAGCGCTTTTCTAAGCGGATTTAAAAGTATAACTACTCGTCTTAAATAGGAAAAACGTTGATGTGTTTGGTCACTTCTAACTTTATCTCTGATTGGTACCATTGAATGAATGGGGCTAAGCTAAATGCTATCGAAGTGTCGCAGCGCGCTCCAGCGCTTACGTGCACGCACACAGATGATAGAGGGATGTATCAACTCTTCTTAGTTAAGGTAATAACATAGTTTAATATTGAAAATGAGTAGACTATTCCTTAAAGAGAGCCTCATGCTGTGTACACACCAAACGCAGAGCATTACGTTCTTCGCTGTAGATCAGTGGTTCTCAAATTGGGGGCCTTGAGATGGTGCAAGGGGGGCCCAGTTTAATGACATTTTATAAAATACTTTAATTTATCATAAATTTAGTTTAAAGCAACACTATGTAGTTTCCATGTAAAAATGACTTACAGCTCCCCCATGTGGTTGAAAAGCGCAACAGTGCCTGGTATCAGACACTCTTCTGCAGGCAGGGGGAGGGGCGGGCCTATGTTTCCTACCCTCCACCGCCACTTTCAGAGTGTGCTTGTAGCAGCTAGGAGGCTGCTCAGGTTGCAGCAACAGTACAATTTGTCCAGTTAAAAGTTGTTCTATCACTGAAATAATTTTAGAGACATTATTTAAAGGTAAAAAAACTACATAGTGTTGCTTAAATTAAACCTTAGAAATATAAGGCTACTAACTAGCAGCACTGCATTATATAATTTAATATGTTTTGTTTAATTCAAATTTTAAGTTTAAATAAGTCATCCGTTTTCTTTGGGGGGGGGCATAAAGGGACGCACCGTACACAAGGGGGGCCCCACACTGAAAAGTTAAGATTACTTGCGGGTTTTAACTTCGTGTCAACCGAATTTTCCGCTTTAGTAGAATATTTGGAACTGGCGCGGAAGACGCATTTGAGGCGAATAGCGCGTGTTTGCAGCACTTGCACCGCCCCAATTTGCATCATTCGCATTACCCCACGCGAATTAGTGTCTATTCGCGTCTTTGCATTGACTTCGTTTGTAATCTTCTTGCGTAAATAGTTACATTTACTTCTGGTGTTTACTCAGTATAATACATCACATTATATAGACATAGCTGGAGTGTTTTTAATTTTAGGGTGAACTATCCCTTTAAAGTCACTATAAAACGGAAGTAGCAATTATTTTCCCCCGTCGTGATGTGTTGTATCCAAGTAAAACAGCTTCTGAAACAAGAAAACGGGTAGGGTGGGACTTGAATTTTGACCATCGAGAACCAGTTGGATTGTTGGAAGTTGGGCCATGTTACTAACTGCTAATCGTTGCGAACTTTTCTTTCTGGAGATGAGCGTTTTTGATTAAAAATTATGAATTTTTTGATTTTTAAAAAGAAAATAAGGAAGCTCACAGATCATATCCAGTCATTTGTAAAATTACTTCAATATCTAAAAAAAAAAGTTTTTGGGCCCCATCATACACCCAGTGCAATGCAGTGCAATGCAGTGCAAAGCGTGACGCAGGTGTTTTTTTGCTAGTTTCAGCCCGACGTAGTTGTCATTTTCACGTTCAGCACCACGTTGTTTAAATATTTTAAACATTTTTGCGCCCATGGCACGTGGTTTGTTCAGGCGCATTGTTGGCAACTAAAATAGACTACGCCATTAACCAACTAAAACCTGGTCTAAAGTCAATGGCACAATATTGTTTTTGTTATTTAAAGAGCGCGTTAGTAATATGCGGGATGACAACGTGCGTTTGCTTATCACACACATGGACAACACACAAATGTTTTTAAATATGAAAAATTAAAGGATTAAAATGTAAAAGATTATTATTGAGTCTCTTGATCATAAATCAGGACCAATTACGAGACATTAGAAGCCGTAAAGAGCTGCTTCACCGGTAACCTTATTTATTTTATTAGATGACTTTGTACCTGTGGATTTGGTGAGATGAGAACCTTTTTTAAGTAATGCTTTTCAAAGTACTCACAGTCACGGCGCTGTCCGAGTGCTGAAAGGTTTCGGCTCTCCACACGTTTGTACATTTTTTATCGCCTGTTTGTTACAAACAAAGTATTTTTAGTGTACAAACCTTTTCTTGCATACAGTATTTGTAAATTATTCTTTGAGCTTACACTGATCATGTAGGCTATCCATACATTTACAGCAATTAAAAGCCTGCTAATTTTTTTCCATGACTGAAAGAAAATGACTTTTAAAAAGAACCAAAGATTTAAATACAAAAAATTAAAATTTTAATAAATTTTTTTTTTACATCAGTCATGAACTGGTTGTCTTCTTCCTCTGCTTATTTTTTCTGTTTACAAATTCCTCCATCTAATAAGAAATCTGTATGGTGCGAGCACAACTGGCATTTAAAGGCGATAAGAGCTAAGACTCTCATTGGTTAATTGCACTTTATGCCCAAAACACACCCATTACTCATTGAGAATAGGAACAACCCTTTTAGACTGTGCCCTAGGCGCACAAACCATTTTTCCGTCGTTAAATTAGCGAAAGTGGACTTGTTTTTCAGGTCTCGCTAAAATTATTATGTGTGACCTTATATTAATTAGAAGGCTACAAGTAATATTTGTACTATAAAAATTAATTAAGGACCATTAAAAATGTTTTCCGAACTCACAAATACTTGAATTTTAACATGAAACCCCATTGTTGAATTATAAAGTGATGCGTCACCTACCAGCATATATTTGAACAAGACTGAGGCAAAGCAAATGCGTTTTGTCTATGTGTGTGTGTTTTTATCAAGTTAAACAGAATATTATTGTATTAGTGCGCGTGTGCGGAGAATACCGGAGAGAGATAAAGTGTTTTTTGCGTCCTCCTTGAGCCAGCACAGCAGGCTATTTCTGCATGCGCAGTGCATCCACCTATACTGTGAAGAACATCTATCATTTTATCCTGTGATTAATGGCTGTCCCGAGCCCGCCTGCCACTAACGAAAATGCACTGAGAGGGAAATGACGACGAAAATACCACCGGCTGCATACACGCGCGCACACACATACACGCTCAGAGTTCTTGTGTTTTTGATGTCTTCTTTTGGGAACTCACTTTTTATACTTTTGCAAGAGTAATAATTCATTCAAAGCATGAAATTCTGCATATTTTAATAAGATTGTTTCTGACAGTGATAACTCAGCCACGGCTTCTGGAATCTAGTTACTTCTTTGCTATTAGAAAACCGAGAGATGCAGTCTAGGCATCATCCTTTGAGAATCATCCATTCTTCTTCAACTAAAGCTAGCTTTCTTCAGGTTCTGTTACCTGCTCAGAACACCGCGTTAGGAAGAAAAACTGAGCTGCCCGATGCTCTTGGCCCCTGAGAGCAACACAAGTGGCCCACCCATCTCCAGTTTAATTAAATATTTTTCTCCTGAGCGGCCGAGGTGACGCCGTGGGCATTATAAATCAAGAAAAGGGCATCTGCTGATAGGCAAATGAAAACAGAGTCGCTGAATAGGCAGCGCGGGATGAGCGCATGCAGATTAAAATAAACAAAGACGCTGACGTAAATAGCGCTTCATCCTCTGTCGGTCTCGAATCAATGTTGCTTATTTCTCGTACTTGTTTGTGAGTTATGTTAATGAGATACTTGGAGGGTGTGTTTTGAAGGAGGTGATGTAGGTCATGTTGCCCTGTTATTTTGGGGGTATTTCTAAGCACACTTGGAATTGTTTTGATCAGAAATGCCCTAAAATACACAAATTTTATGTTTTATCTTAAGCAACTTAGTGCATTCAAGCTGTACTTCTTTACCAGTATGTGTGTTTTGGGGATCGAACACATGACCTTTGTGTTGCTAGCAAAATGCTTTACCTACTTGCGCGCTCACATCATCCTTAACCCAACCAAACCGTACCAGAGTATGATTGTCCCCAATCCCTCACTTACATTACACTTTTTGATCTGTACAGAGTACACTTACGTCATTAAAATTTTATTTGTAGAAAACTGAAAGATATGTGCGATTTGAGTTCATCATAATTATGAGTTTATGGCTTATAAGTGTGTTTGAAATCATGCGTGCTATGCAGATCGTTTGGAGTATGACATTTATATGTATATATGTATAAATATTCTCATTATTTTTTAACACATCTATAGTTATGCGCTGGCACAGAGTTAGACCGTTTTTGACTACACACAGAAACAGCAACGCATGCGCATGAAATCACTTTGTTGCAGAGACGCTACAGAAGTGCTCTCTACAGAGTTGTTGAATGTTAAAATAAGATGAAAAAAGGAACATCCTGGATCTGTTTTTCGCTCTTCTTTATTCTTTTTTTATGTATTATAGAAGGATCTGATCGGGACTCGGAATTGGTAGATACTCAAACTCAAATGACTCGGACTCGAGGGCAAAAAACCTGATCGGGACATCCCTAATGACATTATAACCAGCATATTAGTCTGTTCTCAAATCACTCTCGAGCTGCTATCTGGTCTCGTTTGGAGTGCAGTCAGTGTTTTACAGTAGCTGCGTTTCCATAACCCTTTAAATTGCGCAATTGAATTTGCGAATTGAAAATAGGGCCAATGGAAACACGTCAATTTCGCGAAAACATATATCGCAAAAAAAGTTTTTACTCTCACATAAGGTGGTTTTTCAGGCAATTTGGAAAAGGTGATTTTCGCAAAACTGCAATGGAAACAGTTTATTCGCATTTTTAGGCCACCTGATGCAAGTAAGTCACAGAATTATTATTTGTAGGTGACGCGATATGTAGCCTACTAAAACCTCCCAGAAACACCTCAATACGTGTCTGCTTCCAAATATAAGAGTCTTTCCTTGACAATAAATTTGGTTAAAAATAATGCGTAGTGCGGTGAATGTGATATTAGTAAACCTACCAACATCAGTCGACGTGATGTGGAATGACTTACTTCGAGAGGAAAAACTAAGTTTTAGTCGCATATCATCGGTTAATTGAAACGCCGTCATTTCGCCATCTTTTATCGACATTTAGAAAATACACAAAAATTTTGCAAACACACATGCAGACCGCCAGTAGGCAGTGTCCACGCGTGTTACCACAGAAGCAGCGCGACCGTCAATGAAGCAGCAGCTTGGCAAGTTTAACCCACAAACAAACTTGCTTTCAGTCGCTTATAATCGGTTAATGGAAACGACTTAATTAGTTAGTGACCGCTGACGTTTCGCATTACACCGCGTGTGCGCCTCCCCCGAATTAAGTGAATCGTACCCGAGACCACCTCTGCAATGCATACCCGGGTACATATACGGGCTCATTATAGTTGCGCGTAAGTCCTACAGCGTAGCCGCAATGTTTTTCATTTATACTTTTGCGTCGTCGTCCACGTCGACGTGCAAACACCAGACCGCTGGTAGCAGTATCCACGAGTGTTACCACAGTAGCAGTGTAACCGTCAATGAAGAAGCAGCTTGGCAAATTTAACCCACAAACGAACTTACTTTCAGTCGCATATCATTGGTTAATGGAAACGGCTTCATTTCGCCATCTTTTGTAGACATTTAGAAAATACACTAAGATTTTCCACAAATCTGCAATGAAAACGCAGTTAGTGACCATTGACGTTTCGCATCACGCCGCGTGTGCTCCGCCCCCGAATTAAGTGAATCGTACCCGAGACCACCTCTGCAATGCATACCCGGGTACATATAAGGGCTCATTATAGTTGCGCGTAAGTCCTAGGGTGTAGCCGCTATGGTTTTGATTTATACTTTTGCGTCGTTGTCCGCGTCGACCTGCAAACACACATGCAGACCGCTGGTAGGCAGTATCCATGCGTGTTACCACAGTAGCAGCGGGACCGTCAATGAAGAAGCAGCTTGGCAAGTTTAACCCACAAACGAACATACTTTCAGTCGCATATAATTGGTTAATGGAAACGGCGTCATTTTGCCGTCGTTTGTCGACATTAAAAAAATACACCAAGATTTTGCGCAAATCTGCAATGAAAACGCTCCGCCCCCGAATTAAGTGAATCGTACCCGAGACCACCACTGCAATGCGTACCTGAATATGTTTAAAGGGCTCATTATAGTTGTGCGTAGGTCCTACGGCGTAACCGCTACGATTTTCATTTCATTTCATTTTGCATCTAATGTTGCAGTTTGAGTTAAATCACTCCTCAACTTCGTCCATCTTTGTAGTGATGGTCGCTATTGAAGCACTGCTTCATGAGGCTTCGAAACGTTTTCAAATCTTTTGTTTCGAATCATTGGTTCGGAGCGTGTATCAAAACTGGCCAAGTCATGCAATTTTAGCAAAAGAGGCTTCAGTTTCGAAATGTTTCGAAAATCCGATGATTCACCACTAGGGGAAGTTATAAAAAAGTGTCAAATGTTTGGACAGGACTGCTTTTACACTATTTTGACCAGCAGGTGTCGCCAGGGTGTGTGGTGTTTCGAACGCTTCGAAAACTGAATCAATTTTCGGAAGCAATTGGTTCCATTGATTCGAAGCTTAAAAAGCTTTGTTTCTCCCATCACTACATCTTTGTTCTCACCGTCGCAAATGGAAATACCTATAACGCATTTTTATTACCTGACGGGAGGGGTTCTAGTGGACCAATAAAAATTTGCAGAGGTGCACGTCAGGCTACGCAGAGGCTACGAATAACCTACGGGGTAGCTACGGCGTAGACCTTACACACGACTATAAGTTGGACTTTGTGCCGCACCCTGGTACAGTACGGAGCGATCACACTATCCAAACGAACCACACTTTAGAGTCAAACGAACTCTGTTACGGTACAATTCACGTAATGTGAGTACATCCTAGACATGCTCATTATTAGAGTGTACATGTACAGCACATTTGCATGCATACATGCACACAACTCCCTGATGACCAAATATATCTGGAAAAATATGTCACAGTCCTTATACGGTCTACATAAACACATGCGGCACAATCGCACCCCAGCTCATAATTGCTGTATTTCAAAAACAAGTAAGGAAGTATTTTAAGGAATCATGACTATGCTCCTGATTTAAAGGCTTTACTAAAAGGTAGGCATCTTAAATACGCTGCCTCATTAAAAGTAGCATCGAATGTCTCGTTTACAGAAAATGCAATCCCAGAATGCCTTGCATCTAGTTTTATAACAGAGCTGCTGTCTCTCCCATCATCTGTTACAGCCCTTATATTGTTTACCTATATATACACACATGCAGCTGTACCGCACCACACGTTCACAATATGTTAGCTTACTTGTCTAGCTCACTTACACTCCGTATCTCCCCCTCTCTCTTTCTCTATCACACACGCACACACACAAACCTTCATCTCCCACCACTCCTACTCCTCCAACACCCACAACACGCACCCGAGAGCAAGGAAGATTTCTGGCTGGCACTAATAATGAGATCCTTTTCTTGAAGCCCACCTCTACCAATCCTATTCAATATGGAAAACGCAAATACATTATGCACAACTGTCGTGACGAGAATCTGGCTACGGTGCCCACACTGCGGATGTCAAAAATGAGGCATGTCTCACAAACACTGAAACTCCTTCGTGCAGCTTGGCATTACAACTTCAGGGACATTTTTTTAATTATTCATTACGCCGCTCGGAATGCGAGGACTGATTATTTTGTATAGAATTTCAGCCTTAACTATTTATGTTTATTTGACAACCATCTTTTTTATTTTAATTCATGATTACAGTTCATTGACCTCGACATTGAGAGAAGGTTCAGCATTTACGATTAATATGTAACCTTACATTTTTGTGTTTGGCAGATGCTTCAAAGCTCCTTATTGTGCATTTAATCTCTACAATTAAATTTTTTTTATCAGTATGAGTGTGCTTTTGGATCGAACCGCTGATCTTTGCTTTGCTTGGCAATTATTGTCCATGCTGAGCTATAGGAACGCAAGTCGCAGTGATGTCATTCATAATATTTGCATATTACATCCTTACAAGATGTAAGATGCAAAACTTGCATACAGCCATCTGACAAAATGTTTATTGCTCTCTTTTTTCTAAGTCGCTTTAGATAACAGTGTCTGCTAAATAATTAAATGTAAATGCAATAAATAAATGTTTCGTGATTGCATATATTATACCATTTTTAATCACCTGCACTTCATTATGACTTTGTGTTGATTCTTGTATGCGGCCGACTAAAAAAACAAGATGTGTGCTCAGTGTCATGACAGCAGCATATGGTAGATCTTATGTAGTATTTCACTAACACTGAACTTAAACCTAAACTGACCTAAAATGAAATGAGATAAAATAATATGTATAAAAAACACTTGCATACATCAAATTCTTAGCACAGATTGATTTTAAGCCTAAATTTGTAAGGGACCATCACCAAACGACACATTCTCCAAAATAGTTTACAAGTTGATCATTACTTTATATTGAGTCATTTTTCACTTTGAAAGGGAGCCAATACTCGTCTGTGCTGGCGGGAAAAAAGCATGGATAGGGTGATGCACAGGAGATAAAATCTCCAGACATGGTCATGCCAAGAAAGTCTATAATACCTGGAGAAAGCTATCCAATAACATTCCCATTCATCTCAATGCCACTTGCTTGGCAAGCACATGATCTCCCCAGAAGATGAGTAAGAGTCTTGCATACAGCCGTCTTTGCTAAATAGTGCATACAATGGTGCGAAACATTCTGGTATTTGTAGCTTTATATGTCAACCAAAGCCTCTTTTTTTGGTTCTCGGACAGTTTAAGATGCATAAAGCACCAACTTTTGCTACAGTCAGGCCGGTCTGGCCAAACTTTGACCACTTGTATAAACACAAGATGGGAGTCAGGTTACATTCTTAAGATTACAGATGATGAAGCGACTAAAAACACTTTATTCAATTGGAATGAACATAAAAACAGATTTTGCGCTTTGGATATAAGAGAGCCACACTGTTCAATTGCAATTTCAAAATACTTTAACTCTTGAATACAATTTTTTTTTAAAACTCTTAATAATTTTTTATTAGGGATGCACCGATATGGAAATTTTGGCCGATACCGATAACCGATAACTCTTTCTATTTGGGGGCCGATAACCGATATATATATAGGCTGAAAAATATTCATATTAATTTCACAATGAAAAACTCCCAGACCGCGGACATCTTATCTTTGCGCTAGACTAGCATACTCTTCTTAAGCTCGCAACACGTGTCATCTTCGTGCTATGTCACAGGAAGCACCAATCAAAACTCCACATGGCCAGCAATGAGCAAGTGAAGTGGTTCAACAAACCAAAATAATCCATAATTTATCGGCTTTCATTTATCGGGCTAATTTTGCTATCAGACCGATAACCGACAATACCGTAAAACTTCAAATAATAGCCCGGGCTTTTATTTTCCCAAACCTATCATCACACCAGGCGTCTAAAAGAGACAGGCGTCTATAAGAGACAGGCTTTTAATTTAATTGTTCCAGCATGACAGCAGGAGGTTACCACATATTACGTTTTATTTTTAATTTGAATGTGTTTAACAATTTAGTTTGTGTAATAACAACAGTCTTAAATTATTGGCAGTATAAATAAAGCAAACAAGGATATGTTTTTTTATTGGTTGTTACGTGAAATCTTACCCAGATACAACAGTGCTATTTTCTGATTGGCTATTGTGTAGCCTCTTTCTTTTTTTTGTATTGGCTCGCTCGACTAGAACTCTAGGGAAGACGGGCTTGATAGAGAGAGAGAGAGAGCAGTGCGGCCAGATACATTTTGGGCGCTGCAGCATATTAAATATGATAAATAGTGTTTCTGCGCGAGAAATACAATGTGTGGCGGGAGTGCATGCATGACAAAAGACTGAAAGCCCGGCTATTGTCAGCGGCCTCAAAACACTACCGGCCCGCCGGGAAAAGTCCAGACTCTCCCGATTGCCACTTCGCTACTGCCATCATCACCTCAATCCTGGCGACGAAGCTTGTTGTGTTGTCATAGTGATGAGGAATGGAACGACTGCGTCTGTCACGTGACATCTACCGGTAAGCAAAACAAACTTTAGCGTGTTCAATCTGCACCATAGAACTGTCTTAAACAGACTATCTGACGGGTTTTAGAAGATTAAATACAACCCGAAACTAAAAAACAGACCAGGCCTTTATTTGAGACAGGCGTTTATTTACCCAAACCTGTCGTCACACCAGGCGTCTAAAAGAGACAGGCGTCTATTTGGGACTCGGCTATTATTTGAAGTTTTACGGTATTAAAAATAAGCAGTTATCGGCCGATAACGATATGTCGGCCGATATATCGTGCATCCCTATTTTTTATAATTAATAATAATAATTTGTTACATTTATATAGCGCTTTTTCTGCAGACCTCAAAGCGCTTTATATATGAATGGGGGAATCTCCTCAACCACCACCAATGTGCAGCGACGGCAGCCATATCGTGCCACAACACCCACCACACACCAGCTTATTAGTTGAGAGGAGATAGAGTGATATAGCCAATTAGTATATATGGGGATGATTAGTAGGCCGATGGGCAAGTTTGGTGATGAAAACATTTGCATAAAAACGTGTTCCTGATGAATTTTTATGTTAATTTGCAATACCTCGATTATCCACTAGATCACCCAATTTGAAAAACTGAAGCCAAAACGTTATTTACTAATTTTAAACTCTGTGTATGTTTTAATAATCGTTCTAAATCTGATCTCTAACAAAATCCTTCACAAAAATGCAATTATTTCAGCTTTTTGTTTAAAAAATTTTATTTTTAAAGAAAAATACCCATATTGAAGAATATATAAGCAGAGAAATAAATGAAGAGTTTCGTTGCAAAACGAGATAACCACCGTTTTTTTAATTGTTCAGAAATCTCGTTTTTTGGTTGTGCATTCCAATTAATTTCAATTCAACTGCAGTTGGTTTGTTTTGATTTAAACCTTTAAAACTTAAAAAATACAGCTAAGTAGCACCATAAAACAAAATAAAACATGATAACATGATAATAAACATGTTTTGACAAAAATGGTAAAAAAAATGGATTTATCTCGTTTTGCAACGAAACTCTTCAAATACTCTTCAAAGGTTTTTTTCCCTGTTTTGTTTGTTAGTTTGTTTGAAAGCAGAAGGTCTGTTCTTTCATTTGATATATCTGTATGTTTATATATTTTTAGAAGAAAATTTTCCTGAAAGACATTTTGTGAAACTTTTGTGGAAAATCCCCAAAAAATGCTGGCGGGCAACTTTTCAAAAAATGGCTGGCAGAGAATGAGTTAATTGTTGTATTTTTAAATAAACTTTTCATTTAGTGGCTTTGTTGCCGTCTAAAATTCCAAAATGAGCTTTTGAGGTTTAGTACACAGGTTTCCACGGGTCCTTGAAATCCTTGAAAGTTTGTGAATCTGGGGGAAAAATTCCCAAGGCCCTGGGAAGTTTTTGAAAATATACATACATAGATACAGTTCATTGAAAGTGCTTGAATCTATTTTATGCAAGAAAAAAAATCCATATTATTCCCTGTCTAGTGTAGAATAATATCATAAAAATTCTAGCCTTTTAAGCACATGTGCTAAACTGTTTCACTTTAAATGCTTATATCTTCTCTATGCGAATGTTGATTCATACCAAAATGCTTTTTTGCATAGTTGTGTTTGACACATGAAAATGTCCCTGAGGCTCCCTGAGAAGGGAACGAGATGCTGCGTCTCCCTTGCCATACCTACTGCGTCCCTGTAACGCCGTCTTTGGCAACATTTTAGATAGCAATATTTCAGATAGCGTCACCCTTTCTTTGTCGTTAAGCCTCACCATTGGTTGAATTTGATATACACATTCAGACGCACATACCCCTGGAGGCGTCCCCAATGTGTCACCGCAGTGACGCAGCGCGAGTTCCCTTGAATGGGAACTGTAACAATCTATCTTAAAAGGTAACACAAAGTAATCTTGCTCTCACTTGAAATGTGTCCCCACATTTAGTCCTTGAATTTGAGGGTATTGGACCTGGAAAGTCCTTGAAAGGTCCTTGAATTTGAAGTTAACTAAGGTGTGGGAACCCTGAGTACATTTTTTAATGCATCGATTCCATTTACAGCAACTCGTTGCACGGTGCATCGTTTTGTTTTCTTCACAGACACTACTGCATGATTTGCCATTAGTCCCTATAGGCAACTTATCAGCAAAGACAATTTCTGTGGTCAATAATGAACATTGCATCATGCAATTGCATCCCTAATTGCCATTTAACAGTACACATCTGTTTATGTTGTTTACATTAGGTTGCATGATTAGAAACCGGACACAATTTTGCATGCCATTCAGGCACCCCTACCCATCTTACGCATTATTTTTTCTGAAATTGCACATTTATGGATAGATGAAGAGAACATTTCATGCATAATTCTCAAATGTTGGATACGCAGCAAGCACGTTTTGGCTGTCTGTTGTTAAAGCAGTGATCGTTATGGCTGTACTGCGGAGCTAGAGAAAGCAGGTATTTGCTATTCTAAGAGTGTCTCACCAAGTCGCTTCCTCCATCTCTCTCACCTTCCATCTTTTGCTTTCTTTCTTCACCTTATCCTCCATCTCTTACTTTCTTTTTCCCTCACTACATTTTTTTGGTTTCTTACCCTCACCTTGCATCTGTCTCCATTGCCCTCTTTCTCTCTTATTTGGACATGACTACACAGTTATCAACATGAATCTCTTCTCTGGAAGAGGCAAACGCTTTACAACATGTATTCAGCTACTGTATGTGTGGTGGCTTTGGCATCACCACAGTAAAAGATCAGCATGAAAACATCACCTAGGTTTCGGCATCCTGCTCCTCCATCATTCCCTCAAAGTCTTAAAAAGACAGAAATAATATCACACAAGTGTCTCCACCTGCCTTTTATTTGTGCACAGTCACAATGGGCCTCATTTATGAAACAAGCATACGACCGAAAACTGAGCACAAATTCCGTAAAGTACATTCAAATTTAGCATGTGACTCATTTTTATAAGGCAAATAAGATAAAGGTTATCAACATGTCATCTTTTCTGGCCTAAACCCATTTGTATTCCCAAAAACATGAGTCAGCCATGCCTCACGAAGCAGAGGATAGAAGCATGGAGGACCATTTTGGATAAACAGTGCTTGTATAATGGAGACAGTGTGGTTAGTTGTCTTACACAAGTCTCCACTGGTGTCCTTGTTGAACCAGCATCATTATTATAGCCTGTAATTGTACATAAATCATAATCTGAGAATAACATTTCAAAGTCATTAATTTGTGTCCACAAACTCAGAGTATGCAATACTTTAAAGGGGCCATGGCACAAGACTTTTTTAAGATGTCAAATAAATCTTTGGTCTCCCCAGAGCACATATGTAAAGTTTCAGCTCAAAATACCATATAAAAAATTTATTATAGCATGTTAAAATTGCCACTTTGTAGGTGTGAGCACTAAATGGCAGTGCTGTGGTTGGAGACTGCAGATTAAGGAGTGCTATTATTCAGGGGTGTGATTCTGCCGGATAAATCCGGACTTCCGGCTTTTCCGACCTGAAAATGAGGCTTTTGTAAATCATGCCAATCCGCTTTTTGTGTGTGTGTGTGTGGGGGGGGGGGTTTGCAAGGCACCGTTATAAATGACCTCATATCACTCCGCAAGTAGTTTATTTATTTGTCACGATGGAACTTCATTCAAAGCAGAGCTCACCAAAGAGCTTGCAGAGTCGGATCTCCGGCGTGTGGTGTTGGCTGCGAATTAAAAAAAATTCATGCGTTCGCCTACAAATAGAATGAGAGAAACACATCTTTCACTCTCAACCAAACTAACAAACTAGCCAATCAGACGTAGAATAGGGAGGGGTCTTTGAGGTGCGGCTGAGATCCAGCTGCAGAGATGCCGCGAGGCCGTGGAAAAGTCACAAGTTAACGTTGTCAGCAGGATGAAGATTAAGTAAATGAAGCCTAGCCTAGGTAAGACGACCTTATATATAAATGACTTAAATCAGTGGTGCTGGGCATGGATAGAAGGAATAGGCAGAGACAAACAGCAAAATTAAGAGAACCAGCCAGGTGTTTGCTGCTTTGACAAAACTGTCCGTTTCAAATCAGGCTATGCCAGTAATGTAAATATCAGATTTCTCGTCGAGGTGAAATGCTGTCTCGTAATATCAATATAAAGTTGCGTTTGTGTCAAAACGTTTGCTTGCATTATTATTCTGTAATCACTTACGTTAACGCACGCATATGCGCGAATCGGATCCAACGTCATCCTGACGAACACAGGCCTGTATTTGCTCCTCTTAATGGTTTGTGAATCTTGCGATTACAGAATAATAATATAGCTGCAAGCAGCAATTGCGGGGTCAAGCACCTTCAGCACAATGAGCACCCAAAGCACAGCCAAAACCACACGAAGCAGCAAGTGCGCAAAGCGCAGAAAGCGCGCAATACGGAGCCCGAACCCGAAGCAAAGCAAATGCAGAGCAAAACCACTGCAGTGCGGAGCAAGAACAGTAAAGATGGCAAAAATATAACATGTGTGGAAAACCAGACAGGTCGAGAAGAACGTGTTAAAGGGAACACAAAAGGAAATCTCAATAAGTGAAAGTAAGAGCTTGGATTTGAACCCATGAACTCAGGTTCCCAAAGCACAGCACTAACCGCATGCGCCACTGAGGAAATGATTAAACCACTGAGTTGGTGTGTCCAAGCTATAGAATAGAGATTTAGAGCTGTAAACATTGATATCCAGCAATTACCAAAAGTGCAGAAATGACAACAGAGAGCACAAATAACTGAAATACAATGTATAGTATGAAAGTCACAAAACTTAAGTGAGAGAAAAGTTAAGACAAAATATCACTGCACATGGGATTCGAACCCATGACCTCAGAATCTCATGGCATGTGGTTAACCAGATGAGCAACTCAGTTAACACAGTTCAAAGGGCAGCAAAAAACAACTTAGGTGCTGCAAGGATTGACATATGCCAATCAACACAGATGCAGAACTGACAGTGCAGAGCAGAACTAACAGAAATACAATGTATATGAGAATCAAAAAGCTCAAGTGAGATTGAAGACAAGAAGATCATTCTGTATAGTAATGCTATACAATGTAATATACAGTCACATTAATTTACTATGATAAATAGACATTGTCACAGGCACGGTCAACTTTGGAGTGGTATTTCTAAGAAAGAGAACAGAATATCAAAAATCTGTTCAGTCATTTCTGTGCGGATTGCTCCAAACATTATTCGAGCAGTACCTGGCATAAAATAAACAAAACTTGTAAAAAGAGTAGCGAAAAAATCATCTACCATATGCTTTACAATAACACATGAACAGAAAGTTGGAAAATGACAAACGAGGTATCGTTGCAATCGGCATAAACCAGTGAATACAATTTCACAAAGAAATTAATATCAGACAAAGTATTCAGAAGTTATAAGCAGTTCCATGAGAACTGTTATAGTTTATAACCCCTAGGTGGCGCTGTACTCTGACTTCCCAGGTACCTTCAGGACATCATGTCGAAGCTCCTTACTAATTTTTGCGCGGATATGTCCAATAGTTAAAAAATATAACAAATTATGTGAAATTTCAAAATGGCGGACAGGCGGTTCGGTCAAACCCGGCATTTTACACATCGACAGATGCGGCATGAGGTAAGCAATCCATAGACATCAAGATCATAATTTTCTGACAAACAGTTCAGAAGTTATGGGCAAAAATAGCCTATTTTATTATCTCATGATCCATAGGTGGCGCTGTCACCAAATTTGGCATGGACCCCAAGTTCATGGTCCACATGAAGTGTACCAAATTTCATTTCAATTGATCAAAGAATGACTGAGCTACAGCTTCAGAACCATTTTTGCGTCAACCTCGTTAAGTTTGCGCATTTATTACTTTTGAACAAAGATAAAAATCAAAATTCTGTTCAGTCATTTCTATGCGGCTCATTCCAAAGATCATCTGTGCCAAATCTCATAAGAATTGAACCACATTTGAAGGAGGAGTAGCGAAAAAACGGAATACTGTACATTTCAAAATGGCCGCTACTGTAATGGGTGGAGTTTTACTGTAAGGTATTAAAAACAACAAGCATGAGGAGAGCAATCACGTATAGTAAGTAGAATTTTCATAGATCAAGCGGATCACCAGTTATAAAAATTTGAACATTGAATTTTTGAGCTGATGGTGGCGCTATAGAGTTACTGCTAGAGACCCCATTTTTGGTCACTTGACTTTTCAGGACCACCTCTACAACTGTGCCAAATTTCATCATTTTCCTATGTACGGTTCATAGGGCTGCCATAGACTCCCATTGCGGAAAAATAATAATAAATATAGCTGCAAGCAGCAACACGGGGTCAAGCACCTTCGGCGCAATGCACACACAGCACAGCAAGCACACAAAGCACAGCAAGCTCACAATGCACAGCAAGCACACAAAGCACAGCAATTACACAAATCACAGCAGGCACACAAAGCACAGCAAGCTCACAAAGCACAGCAAGCACACAAAGCACAGCAAGCACACAAAGCACAGCAATTACACAAATCACAGCAGGCACACAAAGCACAGCAAGCTCACAAAGCACAGCAAGCACACAAAGCACAGCAAGCACACAAAGCACAACAAGCACACAAAGCATAGCAAGATCACAAAGCACAGCAATTACACAAATCACAGCCGGCACACAAAGCACAGCAAGCTCACAAAGCACAGCAAGCACACAAAGCACAGCAAGCACAGCAATTACACAAATCACAGCAGGCACACAAAGCACAGCAAGCTCACAAAGCACAGCAAGCACACAAAGCATAGCAAGCTCACAAAGCACAGCAAGCATACAAAGCAAAGCAAACTCACAAAGCACAGCAAGAACCACCATAATGCAGAGCAACAACAGCAAACATGGAAAAATAGAACACATGTGAACTACAGACAGGTTGAGAAGAATTGATGAGGAAGAACAAAATGTCATGACTCAGGTGGGATTTGAACCCAGGAACTCAGAATCTCAATGCATATGATTAACTAGATGCGCCACTCAGTTGACACAGTTCATGAAGCAGCAGACAAGAGATTAGAGAGCTGAAATGATTAACATATGTCAATCACCAAAGATGCAGGAAAGACACAGCAGAAGCACCACAATGCAGAGCAACAACAGCAAACATGGAAAAATAGAACACATGTGAACTACAGACAGGTTGAGAAGAATTAATGAGGAAGAACAAAACATCATGACTCAGGTGGGATTCGAACCCAGGAACTTAGAATCTAAAGGCAATTGGTTAACTAGATGCGCCACTCAGTTGACACAGTTCATGAAGCAGCAGACAAGAGATTAGAGAGCTGAAATGATTAACATATGTCAATCACCAAAGATGCAGGAAAGACACAGCAGAAGCACCACAATGCAGAGCAACAACAGCAAACATGGAAAAATAGAACACATGTGAACTACAGACAGGTTGAGAAGAATTGATGAGGAAGAACAAAACATCATGACTCAGGTGGGATTCGAACCCAGGAACTTAGAATCTAAAGGCAATTGGTTAACTAGATGCGCCACTCAGTTTACACAGTTCATGAGGCAGCAGACAAGAGATTAGAGAGCTGAAAGGATTAACATGTCAATCACCAAAGATGCAGAATTGACACAGCAGAAGTAGAAATAACAGAAATACAATGTACATTAGTTCAAGTGAAATTGAAGACAAGCAGATCATTATGTATAGTGATGCTATACAATGTAATATACAGTCACATTAATTTATTACTATGACAAATAGACAACGTCACAGGCACGGTAAACTTTAGAGTGGTATTTCTAAGAAGGAGAACAGAATATCAAAAATCTGTTCGGTCACATCTGTGCGGATTGCTCCAAACATTATACGAGCAGAACCTGACATAAAATACACAAAATTTGTAAAAGGAGTAGCGAAAAAATCATTTACCATATGCCTTATAATAACACCTGAACATAATGTTGGAAAATGACAAACAAGGTATCGTTGCGATCGGCATAAAACAGTGAATACAATTTCACAAAGAAATTAATATCAGACAAAGTAATCAGAAGTTATAAGCAGTTCAATAAGAACTGTTATAGTTTATAACCCCTAGGTGGCGCTGTACTCTGACTTCCCATGTACCTTCAGGACATCATGTCGAAGCTCCTTACCATTTTTTTGCGCGGATATGTCCAATAGTTCAAAAAATATAACAATTTATTTGAAATTTCAAAATGGCGGACAGGCGGTTTGGTCAAACCCGGCATAATTCACATCGACAGATGCGGCATGAGGTAAGCAATCCATAGACATCAAGATCATAATTTTCTGACAAACAGTTCAGAAGTTATGAGCAATAATAGCCTATTTTTCTATCTCATGACCCATAGGTGGCGCTGTCACCAAATTTGGCATGGACCCCATGTTCATGGTCCACATGAAGTGTACCAAATTTCATTTCAATTGATCAAAGAATGACTGAGCTACAGCTTCAGAACCATTTTTGCGTCAACCTTGTTAAGTTTGCGCATTTAGTACTTTTGAACAAAGATCAATATCAAAATTCTGTTCGGTCATTTCTATGCGGCTCACTCCAAAGATCATCTGTGCCAAATCTCATAAGAATTGAACCGCATTTGAAGGAGGAGTAGCGAAAAAACGAAATACTGTACATTTCAAAATGGCCGCTACTGTAATGGGAGGAGTCTTACTGTAAAGTATCAAATTCAATAAGCACGATGAGAGCAATCACGTGTACTAAGTAGAATTTTCATAGATCAAATGGTTCACCAATTATAACAGTTTGAACATTGATTTTTTGGACTACTGGTGGCGCTATAGAGTTACTGCTAAAGACCCCATTTTTGGTCACATGACTATTTATGACCACCTCTACATCTGTGCCAAATTTCATCATTTTCCTATGTACGGTTCATAGGGCTGCCATAGACTCCCATTGGGGAAAAATAATAATAATAATAATAATAATAAATATAGCTGCAAGCAGCAACACGGGGTCAAGCACCTTCGGCGCAATGCACACACAGCACAGCAAGCACACAAAGCACAGCAAGCTCACAATGCACAGCAAGCACACAAAGCACAGCAATTACACAAATCACAGCAGGCACACAAAGCACAGCAAGCTCACAAAGCACACAAAGCACAGCAAGCACACAAAGCATAGCAAGCTCACAAAGCACAGCAAGCACACAAAGCACAGCAAGCTCACAAAGCACAGCAAGAACCACCATAATGCAGAGCAACAACAGCAAACATGGAAAAATAGAACACATGTGAACTACAGACAGGTTGAGAAGAATTGATGTGGAAGAACAAAACGTCATGACTCAGGTGGGATTCGAACCCAGGAACTCAGAATCTCAATGCATGTGGTTTAACTAGATGCGCCACTCAGTTGACACAGTTTATGAGGCAGCAGACAAGAGATTAGAGAGCTGAAAGGATTGACATATGTCAATCACCAAAGATGCAGGAAAGACACAGCAGAAGCACCACAATGCAGAGCAACAACAGCACACATGGAAAAATAGAACACATGTGAACTACAGACAGGTTGAGAAGAATTGATGAGGAAGAACAAAACGTCATGACTCAGGTGGGATTCGAACCCAGGAACTCAGAATCTCAATGCATGTGGTTTAACTAGATGCGCCACTCAGTTGACACAGTTCATGAGGCAGCAGACAAGAGATTAGAGAGCTGAAAGGATTAACATGTCAATCACCAAAGATGCAGAATTGACACAGCAGAAGTAGAAATAACAGAAATACAATGTACATGAGTTCAAGTGAAATTGAAGACAAGCAGACCATTATGTATAGTGATGCTATACAATGTAATATACAGTCACATTAATTTATTACTATGACAAATAGACAACGTCACAGGCACGGTAAACTTTAGAGTGGTATTTCTAAGAAAGAGAACAGAATATCAAAAATCTGTTCGGTCACATCTGTGCGGATTGCTCCAAACATTATACGAGCAGAACCTGACATAAAATACACAAAATTTGTAAAAGGAGTAGCGAAAAAATCATTTACCATATGCCTTACAATAACACCTGAACATAATGTTGGAAAATGACAAACAAGGTATCGTTGCGATCAGCATAAAACAGTGAATACAATTTCACAAAGAAAATGTATATCAGACAATGTATTCAGAAGTTATAAGCAGTTCAATAAGAACTGTTATAGTTTATAACCCCTAGGTGGCGCTGTACTCTGACTTCCCAGGTACCTTCAGGATATCATGTCGAAGGTCCTTACCATTTTTTGCGCGGATATGTCCAATAGTTCAAAAAATATAACAATTTATTTGAAATTTCAAAATGGCGGACAGGCGGTTTGGTCAAACACGGCATAATTCACATCGACAGATGCGGCATGAAGTGAGCAATCCATAGACATCAAGATCATAATTTTCTGACAAACAGTTCAGAAGTTATGGGCAAAAATAGCCTATTTTATTATCTCATGACCCATAGGTGGCGCTGTCACCAAATTTGGCATGGACCCCAAGTTCATGGTCCACATGAAGTGTACCATATTTCATTGCAATTGATCAAAGAATGACTGAGCTACAGCTTCAGAACCATTTTTGCATCAACCTCGTTAAGTTTGCGCATTTATTACTTTTGAACAAAGATAAAAATCAAAATTCTGTTCGGTCATTTCTATGCGGCTCACTCCAAAGATCATCTGTGCCAAATCTCATAAGAATTGAACCACATTTGAAGGAGGAGTAGCGAAAAAACGAAATACTGTACATATCAAAATGGCCGCTACTGTAATGGGTGGAGTCTTACTGTAAAGTATCAAATTCAATAAGCGGGATGAGAGCAATCACGTGTACTAAGTAGAATTTTCATAGATAAAATAGTTCACCAATTATAACAGTTTGAACATTGAATTTTTGGACTACTGGTGGCGCTATAGAGTTACTGCTAAAGACCCCATTTTTGGTCACATGACTATTTATGACCATCTCTACAACTGTGCCAAATTTCATCATTTTCCTATGTACGGTTCATAGGGCTGCCATAGACTCCCATTGGGGAAAAATAATAATAATAAATATAGCTGCAAGCAGCGATACGGGGTCAAGCACCTTCAGCGCAATGAGCACCCAAAGCACAGCAAAAACCGCACGACGCAGCAAATGCGCAAAGCGCAGAAAGCCCGCAATACAGAGCCCGAACCCGAAGCAAAGCAAATGCAGAGCAGAACCACTGCAGTGCGGAGCAACAAGAGTAAAGATGGCAAAAATATAATATCAGACAAAGTATTCAAAAGTTATAAGCAGTTCCATAAGAACTGTTATAGTTTATAACCCCTAGGTGGCGCTGTACTCTGACTTCCCAGGTACCTTCAGGACATCATGTCGAAGCTCCTTTCTATTTTTTGTGCGGATATGTCCAATAGTTAAAAAAATATAACATATTATGTGAAATTTCAAAATGGCGGACATGCGGTTCGGTCAAACCCGGCATAATACACATCAACAGATGCGGCATGAGGTAAGCAATCCATAGACATCAAGATCATAATTTTCTGACAAACAGTTTAGAAGTTATGGGCAAAAATAGCCTATTTTATTATCTCATGACCCATAGGTGGCGCTGTCACCAAATTTGGCATGGACCCCATGTTCATGGTCCACATGAAGTGTACAAAATTTCATGTCAATTGATCAAAGAATGACTGAGCTACAGCTTCAGAACCATTTTTGTGTCAACCTCGTTAAGTTTGCGCATTTATTATTTTTGAACAAAGATAAAAATCAAAATTCTGTTCGGTCATTTCTATGCAGCTTACTCCAAAGATCATCTGTGCCAAATCTCATAAGAATTGAACCACATTTGAAGGAGGAGTAGCGAAAAAACGGAATACTGTACATTTCAAAATGGCAGCTACTGTAATGGGTGGAGTTTTACTGTAAGGTATTAAAAACAACAAGCATGAGGAGAGCAATCACGTGTACTAAGTAGAATTTTCATAGATCAAGCGGATCAGCAGTTATAACCATTTGAACATTGAATTTTTGAGCTGATGGTGGCGCTATAGAGTTACTTCTAGAGACCCCATTTTTGGTCACTTGACTTTTCAGGACCACCTCTACAACTGTGCCAAATTTCATCATTTTCCTATGTACGGTTCATAGGGCTGCCATAGACACCAATGGCTAAGAAGAGGAAGCAGAATAATAATAATAATAATACTAACAATTCCAATAGGTGTCACAGCACCTTCGGTGCTTGACCCCTAATTAGGGGCCAAGCCCGCAGGGCGGCAGGCCACTATTGCGTTTGATGGTTTTCTTATTAGGGGTCAAGCACCGAAGGTGCTGTGACACCTATTGGAATTGTTAGTATTATTATTATTATTATTCTGCTTCCTCTTCTTAGCCATTGTTGTCTATGGCAGCCCTATGAACCGTACATAGGAAAATGATGAAATTTGGCACAGTTGTAGTGGTGGTCTTAAAAAGTCATGTGACCAAAAATGGGGTCTCTAGTACTAGCTCTATAGCGCCACCAGCAGTGCAAAAATTCAATGTTCAAATGGTTATAACTGCTGATCCGCTTGATCTATGAAAATTCTACTTAGTACACGTGATTGCTCTCCTCATGCTTGTTGTTTTTAATACCTTACAGTAAAACTCCACCCATTACAGTAGAGGCCATTTTGAAATGTACAGTATTCTGTTTATTCGCTACTCCTCCGTCAAATTTGGTTCAATTGTTATGAAATTTGGCCCAGGTGAACTTTGGAGTGAGCCGCACAGAAGTGACCGAACAGAATTTTGATATTTATCTTTGTTCAAAAGTAATAAATGCGCAAACTTAACGAGGTTGACGCAAAAATGGTTCTGAAGCTGTAGCTCGGTCATTCTTTGATCCATTGAAATGAAATTTGGTACACTTCATGTGGACCATGAACTTGGGGTTCATGCCAAATTTGGTGACAGCGCCACCTATGGGTCATGAGATATGAAAATAGGCTATTTTTGCCCATAACTTCTGAACTGTTTGTCAGAAAATTATGATCTTAATGTCTATGGATTGCTTACCTCATGCCGCATCTGTCGATGTGTATTATGCCGGGTTTGACCGAACCGCCTGTCCGCCATTTTGAAATTTCACATAATTTGTTATATTTTTTGAACTATTGGACATATTCGCGCAAAAATTAGTAAGGAGCTTCGACATGATGTCCTGAAGGTACCTGGGAAGTCAGAGTACAGCGCCACCTAGGGGTTATAAACTATAACAGTTCTTATGGAACTGCTTATAACTTCGGAATACTTTGTCTGATATTAATTTCTTTGTGAAATTGTATTCACTGGTTTATGCCGATTGCAACGATGCCTCGTTTGTCATTTTCCAACATTCTGTTCATGTGTTATTGTAAAGCATATGGTAGATGATTTTTTCGCTACTCCTTTTACAAATTTTGTTTATTTTATGCCAGGTACTGCTCGTATAATGTTTGGAGCAATCCGCACAGAAATGACCGAACAGATTTTTGATATTCTGTTCTCTTTCTTAGAAATACCACTCCAAAGTTGACCGTGCCTGTGACGTTGTCTTTTTGTCATAGTAAATTAATGTGACTGTATATTACATTGTATAGAATTACTATACAGAATTATGTTCTTGTCTTCAATCTCATTTGAGCTTTTTGATTCTCATATACATTGTATTTCTGATAGTTCTGCTCTGCACTGTCAGTTCTGCATCTGTGTTGATTGGCACATGTCAATCCTTGAAGCACCTAAGCTATTTTTTTTTTAAATTCATACATACTGTAGTATCAATATACACAACTGTGATTTGTTTTGGAGCAAAAACATTTTTTGGCAACTATTTGTGTTCCCTTTAACACATTCTTCTCGACCTGTCTGGTTTTCCACACGTGTTATATTTTTGCCATCTTTTCTGTTGTTGCTCCGCACTGCAGTGGTTCTGCTCTGCATTTGCGTTGCTTCGGGTTCGGGCTCTGTATTGCGCGTTTTCTGTGCTTTGCGCATTTGCTGCGTTGTGTGAATTTTGCTGTGCTTTGGGTCCTCATTGCGCTGAAGGTGCTTGACCCCGCAATTGCTGCTTGCAGCTATATTTATTATTATTATTATTATATTTCTTCTTCCCCAATGGGAGTCTATGGCAGCCCTATGAACCGTACATAGGAAAATGAAACAAATTTGGCACACTTGTAGTGGTGGTCCTAAATAGTCATGTGACCAACTATGGGGTCTCTAGCATTAACTCTATAGCGCCACCAACACTTCAAAAATTCAATATTCAAATGGTTATAACTGTAGAATCATTTGATCAACAAAAACTCTACCTATTACATCTGATTCCTCTCCTCACGCTCTTTACAATGACCACCTTACATTAAGACTCCACCCATTACAGTAGCGGCCATTTTGAAAAGTACAGTATTTTGCTTTTTCGCTACTACTTTTGCAGCGTTCATTGCATTGTTACGCAATTTGGCACAGAGAATCTTTGGACCGAGCCGCAGAGAAATGACCGAACAGAATTTTGATTTTTATCTTTGTTCAAAAGTAATAACTGCATACATTTATCGATGTCGACCCAAAATTCGTTCTGAGTCATTATCTCGGTCATTCTTTGATCAATTGAAATGAAACTTGGTACCCTTCATAAGGACCATGAACTGGGGTACCATGCCAAATTTGAGGACAGCGCCACCTATGGGTCATGAGATATGAAAAATGGCTATTTTTGCCCATAACTCTTGAAATGTTTGATAGAAAATTATGATCTTAGTGTCTATGGATTCCTTGGCTCATGACCAATCTGTCGATATATATTATGCCGGAAATGACCAAACCGCCTGTCCACTATTTTGAATTTGGTTTTAAATTGGGATAACTATTATTCTATATAATGTATCGGCACAAAAATCGGTAGGAAGCATCGGTATGATGTCCTGAAGGTACCTGGAAAATCTGAAGACAGCGCCACCTAGGGTTCATAAACTATGTAAAACAGCCCATAACTTCTGAAAACTTTGTCTGATATTCATTTTCTTTGTGAATTTTTATTCACTGGTTTATGTCGATTGCAACGATATCTCATTTGTCAGTTTTCAACATTCTGTTCATATCTTATTTCATAGCATATGTGCAGTCGTTTTTTCGCTACTACTTTTGCAAATTAAGTCTTTTTTATGCCAGGCTCTGCTCACATAAACTTTGAAGCAATCCACACAGAAATGACCAAACACATTTTTGATATTCTCTGCCATTCCCGAGAAATACCTGTCCAAAGTTGACTGTCCCTGTGACATTGTCTCTTCGTCATATTAAATTATTATGACTGTATTGTAACATGTTGTGCATTCCTATACAAACATGTTTTTCTTGAATTAAACTTTAACTCTTCTCACTTAAACTATCTGATTCTCATATAAATTGTAATTTTGTTATTTCTGCTCTGCAATGTCATGTCTGCACCTTCTTTCCTCCATTTGAATGCTTGCAGCTCTGAAAACCTTGGCTAGCTACACTGCCTGTGTAGCTCAGTCTATTAAATCGCATGCATCAAAACTCAGAGGTTAAGGGTTTGAATCCCATCTGATGCATATGTTATGTTTTTCTATTAATATTTGTTTTGAGTTTATTCTCACCTATTATTCTCAACCAGTCTGTTTTCCATGTTCTGCACGGCCTGCAATTTGGTGGCCAAGCATCATCACCAGTTCAAAAATGCAGTAGCGGCCATTTTGAAAAGTAGAGTATTCAGTTTTTTTGCTACTACTTTTGCAGTGTTTGTTTAATTGTTACACAATTTGGCTCAGATTATCTTTGGACCGAGCCACATAGAAATGACCAAACAGAATTTTGATATTTATCTTTGTTCAAAAGTAATTCATTTGTCAACAGGAATAACTTTTAAACTAAACTTCTATGGAGAATATTTGATGGGGTAATCTATGCCTTCCCAGTAGCTCAACCAAATGCGTGATGGGCATGAAATCCAGAGGTTGCGGGTTCAAATCCAGCGTAGGGCAACAATTAAAATGGTTGACAAATTTCTGTCATGTAGAGTCAAATGTTCGAACAGGTTTGACTACCTACAGGGGATTTAAAAAAATATTCTGTTCTTTGATAAAAATCTCTCCAAACTTGAACATACACATTGTCACTACAGCAATCTAGCTTAAGCAGCTAGCTGTATGTATGTGGTCTCCCCTGTAGCTCAACCAGATGAATGACAGGTGTGAAACCTGGAGATCATGGGTTCAAATCCTGGCTAGGGCAGCAATTGAAGTCTCTTACTTTAGAGTCAAAAGCTTTAATTCATGATTTGTATTTTACTTTATTAGTTTTACAGGTTTTATTTCATTTGTGCTCTTTTGGTTTAAGTCTCATGTGTAACATGTATGATGCTTTGGTGGTTCAATTGTTTTCTAGGTCAGCATTGGACTAATTTTTATTTTTTCATTATGTTCATTCTCATCTGAGTCCTGTGTGCTGATAGTTCCCATACATATCTGCTACATTGCATTCTTCAATTGCATGTCCTTTCAGCTTCGTTGCGTGTTGCAGGACCATTGTTGCTTGGCCCCGTATCGCTGTCTACAGCTATATTAATAAATATAGCTGTAGACAGCGATACGGGGCCAAGCAACAATGGTCCTGCAACACGCAACGAAGCTGAAAGGACATGCAATTGAAGAATGGAATGTAGCAGATATGAATGGGAACTATCAGCACACAGGACTCAGATGAGAATGAACATAATGAAAAAATAAAAATTTTGAAGTATAATATTTATTTGCATGCTGAAATAAGGACCGATTAGTCCAATGCTGACCTAGAAAACAATTGAACCACCAAAGCATCATACATGTTACACATGAGACTTAAACCAAAAGAGCACAAACGAAATAATACCTGTAAAAATAATAAAGTAAAATACAAATAATGAATTGAAGCTTTTGACTCTTAAGTAAGAGACTTCAATTGCTGCCCTAGCCAGGATTTGAACCCATGATCTCCAGGTTTCATGCCTGTCACCTATCTGGTTGAGCTACAGGGGAGACCTACATACAGCTAGCTGCTTAAGCTAGATTGCTGTAGTGACAATGTGTATGTTCAAGTTTGGAGAGATTTTTCTCTAGAACAGAATACTTTTTTAATCCCCTGTAGGTAGTCAAACCTGTTTGAACATTTGACTCTACATGACACAAATTTGTCAACCATTTTAATTGCTGCCCTACGCTGGATTTGAACCCGTAACCTCTGGATTTCATGCCCATCACGCATTTGGTTGAGCTACTGGGAAGGCATAGATTATCCCATCAAATATTCTCCATAGAAGTTTAGTTGATTAAATGGTTTAAAAGTTATTCCTGTTGACAAATGTATTACTTTTGAACAAAGATAAATATCAAAATTCTGTTTGGTCATTTCTATGTGGATCAGTCCAAAGATAATCTGAGCCAAATTGTGTAACAATTCAACAAACACTGCAAAAGTAGTAGCAAAAAAACTGAATACTGTACTTTTCAAAATGGCCGCTACTGCATTTTTGAACTGGTGATGATGCTTGGCCACCAAATTGCAAGCCGTGCAGAACATGGAAAACAGACTTGGTTGAGAATAATAGGTGAGAATAAACTCAAAACAAATATTAATAGAAAAACATAACACATGCATCAGACGGGATTCGAACCCTTAACCTCTGAGTTTTGATGCATGCGATTTAGTAGACTGAGCTACACTGGCAGTGTAGCTAGCCAAGGTTTTCAGAGCTGCAAGCATTCAAATGGAGGAAGGAAGGTGCAGACATGACATTGCAGAGCAGAAATAACAAAATTACAATTTATATGAGAATCAGATAGTTTAAGTGAGAAGAGTTCAAGTTTAAGTCAAGAAAAACATGTTGTATAGGAATGCACAACATGTTGTAATATTATAGTCATAATAATTTAATATGACAAAGAGACAATGTCACAGGGACAGTCAACTTTGGACAGGTATTTCTCGGGAATGGCAGAGAATATCAAAAATGTGTTTGATCATTTCTGTGTGGATTGCTCCAAAGTTTATGTGAGCAGAGCCTGGCATAAAAAAGACTTAATTTGCAAAAGTAGTAGCGAAAAAACTACTGCACATATGCTATGAAATAAGATATGAACAGAATGTTGAAAACTGACAAATGAGATATCGTTGCAATCGACATAAACCAGTGAATAAAAATTCACAAAGAAAATGAATATCAGACAAAGTTTTCAGAAGTTATGGGCTGTTTTATATAGTTTATGAACCCTAGGTGGCGCTGTCTTCAGATTTTCCAGGTACCTTCAGGACATCATACCGATGCTTCCTACCGATTTTTGTGCCGATACATTATATAGAATAATAGTTATCCCAATTTAAAACCAAATTCAAAATAGTGGACAGGCGGTTTGGTCATTTCCGGCATAATATATATCGACAGATTGGTCATGAGCCAAGGAATCCATAGACACTAAGATCATAATTTTCTATCAAACATTTCAAGAGTTATAGGCAAAAATAGCCATTTTTCATATCTCATGACCCATAGGTGGCGCTGTCCTCAAATTTGGCATGGTACCCCAGTTCATGGTCCTTATGAAGGGTACCAAGTTTCATTTCAATTGATCAAAGAATGACCGAGATAATGACTCAGAACAAATTTTGGGTCGACATCGATAAATGTATGCAATTATTACTTTTGAACAAAGATAAAAATCAAAATTCTGTTCGGTCATTTCTCTGCGGCTCGGTCCAAAGATTCTCTGTGCCAAATTGCGTAACAATGCAATGAACGCTGCAAAAGTAGTAGCGAAAAAGCAAAATACTGTACTTTTCAAAATGGCCGCTACTGTAATGGGTGGAGTCTTAATGTAAGGTGGTCATTGTAAAGAGCGTGAGGAGAGGAATCAGATGTAGTAGGTAGAGTTTTTGTTGATCAAATGATTCTACAGTTATAACCATTTGAATATTGAATTTTTGAAGTGTTGGTGGCGCTATAGAGTTAATGCTAGAGACCCCATAGTTGGTCACATGACTATTTAGGACCACCACTACAAGTGTGCCAAATTTGTTTCATTTTCCTATGTACGGTTCATAGGGCTGCCATAGACTCCCATTGGGGAAGAAGAAATATAATAATAATAATAATAATAATAATAATAAGAAAACCATCAAACGCAATAGTGGCCTGCCGCCCTGCGGGCTTGGCCCCTAAATATAGCTGCAAGCAGCAATTGCGGGGTCAAGCACCTTCAGCGCAATGAGCACCCAAAGCACAGCAAAAACCACACGACGCAGCAAATGCGCAAAGCGCGCAATACAGAGCCCGAACCCAAAGCAAAGCAAATGCCGAGCAGAACCACTGCAGTGCAGAGCAACAACAGAAAAGATTTCAAAAATATAACACGTGTGGAAAACCAGACAGGTCGAGAAGAACGTGTTAAAAGGAACACAAAAGGAAATCTCAATAAGTGAAAGTAAGAGCTGGGATTCAAACCCATGACCTCATGTTCCCAAAGCACAGCACTAACCGCATGCGCCACTGAGTAAATGATTAAACCACTGAGTTGGTGTGTCCAAGCTATAGAATACAGCTTTACAGCTATAAACATTGATATCCAGCAATTACCAAAAGTGTAGAAATGACAACAGAGAGCACAAATGACTGAAATACAATGTATAGTATGAAAATCACAAAACTTAAGTGAAAAAAAAGTTAAGACAAAAAACCACTGCACATGGGATTTGAACCCATGAACTCAGGTTCTCAAAGCACAGCACTAACCGCATGCGCCACTGAGGAATCATGGGTTGAAAGGCTGTGGAAAAGAGGCTTCAAAGCTGCAAACATTGACATGCCAATCACTGAAAGGGCAGAAATAACACAACAAAGCAAAATTAAACAGAAATACAAAGTGTAGGGCAATCAGATAACTTAAATGGCACTGAATTCGTGAAGAACATTTTGTACAATAATGAACAACATGGGCAAATTTTGTCAGATTCTTTTTAATATGACAAAGGGACAGCATGACAGGCATGGTCCGCTTTACAGAGGTATTTCTCAAAAATTTGACACTCAGCAGAAAAATCTGTTCAGTCACGTCTGTGCGGATTGCTCCAAACATTATACAAGCAGAACCTGGCATAAAATAAACAAAATTTGTAAAAGGAGTAGCGAAAAAATCATTTATCATATGCTTTACAATAACACATGAACAGAATGATGGAAAATGCCAAACAAGGTATTGTTGCGATCGGCAAAACCAGTGAATAAAATGTCACAAAGAAAATGTATATCAGTCAAAGTATTCTGAAGATATAAGCAGTTCTATAAGAACTGTTATAGTTTATAACCCCTAGGTGGCGCTGTACTCTGACTTCCCAGGTAACTTCAGGACATCATGCCGAAGCTCCCTAACTATTTTTGCACGAATATGTCCAATAGTTCAAAAGATATAACAATTTATGACCAATTTCAAAATGGCGGACAGGTGGTGTGGTCAAACCCGACATAATACATATCGACAGATTCGGCATGAGCCAAGGAATCCATAAACACCAAGATCATAATTTTCTGACAAACATTTCAGTAGTTATGGGCAAAAAAAGCCATTTTCCATATCTCATGACCCATAGGTGGCGCTGTCACCAAATTTGGCATGGACCCCCAGTTTATGGTCCACATGACGTGTACGAAATTTCATTTCAATTGATGAAAGAATGACAGAGATACAGCCTCAGAACTATTTTTGTGTCAACCTCGTTAAGTTTGCGCATTTATTACTTTTGAACAAAGATAAATATCAAAATTCTGTTTAGTCATTTCTGTGCGGCTCACTCCAAAGTTCACCTGTGCCAAATTTCATAACAATTGAACCAAATTTGAAGGAGGAGTAGCGAATAAACGGAATACTGTACATTTCAAAATGGCCACTACTGTAATGGGTGGAGTTTTACTGTAAGGTATTAAAAACAACAAGCATGAGGAGAGCAATCACGTGTACTAATTAGAATTTTCATAGATCAAGCGGATCAGCAGTTATAACCATTTGAACATTGAATTTTTGCACTGCTGGTGGCGCTATAGAGTTAGTACTAGAGACCCCATTTTTGGTCACATGACTTTTTAAGACCACCACTACAACTGTGCCAAATTTCATCATTTTCCTATGTACGGTTCATAGGGCTGCCATAGACGCCTATGGCTAAGAAGAGGAAGCAGAATAATAATAATAAATATAGCTGCAAGCAGCAATTGCGGGGCCAAGCACCTTCAGCGCAATGAGCACCCAAAGCACAGCAAAAACCACACGACGCAGCAAATGTGCAAAGCGCAGAAAGCGCGCAATACAGAGGCCGAACCCGAAGCAAAGCAAATGCAGAGCAGGACCACTACAGTGCGGAGCGACAACAGTAAAGATGGCAAAAATATAACACGTGTGGAAAACCAGACAGTTCGAGAAGAACGTGTTAAAGGAAACGCAAAAGGAAATCTCAATAAGTGAAAGTAAGAGCTGGGATTCGAACCCATGACTTCAGGCTCCCAAAGCACAGCACTTACCGCATGCGCCACTGAGTAAACGATTAAACCACTGAGTTGGTGTGTCCAAGCTATGGAATAGAGATTTAGAGCTGTAAACATTGATATCCAGCAATTACCAAACGTGCAGAAATGACAACAGAGAGCACAAATAACTGAAATACAATGTATAGTATGAAAATAACAAAACTTAAGTGAGAAAAAAGTTAAGGCAAAATATCACTGCACATGGGATTCGAACGCATGACCTCAGAATCTCATGCTTTGTGGTTAACCAGATGCGCAACTCAGTTAACACAGCTCAAAGGGCAGCAAAAAACAGCTTAGGTGCTGCAAGGATTGACATATGCCAATCAACACAGATGCAGAACTGACAGTGCAGAGCAGAACTAACAGAAATACAATGTATATGAGAATCAAAAAGCTCAAGTGAGATTGAAGACAAGAACATCATTCTGTATAGTAATGCTATACAATGTAATATACAGTCACATTAATTTACTATGACAAATAGACAACGTCACAGGCACGGTCAACTTTGGAGTGGTATTTCTAAGAAAGAGAACAGAATATCAAAAATCTGTTTAGTCATTTCTGTGCGGATTGCTCCAAACATGATACGAGCAGAACCTGGCATAAAATAAACAAAATTTGTAAAAGGAGTAGCGAAAAAATTATATACCATATGCTTTACAATAACACATGAACAGAATGTTGGAAAATGACAAACGAGGTATCGTTGCAATCGGAATAAACCAGTGAATACAATTTCACAAAGAAATTAATATCAGACAAAGTATTCAGAAGTTATAAGCAGTTCCATAAGAACTGTTATAGTTTATAACCCCTAGGTGGCGCTGTACTCTGACTTCCCAGGTAACTGCAGGACATCATGTCGAAACTCCTTACTAATTTTTGCGCGGATATGTCCAATAGTTAAAAAAATATAACAAATTATGTGAAATTTCAAAATGGCGGACAGGCGGTTCGGTCAAACCCGGCATAATACACATCGACAGATGCGGCATGAGGTAAGCAATCCATAGACATCAATATCATAATTTTCTGACAAACAGTTCAGAAGTTATGGGCAAAAATAGCCTATTTTCATAGCTCATGACCCATAGGTGGCACTGTCACCAAATTTGGCATGAACCCCAAGTTCATGGTCCACATGAAGTGTACCAAATTTCATTTCAAATGATCAAAGAATGACCGAGCTACAGCTTCAGAACCATTTTTGCGTCAACCTGGTTAAGTTTGCACATTTATTACTTTTGAACAAAGATAAATATCAAAATTCTGTTCGGTCATTTCTGTGCGGCTCACTCCAAAGTTCACCTGTGCCAAATTTCATAACAATTGAACGAAATTTGAAGGAGGAGTAGCAAATAAACGGAATACTGTACATTTCAAAATGGCCACTACTGTAATGGGTGGAGTTTTACTGTAAGGTATTAAAAACAACAAGCGTGAGGAGAGCAATCACGTGTACTAAGTAGAATTTTCATAGATCAAGCGGATCAGCAGTTATAACCATTTGAACATTGAATTTTTGCACTGCTGGTGGCGCTATAGAGTTAGTACTAGAGACCCCATTTTTGGTCACATGACTTTTTAAGACCACCACTACAACTGTGCCAAATTTCATCATTTTCCTATGTACGGTTCATAGGGCTGCCATAGACGCCTATGGCTAAGAAGAAGAAGACGCAGAATAATAATAATAATACTAAATATAGCTGCAAGCAGCAATTGCGGGGTCAAGCACCTTCAGCGCAATGAGCACCCAAAGCACAGCAAAAACCACACGACGCAGCAAATGCGCAAAGCGCAGAAAGCGCGCAATACAGAGCCCGAACCCGAAGCAAAGCAAATGCTGAGCAGAACCACTGCAGTGCGGAGCAACAACAGAAAAGATTTCAAAAATATAACACGTGTGGAAAACCAGACAGGTCGAGAAGAACGTGTTAAAGGGAACACAAAAGGAAATCTCAATAAGTGAAAGTAAGAGCTGAGATTTGAGCCCATGACCTCATGTTCCCAAAGCACAGCACTAACCGCATGCGCCACTGAGTAAACGATTAAGCCACTGAGTTGGTGTGTCCAAGCTATAGAATACAGCTTTACAGCTATAAACATTGATATCCAGCAATTACCAAAAGTGTAGAAATGACAACAGAGAGCACAAATAACTGAAATACAATGTATAGTATGAAAATCACATACTAAGTGAGAAAAAAAGTTAAGACAAAAAACCACTGCACATGGGATTTGAACCCATGAACTCAGGTTCTCAAAGCACATCACTAACCGCACACGCCACTGAGGAATCATGGGTTGAAAGGCTGTGGAAAAGAGGCTTCAAAACTGCAAACATTGACATGCCAATCACTGAAAGGGCAAAAATAACACAACAAAGCAAAAATAAACAGAAATACAAAGTGTAAGGCAATCAGATAACTTAAAGGGCACTGAATATGTGAAGAACATTTTGTACAATAATGAACAACATGGGCAAATTTTCTCAGATTCTTTTTAATATGACAAAGGGACAGCATGACAGGCACGGTCCGCTTTACAGAGGTATTTCTCAAAAATTTGACACTCAGCAGAAAAATCTGTTCAGTCACGTCTGTGCGGATTGCTCCAAACATTATACAAGCAGAACCTGGCATAAAATAAACAAAATTTGTAAAAAGAGTAGCGAAAAAATCATTTACCATATGCCTTACAATAACACATGAACAGAATGATGGAAAATGACAAACAAGGTATTGTTGCGATCGGCAAAAACCAGTAAATAAAATTTCAGAAAGAAAATGTATATCAGACAAAGTATTCTGAAGATATAAGCAGTTCTATAAGACCTGTTATAGTTTATAACCCCTAGGTGGCGCTGTACTCTGACTTTCCAGGTACCTTTAGGACATCATGGCGAAGCTTCCTGACTATTTTTGCACGAATATGTCCAATAGTTCAAAAGATATAACAATTTATGATCAATTTCAAAATGGCAGACAGGTGGTGTGGTCAAACCCGACATAATACATATCGACAGATTCGGCATGAGGCAAGGAATCCATAAACACCAACATCATAATTTTCAGACAAACAATTCAGTAGTTATGGGCAAAAAAAGCAATTTTACATATCTCATGACCCATAGGTGGCGCTGTCACCAAATATTGCATGAACCCCAAGTTCATGGTCCACATGAAGTGTACCAAATTTCATTTCAATTGATCAAAGAATGACCGAGATACAGCTTCAGAACCATTTTTGCGTCAACCTCGTTAAGTTTGCGCATTTATTACTTTTGAACAAAGATAAATATCAAAATTCTGTTCGGTCATTTCTGTGCGGCTCACTCCAAAGTTCACCTGTGCCAAATTTCATTACAATTTAACCAAATTTGAAGGAGGAGTAGCGAATAAACGGAATACTGTACATTTCAAAATGGCCGCTACTGTAATGGGTGGAGTTTTCATGTAAGGTATTTAAAACAATAAGCATGAGGAGAGCAATCACGTGTACTAAGTAGAATTTTCATGGATCAAGCGGATCAGCAGTTATAACCATTTGAACATTGAATTTTTGCACTGCTGGTGGCGCTATAGAGTTAGTACTAGAGACCCCATTTTTGGTCACGTGACTTTTTAAGACCACCACTACAACTGTGCCAAATTTCATCATTTTCCTATGTACGGTTCATAGGGCTGCCATAGACGCCTATGGCTAAGAAGAAGAAGAAACAGCAGAATAATAATAATACTGACAATTCCAATAGGTGTCTCAGCACCTTCGGTGCTTGACCCCTAACAATTCCAATAGGTGTCACAGCACCTTCGGTGCTTGACCCCTAATAAATATAGCTGCAAGCAGCGATACGGGGCCAAGCACCATCAGCGCAATGAGCACCAAAAGCACAGCAAGAAAGATACAACGTATCAATCACCCAGGGCGCATTGAGCACCCAAGGTGCATCAAGAACACAAGGCGCCGCAAAGAACCCAAAGCGTAGCAATGACAGAGCAGAACCACCGCAGTGCAGAGCAGCAACAGAAAACATGGCAAAAATATAGCTGTAGACAGCGATACGGGGCCAAGCAACAATGGTCCTGCAACACGCAACGAAGCTGAAAGGACATGCAATTGAAGAATGCAATGTAGCAGATATGTATGGGAACTATCAGCACACAGGACTCAGAGATGAGAATGCACATAATGAAAAAATAAAAATTTTGAAGTATAATATTTATTTGCATGCTGAAAGAAGGACCGATTAGTCCAATGCTGACCTAGAAAACAATTGAACCATCAAAGCATCATACATGTTACACATAAGACTTAAACCAAAAGAGCACAAACGAAATAATACCTGTAAAACTAATAAAGTAAAATACAAATCATGAATTAAAGCTTTTGACTCTAAAGTAAGAGACTTCAATTGCTGCCCTAGCCAGGATTTGAACCCATGATCTCCAGGTTTCACACCTGTCACTCATCTGGTTGAGCTACAGGGGAGACCACATACATACAGCTAGCTGCTTAAGCTAGATTGCTGTAGTGACAATGTGTATGTTCAAGTTTGGAGAGATTTTTCTCAAGAATAGAATATTTTTTTAAATCTCCTGTAGGTAGTCAAACCTGTTCGAACATTTGACTGTACATGACACAAATTTGTCAACCATTTTAATTGTTGCCCTACGCTGGATTTGAACCCGCAACCTCTGGATTTCATGCCCATCACGCATTTGGTTGAGCTACTGGGAAGGCATAGATTACCCCATCAAATATACTCTGTAGAAGTTTAGTTGATTAAATGGTTTAAAAGTTATTCCTGTTGACAAATGTATTACTTTTGAACAAAGATAAATATCAAAATTCTGTTTGGTCATTTCTATGTGGCTCGGTCCAAAGATAATCTGAGCCAAATTGTGTAACAATTCAACAAACACTGCAAAAGTAGTAGCAAAAAAACTGAATACTGTACTTTTCAAAATGGCCGCTACTGCATTTTTGAACTGGTGATGATGCTTGGCCACCAAATTGCAAGCCGTGCAGAACATGGAAAACAGACTTGTTGAGAATAATAGGTGAGAATAAACTCAAAACAAATATTAATAGAAAAACATAACACATGCATCAGACGGGATTCGAACCCTTAACCTCTGAGTTTTGATGCATGCGATTTAATAGAATGAGCTACACAGGCAGTGTAGCTAACCAAGGTTTTCAGAGCTGCAAGCATTCAAATGGAGGAAGGAAGGTGCAGACATGACATTGCAGAGCAGAAATAACAAAATTACAATTTATATGAGAATCAGATAGTTTAAGTGAGAAGAGTTAAAGTTTAAGTCAAGAAAAACATGTTGTATAGGAATGCACAACAAGTTTTAATGCAGTCATAATAATTTAATATGACGAAGAGACAATGTCACAGGGACAGTCAACTTTGGACAGGTATTTCTCGGGAATGGCAGAGAATATCAAAAATGTGTTTGGTCATTTCTGTGCGGATTGCTCCAAAGTTTATGTGAGCAGAGCCTGGCATAAATTAGACTTAATTTGCAAAAGTAGTAGCGAAAAAACTACTTCACATATGCTATGAAATAAGATATGAACAGAATGTTGAAAACTGACAAATGAGATATCGTTGCAATCGACATAAACCAGTGAATGAAAATTCACAAAGAAAATGAATATCAGACAAAGTTTTCAGAAGTTATGGGCTGTTTTATATAGTTTATGAACCCTAGGTGGTGCTGTCTTAAGATTTCCCAGGTACCTGCAGGACATCATACCGATGCTTCCTACCGATTTTTGTGCCGATACATTATATAGAATAATAGTTATCCCAATTTAAAACAAAATTCAAAATAGTGGACAGGCGGTTTGGTCATTTCCGGCATAATATATATCGACAGATTGGTCATGAGCCAAGGAATCCATAGACACTAAGATGATAATTTTCTATCAAACATTTCAATAGTTATGGGCAAAAATAGCCATTTTTCATATCTCATGACCCATAATTTGGCATGGTACCCCAGTTCATGGTCCTTATGAAGGGTACCAAGTTTCATTTCAATTGATCAAAGAATGACCGAGATAATGACTCAGAACGAATTTTGGGTCGACATCGATAAATGTACGCAATTATTACTTTTGAACAAAGATAAAAATCAAAATTCTGTTCGGTCATTTCTCTGCGGCTCGGTCCAAAGATTCTCTCTGCCAAATTGAGTAACAATGCAATGAACGCTGCAAAAGTAGTAGCGAAAAAACTAAATACTGTACTTTTCAAAATGGCCGCTACTGTAATGGGTGGAGTCTTAATGTAAGGTGGTCATTGTAATGAGCGTGAGGAGAGGAATCAGATGTAGTAGGTAGAGTTTTTGTTGATCAAATGATTCTACAGTTATAACCATTTGAATATTGAATTTTTGAAGTGTTGGTGGCGCTATAGAGTTAATGCTAGAGACCCCATAGTTGGTCACATGACTATTTAGGACCACCACTACAAGTGTGCCAAATTTGTTTCATTTTCCTATATACGGTTCAGAGGGCTGCCATAGACTCCCATTGGGGAAGAAGAAATATAATAATAATAATAATAAATATAGCTGCAAGCAGCGATACGGGGCCAAGCACCATCAGCGCAATGAGCACCAAAAGCACAGCTAGAAAGATACAACGTAGGCGCATCAAGTACACAAGGCTCAGCAAAGAACCCAAAGCGTAGCAATGACAGAGCAGAACCACCACAGTGCAGAGCAGCAACAGAAAACATGGCAAAAATAGAACATATTTGAACTACAGACAGGTCAAGAAGAATAGGTGGGAAAGAACAAAACTTTAAGAGAAGAAATTAACACCTGCCTCAGGCAGGATTCGAACCACTGAACTGAGTATCTCTATGCATGCGACCTTAACAGATACGCCACTCAGTAGATACAGCTCAAGGAGCAGCAGAAAAGAGCTTACATGCCATAGAAAGAATTCAGAAGTTATAAGCAGTTCTATAAGAACTGTTATAGTTAATAACCCCTAGATGGCGCTGTACTCTGATTTCCTAAGGACATCATGCCGAAGCTCCCTACCGATTTTTGCGCCAATATATCCGATACTTCAAAAGTTATAGCAATTTATCAGAAATTTCAAAATGGCGGACAGACGGTTCGGTCAATCCCGGCATAATACCCATCGACAGATGCAGCATGAGCCAAGGAATTCGTAGACACCAAGATCATAATTTTCTGACAAACGATTCAGAAGTTATGCACAAAAATAGCCTTTTTTCATATCTCATGACCCATAGGTGGCGCTGTCACCAAATTTGGCATGGACCGCCAAGTCATGGTCGACATGAACTGTACCAAATTTCATTTCAATTGATCAAAGAATGACCGAGATACAGCTTCAGAACCAATTTTGCGTCAATCTCGTTAAGTTCACGCATTTATTACTCTTGAATAAAGAAAAATATCAAAATTCTGTTCGGTCATTTCTATGCGGCTCACTCCAAAGATCACCTGTGCCAAATCTCATAAGAATTGAACCAAATTTGAAGGAGGAGTAGCGAAAAAACGAAATACTGTATATTTAAAAATGGCCGCTACTGTAATGGGAGGAGTCTTACTGTAAAGTATCAAATTCAATAAGCGGGATGAGAGCAATCATGTGTACTAAGTAGAATTTTCATAGATCTAATGGATCACCAGTTATAACCATTTAAACATCGAATTTTTGAGCTGATGGTGGCGCTATAGTGTTAGTGGTAGAGACCCCATTTTTGGCCACATGACTATTTATGACCACCACTACAACTGTGCCAAATTTCATCATTTTCCTACATACGGTTCATAGGGCTGCCATAGACTCCCATTGGGGAAGAAGAAAAATTTACTAACAGAAACAATGACCAATATAGCTGCAAGCAGCGATACGGGGTCAAGCACCTTCAGCGCAATGAGCACCCAAAGCACAGCAAAAACCGCACGACGCAGCAAATGCGCAAAGCGCAGAAAGCCCGCAATACAGAGCCCGAACCCGAAGCAAAGCAAATGCAGAGCAGAACCACTGCAGTGCGGAGCAACAAGAGTAAAGATGGCAAAAATATAATATCAGACAAAGTATTCAAAAGTTATAAGCAGTTCCATAAGAACTGTTATAGTTTATAACCCCTAGGTGGCGCTGTACTCTGACTTCCCAGGTACCTTCAGGACATCATGTCGAAGCTCCTTTCTATTTTTTGTGCGGATATGTCCAATAGTTAAAAAAATATAACATATTATGTGAAATTTCAAAATGGCGGACATGCGGTTCGGTCAAACCCGGCATAATACACATCAACAGATGCGGCATGAGGTAAGCAATCCATAGACATCAAGATCATAATTTTCTGACAAACAGTTTAGAAGTTATGGGCAAAAATAGCCTATTTTATTATCTCATGACCCATAGGTGGCGCTGTCACCAAATTTGGCATGGACCCCATGTTCATGGTCCACATGAAGTGTACAAAATTTCATGTCAATTGATCAAAGAATGACTGAGCTACAGCTTCAGAACCATTTTTGTGTCAACCTCGTTAAGTTTGCGCATTTATTATTTTTGAACAAAGATAAAAATCAAAATTCTGTTCGGTCATTTCTATGCAGCTTACTCCAAAGATCATCTGTGCCAAATCTCATAAGAATTGAACCACATTTGAAGGAGGAGTAGCGAAAAAACGGAATACTGTACATTTCAAAATGGCAGCTACTGTAATGGGTGGAGTTTTACTGTAAGGTATTAAAAACAACAAGCATGAGGAGAGCAATCACGTGTACTAAGTAGAATTTTCATAGATCAAGCGGATCAGCAGTTATAACCATTTGAACATTGAATTTTTGAGCTGATGGTGGCGCTATAGAGTTACTTCTAGAGACCCCATTTTTGGTCACTTGACTTTTCAGGACCACCTCTACAACTGTGCCAAATTTCATCATTTTCCTATGTACGGTTCATAGGGCTGCCATAGACACCAATGGCTAAGAAGAGGAAGCAGAATAATAATAATAATAATACTAACAATTCCAATAGGTGTCACAGCACCTTCGGTGCTTGACCCCTAAATATAGCTGCAAGCAGCAATACGGGGCCAAGCACCATCAGCGCAATGAGCACCCAAAGCACAGCAAGAAAGATACAACGTATCAATCACCCAATGCGCATTGAGCACCCAATCAAAAACACAAGGCCCAGCAAGTACCCAAAACGTAGCAATCACAGATCAGAACCACTGCAGTGCAGAGCAGCAATAGAAAACAAGAAAATAGAACATATGTGAACTACAGACAGGTTGAGAAGAATAGGTGAGAAAGAACAAAACTTTAATAAACAAATAAATACTTGCCTCAGGCAGGTTTCGAACCCAAGAACTCAGAATCTCATTGCGTGTGACTAACCAGATACACCACTCAGTTGACACAGTTCATGGGACAGCAGACAGAGCTGACAGAGATGCAAGCATTGACATATGCCAATCACCAAAGATGCAAAAATGATACCACAGATCAGAAATAACAGAAATACAATGTATATGAGAATCAAAAAGCTCAAATGAGATTGAAAACAAGAAGAACATTCTGTACAGTAATGCTATAAAATGTAATATACAGTAATTCACTAGGCCGAATAGACAACGTCACAGGCACGGTCAATTTTGGAGCGGTATATCTAAGAAAGAGAACCAAATATAAAAAATCTGTTCGGTCATTTCTGTGCGGATTGCTCCAAACATTATACGAGCAGAACCTGGCATAAAATAAACAAAATTTCTAAAAGGAGTAGCGAAAAAATCATCTACCATATGCCTTACAATAACACATGAACAGAATGTTGGAAAATGACAAACGAGGTATCATTGCGATCGGCATACACCAGTGAATCCAATTTCACAAAGAAAATGTATATCAGACAAAGTATTCAGAAGTTATAAGCAGTTCGATAAGAACTGTTATAGTTTACAACCCCTAGGTGGCGCTGTACTCTGATTTCCCAGGTACCCTCAGGACATCATGCCGAAGCTCCCTACCGATTTTTGCGCCGATATATCCGATACTTCAAAAGTTATAGCAATTTATCACAGATTTCAAAATGGCGGACAGGCGGTTCGGTCAATCCCGGCATAATACATATCAACAGATGCGGCATGAGCCAAGGAATCCGTAGACACCAAGATCATAATTTTCTGACAAACGATTCAGAAGTTATGCACAAAAATAGCCTTTTTTCCTATCTCATGACCCATAGGTGGCGCTGTCACCAAATTTGGCATGGACCCCCATTTCATGGTCGACATGAAGCGTACCAAATTTCATCTCGATTGATCAAAGAATGACCGAGATACAGCCTCAGAACCAATTTTGCGTCAATCTCGTTAAGTTCGCGCATTAATTACTTTTGAATAAAGAAAAATATCAAAATTCTGTTCAGTCATTTCTATGCGGCTCACTCCAAAGATCACATGTGCCAAATCTAATAAGAATTGAACCAAATTTGAAGGAGGAGTAGCGAAAAAACGAAATACTGTACATTTCAAAATGGCCGATACTGTAATGGGTGGAGTCTTACTGTAAAGTATCAAATTCAATAAGCACGATGAGAGCAATCACGTGTACTAAGTAGAATTTTCATAGATCAAATGTATCATTAGTTATAACAGTTCGAACATTGAATTTTTGGACTACTGGTGGCGCTATAGAGTTACTGCTAAAGACCCCATTTTTGGCCAAATGACTATTTATGACCACCACTACAACTGTGCCAAATTTCATCATTTTCCTACATACGGTTCATAGGGCTGCCATAGACTCCCATTGGGGAAGCGGAAAAATAATAATAATAAATATAGCTGCAAGCAGCGATACGGGGCCAAGCACAATCAGCGCAATGAGCACCAAAAGCACAGCAAGAAACATACAACGTATCAATCACCCAGGGCGCATTGAGCACCCAAAGTGCATCAAGAACACAAGGCGCCGCAAAGAACCCAAAGCGAATCAATGACAGAGCAGAACCACCGCAGTGCAGAGCAGAATAGGTGAGAAGAATAGGTGAGAAAGAAAAAACGTTAATAGAAGAAATTAACACTTGCCTTAGGCGTGATTCGATCCCTAGAAGAAATTAACACTTGCCTTAGGCGGGATTCGATCCCAAAAATTCAGAATCTCGTTGCGTGTGACTTACCAGTTGTGCCACTCAGTTGACACAGTTCAAGGGGCAGCAGAAAAGTGGTTTTAGAGATGCAAGGATTGACATATGCTAATCACCAAAGATGCAAAAATGACACAGCAGAGCAGAAATAACAGAAATACAATGTATATGAGAATCAAAAAGCTCAAGTGAGATTGAAAACAAGAAGAACATTATGTAAAGTGATGCTATAAAATGTAGCATACAGTAATTAACTATGACAAATAGACAACGTCACAGTCACGGTCAACTTTAAAGAGATTTTTCTCAAAAAAATTCCTAGGTGCCAAAAAAATCTGTTCAGTCATTTCTGTGCGGATTGCTCCAAACATTATACGAGCAGAGCCTGGCATAAAATAAACAAAATTTGTAAAAGGAGTAGCGAAAAAATCGTTTACCATATTCCTTACAATAACATATGAACAGAATGATGGGAAATGACAAATGTGGTATCGTTGCGATCGGCATAAACCAGTGAATACAATTTCACAAAGAAAATGAATATCAGACAAAGTATTCAGAAGTTATAAGCAGTTCTATAAGAACTGTTACGGTTTATAACCCCTAGGTGGCGCCATACTCTGACTTCCCAGGTACCCTAAGGACAACATGTCGAAGCTCCCTACCTTTTTTTGCGCCGATATATCCGATACTTCAAAAGTTATAGCAATTTATCACAGATTTCAAAATGGCGGACAGGCGGTTCGGTCAATCCCGGCATAATACATATCTGCAGATGCGGCATGAGCCAAGGAATCCGTAGACACCAAGATCATAATTTTCTGACAAACGATTCAGAAGTTATGCGCAAAAATAGCATTTTTTCCTATCTCATGACCCATAGGTGGCGCTGTCACCAAATTTGGCATGGACCCCCATTTCATGGTCGACATGAAGCGTACCAAATTTCATCTCGATTGATCAAAGAATGACCGAGATACAGCTTCAGAACCAATTTTGCGTCAATCTCGTTAAGTTCACGCATTAATTACTTTTGAATAAAGAAAAATATCAAAATTCTGTTCAGTCATTTCTATGCGGCTCACTCCAAAGATCACATGTGCCAAATCTCATAAGAATTGAACCAAATTTGAAGGAGGAGTAGCGAAAAAATGAAATACTGTACATTTCAAAATGGCCGCTACTGTAATGGGTGGAGTCTTACTGTAAAGCATAAAATTCAATAAGCGGGAGGAGAGCAATCACGTGTACTAAGTAGAATTCTCATAGATCTAATGGATCACGAGTTATAACCATTTGAACATTGAATTTTTGAGATGATGGTGGCGCTATAGAGTTACTGCTAGAGACCCCATTTTTGGCCAAATGACTATTTATGACCACCACTACAACTGTGCCAAATTTCATCATTTTCCTACATACGGTTCATAGGGCTGCCATAGACTCCCATTGGGGAAGAAAAAGAAGAAAGTACAATAACAATAGGTGCCACAGCACCATAGGTGCTTGGCCCCTAAATATAGCTGCAAGCAGCGATACGGGGTCAAGCACCTTCAGCGCAATGAGCACCCAAAGCACAGCAAAAACCACACGACGCAGCAAATGCGCAAAGCGCAGAAAGCGCGGAATACAGAGCCCGAACCCGAAGCAAAGCAAATGCAGAGCAGAACCACTGCAGTGCGGAGCAACAACAGTAAAGATGGCAAAAATATAATATCAGACAAAATATTCAGAAGTTATAAGCAGTTCCATAAGAACTGTTATAGTTTATAACCCCTAGGTGGCGCTGTACTCTGACTTCCCAGGTACCTTCAGGACATCATGTCGAAGCTCCTTACTAATTTTTGCGCGGATATGTCCAATAGTTAAAAAAATATAACAAATTATGTGAAATTTCAAAATGGCGGACAGGTGGTTCGGTCAAACCCAGCATAATACACATCGAGAGATGCGGCATTAGGTAAGCAATCCATAGACATCAAGATCATAATTTTCTGACAAACAGATCAGAAGTTATGGGCAAAAACAGCCTATTTTATTATCTCATGACCCATAGGTGGCGCTGTCACCAAATTTGGCATGGACCCCAAGTTCATGGTACACATGAAGTGTACCAAATTTCATTTCAATTGATCAAAGAATGACTGAGCTACAGCTTCAAAACCATTTTTACGTCAACCTCGTTAAGTTTGCACATTTATTACTTTTGAACAAAGATAAAAATCAAAATTCTGTTCGGTCATTTCTATGCAGCTCACTCCAAAGATCATCTGTGCCAAATCTCATAAGAATTGAACCACATTTGAAGGAGGAGTAGCGAAAAAACGGAATACTGTACATTTTTAAAATGGCTGCTACTGTAATGGGTGGAGTTTTACTGTAAGGTATTAAAAACAACAAGCATGAGGAGAGCAATCACGTGTACTAAGTAGAATTTTCATAGATCAAGCGGATCAGCAGTTATAACCATTTGAACATTGAATTTTTGAGCTGATGGTGGCGCTATAGAGTTACTGCTAGAGACCCCATTTTTGGTCACTTGACTTTTCAGGACCACCTCTACAACTGTGCCAAATTTCATCATTTTCCTATGTACGGTTCATAGGGCTGCCATAGACACCAATGGCTAAGAAGAGGAAGCAGAATAATAATAATAAATATAGCTGCAAGCAGCAACACGGGGTCAAGCACCTTCGGCGCAATGCACACACAGCACAGCAAGCACACAAAGCACAGCAAGCTCACAATGCACAGCAAGCACACAAAGCACAGCAATTACACAAATCACAGCAGGCACACAAAGCACAGCAAGCTCACAAAGCACACAAAGCACAGCAAGCACACAAAGCACAGCAAGCTCACAATGCACAGCAAGCACACAAAGCACAGCAATTACACAAATCACAGCAGGCACACAAAGCACAGCAAGCTCACAAAGCACAGCAAGCACAAAAAGCACAGCAAGCACACAAAGCATAGCAAGCTCACAAAGCACAGTAAGCACACAAAGCACAGCAAGCTCACAAAGCACAGCAAGCTCACAAAGCACAGCAACTACACAAAGCACAGCAAGCACACAAAGCACAGCAAGCACACAAAGCACAACAAGAACACAAAGCACAGCAATTACACAAATCACAGCAGGCACACAAAGCACAGCAAGATCACAAAGCACAGCAAGCACACAAAGCACAGCAAGCACACAAATCACAGCAGGCACACAAATCACAGCAGGCACACAAAGCACAGCAAGCTCACAAAGCACAGCAAGCTCACAAAGCACAGCAAGCTCACAATGCACAGCAAGCACACAAAGCACAGCAAGCACACAAATCACAGCAGGCACACAAATCACAGCAAGCTCACAAAGCACAGCAAGCTCACAAAGCACAGCAAGCACACAAAGCACAGCAAGCTCACAATGCACAGCAAGTACACAAAGCACAACAAGCACACAAAGCACAGCAAGCACACAAAGCACAGCAAGCACACAAATCAAAGCAGGCACACAAAGCACAGCAAGCTCACAAAGCATAGCAAGCTCACAAAGCACAGTAAGCTCACAAAGCACAGCAAGCACACAAAGCACAGCAAGCTCACAAAGCACAGCAAGCACACAAAGCACAGCAAGAACCACCACAATGCAGAGCAACAACAGCAAACATGGAAAAATAGAACACATGTGAACTACAGACAGGTTGAGAAGAATTGGTGAGGAAGACCAAAACGTCATAAGTCGGGTGGGATTCGAACCCATGATTTCAGAATCTCAATCCATGTGCTCTACCAGATGCGCCACTCAGTTGTCACAGAAGTTTACAAGACTTTTCAGAGCTGCAATCATTGACATATGGCAATCACCAAAGATGCAGAAATGACACAGCAGAGCAGAAATAACAGACATTCTATTTATATGACAATTAAAAAGCTCATGTGAGATTGAAGACAAAAAGGTAATTCAGTATAGTAGTTCTATACAATGTAATATACAGTCACATTAATTTACTATGACAAATAGACAATATAATAGGCACTGTCAACTTTAGAGTGGTATTTCTAAGAAAGAGAACAGAATATCAAAAATCTGTTCGGTCACATCTGTGCGGATTGCTCCAAACATTATATGAGCAGAACCTGACATAAAATACACAAAATTTGTAAAAGGAGTAGCGAAAAAATCATTTACCATATGCCTTACAAAAACACCTGAACTTAATGTTGGAAAATGACAAACAAGGTATCGTTGCGATCGGCATAAAACAGTGAATCCAATTTCACAAAGAAAATGTATATCAGAAAAGGATTCAGAAGTTATAAGCAGTTCAATAAGAACTGTTATAGTTTATAACCCCTAGGTGGCGCTGTACTCTGACTTCCCAGGTACCTTCAGGACATCATGTCGAAGCTCCTTACCATTTTTTGCGCGGATATGTCCAATAGTTCAGAAAATATAACAATTTATGTGAAATTTCAATATGGCGGACAGGCGGTTTGGTCAAACCCGGCATAATTCACATCGACAGATGCGGCATGAGCTAAGCAATCCATAGACATCAAGATCATAATTTTCTGACAAACAGTTCAGAAGTTATGGGCAATAATAGCCTATTTTTCTATCTCATGACCCATAGGTGGCGCTGTCACCAAATTTGGCATGGACCCCAAGTTCATGGTCCACATGAAGTCTACCAAATTTCATTTCAATTGATCAAAGAATGACTGAGCTACAGCTTCAGAACCATTTTTGCGTCAACCTCGTTAAGTTTGCGCATTTATTACTTTTGAACAAAGATCAATATCAAAATTCTGTTCAGTCATTTCTATGCGGCTCACTCCAAAGATCATCTGTGCCAAATCTCATAAGAATTGAACCGCATTTGAAGGAGGAGTAGCGAAAAAACGAAATACTGTACATTTCAAAATGGCCGCTACTGTAATGGGTGGAGTTTTACTGTAAAGTATCAAATTCAATAAGCACGATGAGAGCAATCACGTGTACTAAGTAGAATTTTCATAGATCAAATGGTTCACCAATTATAACAGTTTGAACATTGATTTTTTGGACTACTGGTGGCGCTATAGAGTTACTGCTAAAGACCCCATTTTTGGTCACATGACTATTTATGACCACCTCTACATCTGTGCCAAATTTCATCATTTTCCTATGTACGGTTCATAGGGCTGCCATAGACGCCTATGGCTAAGAAACGGCAGAATAATAATAATAATAATAATAATACTAACAATTACAATAGGTGTCTCAGCACCTTCGGTGCTTGACCCCTAATAATACTAACAATTCCAATAGGTGTCACAGCACCTTCGGTGCTTGACCCCTAAATATAGCTGCAAGCAGCAATTGCTGGGTCAAGCACCTTCAGCGCAATGAGCACCCAAAGCACAGCAAAAACCACACAACGCAGCAAATGCGCAAAGCGCAGAAAGCGCGCAATACAGAGCCCGAACCCGAAGCACAGCAAATGCAGAGCAGAACAACTGCAGTGCGGAGCAACAACAGAAAAGATTTCAAAAATATAACAAGTGTGGAAAACCAGACAGGTCGAGAAGAACGTGTTAAAGGGAACACAAAAGGAAATCTCGATAAGTGAAAGTAAGAGCTGGGATTCAAACCCATGACCTCATGTTCCCAAAGCACAGCACTAACCGCATGCGCCACTGAGTAAATAATTAAACCACTGAGTTGGTGTGTCCAAGCTATAAAATACAGCTTTACAGCTATAAACATTGATATCCAGCAATTACCAAAAGTGTAGAAATGACAACAGAGAGCACAAATAACTGAAATACAATGTATAGTATGAAAATCACAAAACTTAAGTGAGAAAAAAAGTTAAGACAAAAAACCACTGCACATGGGATTTGAACCCATGAACTCAGGTTCTCAAAGCACAGCACTAACCGCATGTGCCACTGAGGAATCATGGGTTGAAAGGCTGTGGAAAAGAGGCTTCAAAGCTGCAAACATTGACATGCCAATCACTGAAAGGGCACAAATAACACAACAAAGCAAAAATAAACAGAAATACAAAGTGTAGGGCAATCAGATAACTTAAATGGCACTGAATTCGTGAAGAACATTTAGCACAATAATGAACAACATGGGCAAATATTGTCAGAGTCTTTTTAATATGACAAAGGGACAGCATGACAGGCATGGTCCGCTTTACAGAGGTATTTCTCAAACATTTGACACTCAGCAGAAAAATCTTTTCAGTCACGTCTGTGCGGATTGCTCCAAACATTATACAAGCAGAACCTGGCATAAAATAAACAAAATTTGTAAAAGGAGTAGCGAAAAAATAATTTACCATATGCTTTACAATAACACATGAACAGAATGATGGAAAATGCCAAACAAGGTATTGTTGCGATTGGCAAAAACCAGTGAATAAAATGTCACAAAGAAAATGTATATCAGTCAAAGTATTCTGAAGATATAAGCAGTTCTATAAGAACTGTTATAGTTTATAACCCCTAGGTGGCGCTGTACTCTGACTTCCCAGGTAACTTCAGGACATCATGCCGAAGCTCCCTAACTATTTTTGCACGAATATGTCCAATAGTTCAAAAGATATAACAATTTATGACCAATTTCAAAATGGCGGACAGGTGGTGTGGTCAAACCCGACATAATACATATCGACAGATTCGGCATGAGCCAAGGAATCCGTAAACACCAAGATCATAATTTTCTGACAAACATTTCAGTAGTTATGGGCAAAAAAAGCCATTTTCCATATCTCATGACCCATAGGTGGCGCTGTCACCAAATTTGGCATGGACCCCATGTTCATGGTCCACATGAAGTGTACAAAATTTCATGTCAATTGATCAAAGAATGACTGAGCTACAGCTTCAGAACCATTTTTGTGTCAACCTCGTTAAGTTTGCGCATTTATTATTTTTGAACAAAGATAAAAATCAAAATTCTGTTCGGTCATTTCTATGCAGCTTACTCCAAAGATCATCTGTGCCAAATCTCATAAGAATTGAACCACATTTGAAGGAGGAGTAGCGAAAAAACGGAATACTGTACATTTCAAAATGGCAGCTACTGTAATGGGTGGAGTTTTACTGTAAGGTATTAAAAACAACAAGCATGAGGAGAGCAATCACGTGTACTAAGTAGAATTTTCATAGATCAAGCAGATCAGCAGTTATAACCATTTGAACATTGAATTTTTGAGCTGATGGTGGCGCTATAGAGTTACTTCTAGAGACCCCATTTTTGGTCACTTGACTTTTCAGGACCACCTCTACAACTGTGCCAAATTTCATCATTTTCCTATGTACGGTTCATAGGGCTGCCATAGACACCAATGGCTAAGAAGAGGAAGCAGAATAATAATAATAATAATACTAACAATTCCAATAGGTGTCACAGCACCTTCGGTGCTTGACCCCTAATAAATATAGCTGCAAGCAGCAATTGCGGGGTCAAGCACCTTCAGCGCAATGAGCACCCAAAGCACAGCAAAAACCACACGACGCAGCAAATGCGCAAAGCGCGCAATACAGAGCACGAACCCGATGCAAAGCAAATGCAGAGCAGAACCACTGCAGTGCGGAGCAACAACAGAAAAGATTTCAAAAATATAACACGTGTGGAAAACCAGACAGGTCGAGAAGAACATGTTAAAGGGAACACAAAAGGAAATCTCAATAAGTGAAAGTAAGAGCTGGGATTCAAACCCATGACCTCATGTTCCCAAAGCACAGCACTAACCGCATGCGCCACTGAGTAAATGATTAAACCACTGAGTTGGTGTGTCCAAGCTATAGAATACAGCTTTACAGCTATAAACATTGATATCCAGCAATTACCAAAAGTGTAGAAATGACAACAGAGAGCAGAAATAACTGAAATACAATGTATAGTGTGAAAATGACAAAACTTAAGTGAAAAAAAAGTTAAGACAAAAAACCACTGCACATGGGATTTGAACCCATGAACTCAGGTTCTCAAAGCACAGCACTAACCGCATGCGCCACTGAGGAATCATGGGTTCAAAGGCTTTGGAAAAGAGGCTTCAAAGCTGCAAACATTGACATGCCAATCACTGAAAGGGCAGAAATAACACAACAAAGCAAAAATAAACAGAAAAACAAAGTGTAGGGCAATCAGATAACTTAAATGGCACTGAATTCGTGAAGAACATTTTGTACAATAATGAACAACATGGGCAAATTTTGTCAGATTCTTTTTAATATGACAAAGGGACAGCATGACAGGCATGGTCCGCTTTACAGAGGTATTTCTCAAAAATTTGACACTCAGCAGAAAAATCTGTTCAGTCACGTCTGTGCGGATTGCTCCAAACATTATACAAGCAGAACCTGGCATAAAATAAACAAAATTTGTAAAAGGAGTAGCGAAAAAATCATTTATCATATGCTTTCAATAACACATGAACAGAATGATGGAAAATGCCAAACAAGGTATTGTTGCGATCGGCAAAACCAGTGAATAAAATGTCACAAAGAAAATGTATATCAGTCAAAGTATTCTGAAGATATAAGCAGTTCTATAAGAACTGTTATAGTTTATAACCCCTAGGTGGCGCTGTACTCTGACTTCCCAGGTAACTTCAGGACATCATGCCGAAGCTCCCTAACTATTTTTGCACGAATATGTCCAATAGTTCAAAAGATATAACAATTTATGTCCAATTTCAAAATGGCGGACAGGTGGTGTGGTCAAACCCGACATAATACATATCGACAGATTCGGCATGAGCCAAGGAATCCGTAAACACCAAGATCATAATTTTCTGACAAACATTTCAGTAGTTATGGGCAAAAAAAGCCATTTTCCATATCTCATGACCCATAGGTGGCGCTGTCACCAAATTTGGCATGGACCCCCAGTTTATGGTCGACATGACGTGTACGAAATTTCATTTAAATTGATGAAAGAATGACAGAGATACAGCCTCAGAACTATTTTTGTGTCAACCTCGTTAAGTTTGCGCATTTATTACTTTTGAACAAAGATAAATATCAAAATTCTGTTTGGTCATTTCTGTGTGGCTCACTCCAAAGTTCACCTGTGCCAAATTTCATAACAATTGAACCAAATTTGAAGGAGGAGTAGCGAATAAACGGAATACTGTACATTTCAAAATGGCCGCTACTGTAATGGGTGGAGTTTTACTGTAAGGTATTAAAAACAACAAGCATGAGGAGAGCAATCACGTGTACTAATTAGAATTTTCATAGATCAAGCGGATCAGCAGTTATAACCATTTGAACATTGCATTTTTGCACTGCTGGTGGCGCTATAGAGTTAGTACTAGAGAACCCATTTTTGGTCACATGACTTTTTAAGACCACCACTACAACTGTGCCAAATTTCATCATTTTCCTATGTACGGTTCATAGGGCTGCCATAGACGCCTATGGCTAAGAAGAGGAAGCAGAATAATAATAATAATAATACTAACAATTCCAATAGGTGTCACAGCACCTTCGGTGCTTGACCCCTAAATATAGCTGCAAGCAGCAACACGGGGTCAAGCACCTTCGGCGCAATGCACACAAAGCACAGCAAGCACACAAAGCACAGCAAGCTCACAATGCACAGCAAGCACACAAAGCACAGCAAGCACAAAAAGCACAGCAATAACACAAAGCTCCCCAAGCACACAAATCACAGCACGCACACTAAGCACAGCAAGCTCACAAAGCACAGCAAGCTCACAAAGCACAACCAGCACAGCAAACTCCCAAAGCACAGCAAGCACACAAAGCACAGCAAGCACACACAGCACAGCAAGAACCACCACAATGCAGAGCAACAACAGCAGACATGGAAAAATAGAACACATGTGAACTACAGACAGGTTGAGAAGAATTGATGAGGAAGAACAAAACGTCATGACTCAGGTGGGATTCGAACCCAGGAACTCAGAATCTCAATGGATCTGGTTAACTAGATGTGCCACTCAGTTGACACAGTTCATGAGGCAGCAGACAAGAGATTAGAGAGCTGAAAGGATTAACATATGTCAATCACCAAAGATGCAGGAAAGACACAGCAGAAGCACCACAATGCAGAGCAACAACAGCAAACATGGAAAAATAGAACACATGTGAACTACAGACAGGTTGAGAAGAATTGATGAGGAAGAACAAAACATCATGACTCAGGTGGGATTCGAACCCAAGAACTTAGAATCTCTATGCGGTTGCCTTACTCGCCACGCCACTCAGTTGACACAGTTCAAGGGACAGCAGAAAAGAGATTACAGAGATGCAGGATTGATATATGCCAATTACCAAAGATGTAGAAATGACACCACAGAGCAGAAATAACAGAAATACAATGTATATAAGAATCAAAAAGGTCAAGTGAGATTGAAGACAAGAAAAACATTCTGTAGAGCAACGCTATAAAATGTAATATACAGTAATTAACTATGACAAATAGACAACATCACAGGCACGATCAACTTTACAGAGGTATTTCTCAAAAAACTGCCTAGGTGCCAGAAAAATCTGTTCAGTCATTCCTGTGCGGATTGCTCCAAACATTATACCAGCAGAACCTGGCATAAAATAAACAAAATTTGTAAAAGGAGTAGCGAAAAGATCATTTACCATATGCCTTACAATAACACATGAATAGAATGTTGGAAAATGACAAATGAGGTATCGTTGCAATCGGCATAAACCAGTGAATACAATTTCACAAAGAAATTAATATCAGACAAAGTATTCAGAAGTTATAAGCAGTTCCATAAGAACTGTTATAGTTTATAACCCCTAGGTGGCGCTGTACTCTGACTTCCCAGGTACCTTCAGGACATCATGTCGAAGCTCCTTACTAATTTTTGCGCGGATATGTCCAATAGTTCAAAAAATATAACAAATTATGTGAAATTTCAAAATAGCGGACAGGCGGTTCGGTCAAACCCGGCATAATACACATCGACAGATGCGGCATGATGTAAGCAATCCATAGACATCAAGACCATAATTTTCTGACAAACAGTTAAGAAGTTATGGGCAAAAATAGCCTATTTTCATATCTCATGACCCATAGGTGGCGCTGTCACCAAATTTGGCATGAACCCCAAGTTCATGGTCCACATTAAGTGTACCAAAATTCATTTCAATTGATCAAAGAATGACCGAGGTACAGTTTCAGAACCATTTTTGCGTCAACCTCGTTAAGTTTGCGCATTTATTACTTTTGAAAAAAGTTAAATATCAAAATTCTGTTCGGTCATTTCTGTGCGGCTCACTACAAAGATCACCTGTGACAAATTTCATAACAATTGCCCCAAATTTGAAGGAGGAGTAGCGAAAAAACTAAATACTGTACATTTCAAAATGGCTGCTACTTTAATGGGTGGAGTCTTACTGTAAGGTATTAAAAACAATAAGCACGAGGAGAGCAATCACGTGTACTAAGTAGAATTTTCATAGATCAAACGGATCTGCAGTTATAACCATTTGAACATTGAATTTTTGCACTGCTGGTGGCGCTATAGAGTTACCGCTAGAGACCCCATTTTTGACCACCTGACTATTTATGACCTCCACTACAACTGTGCCAAATTTCATCATTTTCCTACATACGGTTCATAGGGCTGCCATAGACACCAATGGCTAAGAAGAAGAAAAAAGTACAATTCCAATAGGTGTCACAGCACCTTCGGTGCTTGACCCCTAATAAATATAGCTGCAAGCAGCGATTCGGGGCCAAGCACCTTTAGCGCAATGAGCATCCAAAGCACAAAAAGCAACATAGAAAGTATCAATAACCCAATGCGCATTGACCACCCAAGGTGCATCAAGAACACAAGGCGCAGCAAGTACCCAAAGCGTAGCAATCACACAGCAGAACCACCGCAGTGCAGAGCAGCAACAGAAAATATGACAAAAATAGAACATATGTGAACTACAGAAGGGTTGAGAAGAATAGGTGAGAAAGAACAAAACTTTAATAGAACAAATTAACACTTGCCTCAAGCGGGTTTCGAACCCATGAACTAAGCATCTCTTTCCATGTGACTAACACGATACGCCATTCAGTTAACACGGTTCATGAGGCAGCAGAATAGAGTGTACAGAGATGAAAGCATTGACATATGCCAATCACCACAGATGCAGAAATGACACAGCAGAGCAGATATAACTGAAGAATAATGTATATAAGAATCAACAAGCTCAAGTGAGGTTGTAGACAAGAAGAACATTCTGTACAGAAACGCTATGAAATGTAATATACAGTAATTAACTATGACAAATAGACAACATCACAAGCACGGTCAACTTTGGAGCAATATTTCTAAGAAAGAGAACAGAATATAAAAAATCTGTTCGGTCATTTCTGTGCGGATTGCTCCAAACATTATACGAGCAGAACCTGGCATAAAATAAACAAAATTTGTAAAAGGAGTAGCGAAAAGATAATTTACCATATGCCTTACAATAACACATGAACAGAATGTTGGAAAATGATAAACGAGGTATCGTTGCGATCGGCATAAACCAGTGAAACTAATTTCACAAAGAATATATATATCAGACGATCAATTCAGAAGTTATGTGCAAAAATAGCATTTTTTCATATCTCATGACCCATAGGTGGTGCTGTCACCAAATTTGGCATGGACCCCCATTTCATGGTCGACATGAAGTGTACCAAATTTAACTTCGATTGATCAAAGAATGACCAAGATACAGCTTCAGAAACAATTTTGCGTCAACCTCGTTAAGGTCACACATTAATTACTTTTGAATAAAGAAAAAAATCAAAATTCTGTTCAGTCATTTCTATGCGGCTCACTCCAAAGATCACCTGTGCCAAATTTCATAACATTTGAACCAAATTTGAAGGAGGAGTAGCGAAAAAACAAAATACTGTACATTTCAAAATTGCCGCTACTGTAATGGGAGGAGTCTTACTGTAAAGTATCAAATTCAATAAGCGGGATGAGAGCAATCACGTGTACTAAGTAGAATTTTCATAGATCTAATGGATCACAAGTTATAACTATTTGAACATTGAATATTTGAGCTGATGGTGGCGCTATAGAGTTACTGCTAGAGACTCCATTTTTGGCCACATGAATATTTATGACCAACATTACAACTGTGCCAAATTTCATCATTTTCCTATGTACGGTTCATAGGGCTGCCATAGACGCCTATGGCTAAGAAGAGGAAGCAGAATAATAATAATAATAATACTAACAATTCCAATAGGTGTCACAGCACCTTCGGTGCTTGACCCCTAAATATAGCTGCAAGCAGCAACACGGGGTCAAGCACCTTCGGCGCAATGCACACAAAGCACAGCAAGCTCACAATGCACAGCAAGCACACAAAGCACAGCAAGCTCACAAAGCACAGCAAGCACACAAAGCACAGCAAACACACAAAGCACAGCAATTACACAAATCACAGCAGGCACACAAAGCACAGCAAGCTCACAAAGCACAGCAAGCTCACAAAGCACAGCAAGCTCACAAAGCACAGCAAGCACACAAAGCACAGCAAGCACACAAAGCACAGCAAGCACACAAAGCACAGCAAGAACACAAAGCACAGCAATTACACAAATCACAGCAAGCTCACAAAGCACAGCAAGCACACAAAGCACAACAATTACACAAATCACAGCAGGCACACAAAGCACAGCAAGCTCACAAAGCACCGCAAGCACACAAAGCACAGCAAGCTCACAAAGCACAGCAAGCTCACAATGCACAGCCAGCACACAAAGCACAGCAATTACACAAATCACAGCAGGCACACAAAGCACAACAAGCTCACAAAGCACAGCAAGCACAGCAAGCTCACAATGCACAGCAAGCACACAAAGCACAGCAATTACACAAATCACAGAAGGCACACAAAGCACAACAAGCTCACAAAGCACAGCAAGCACACAAAGCACAGCAATCACACAAAGCACAACAAGCACACAAAGCATAGCAAGAACACAAAGCACAGCAATTACACAAATCACAGCCGGCACACAAAGCACAGCAAGCTCACAAAGCACAGCAAGCACAAAAAGCACAACAAGCACACAAAGCATAGCAAGAACACAAAGCACAGCAATTACACAAATCACAGCCGGCACACAAAGCACAGCAAGCACACAAAGCATAGCAAGCTCACAAAGCACAGCAAGCACACAAAGCACAGCAAGCTCACAAAGCACAGCAAGAACCACCATAATGCAGAGCAACAACAGCAAACATGGAAAAATAGAACACATGTGAACTACAGACAGGTTGAGAAGAATTGATGAGGAAGAACAAAACGTCATGACTCAGGTGGGATTTGAACCCAGGAACTCAGAATCTCAATGCATATGAGTAACTAGATGCGCCACTCAGTTGACACAGTTCATGAAGCAGCAGACAAGAGATTAGAGAGCTGAAAGGATTAACATATGTCAATCACCAAAGATGCAGGAAAGACACAGCAGAAGCACCACAATGCAGAGCAACAACAGCAAACATGGAAAAATAGAACACATGTGAACTACAGACAGGTTGAGAAGAATTGATGAGGAAGAACAAAACATCATGACTCAGGTGGGATTCGAACCCATGAACTTAGAATCTAAATGCAATTGGTTAACTAGATGCGCCACTCAGTTTACACAGTCCATGAGGCAGCAGACAAGAGATTAGAGAGCTGAAAGGATTAACATGTCAATCACCAAAGATGCAGAATTGACACAGCAGAAGTAGAAATAACAGAAATACAATGTACATTAGTTCAAGTAAAATTGAAGACAAACAGATCATTATGTATAGTGATGCTATACAATGTAATATACAGTCACATTAATTTATTACTATGACAAATAGACAATGTCACAGGCACGGTAAACTTTAGAGTGGTATTTCTAAGAAAGAGAACAGAATATCAAAAATCTGTTCGGTCACATCTGTGCGGATTGCTCCAAACATTATACGAGCAGAACCTGACATAAAATACACAAAATTTGTAAAAGGAGTAGCGAAAAAATCATTTACCATATGCCTTACAATAACACCTGAACATAATGTTGGAAAATGACAAACAAGGTATCGTTGCGATCGGCATAAAACAGTGAATACAATTTCACAAAGAAAATGTATATCAGACAATGTATTCAGAAGTTATAAGCAGTTCAATAAGAACTGTTATAGTTTATAACCCCTAGGTGGCGCTGTACTCTGACTTCCCATGTACCTTCAGGACATCATGTCGAAGCTCCTTACCATTTTTTGTGCGGATATGTCCAATAGTTCAAAAAATATAACAATTTATTTGAAATTTCAAAATGGCGGACAGGCGGTTTGGTCAAACCCGGCATAATTCACATCGACAGATGCGGCATGAGGTAAGCAATCCATAGACATCAAGATCATAATTTTCTGACAAACAGTTCAGAAGTTATGGGCAATAATAGCCTATTTTTCTATCTCATGACCCATAGGTGGCGCTGTCACCAAATTTGGCATGGACCCCAAGTTCATGGTCCACATGAAGTGTACCAAATTTCATTTCAATTGATCAAAGAATGACTGAGATACAGCTTCAGAACCATTTTTGCGTCAACCTCGTTAAGTTTGCGCATTTATTACTTTTGAACAAAGATCAATATCAAAATTCTGTTCGGTCATTTCTATGCAGCTCACTCCAAAGATCATCTGTGCCAAATCTCATAAGAATTGAACCGCATTTTAAGGAGGAGTAGCGAAAAAACGAAATACTGTACATTTCAAAATGGCCGCTACTGTAATGGGTGGAGTCTTACTGTAAAGTATCAAATTCAATAAGCACGATGAGAGCAATCACGTGTACTAAGTAGAATTTTCATAGATCAAATGGTTCACCAATTATAACAGTTTGAACATTGATTTTTTGGACTACTGGTGGCGCTATAGAGTTACTGCTAAAGACCCCATTTTTGGTCACATGACTATTTATGACCACCTCTACATCTGTGCCAAATTTCATCATTTTCCTATGTACGGTTCATAGGGCTGCCATAGACTCCCATTGGGGAAAAATAATAATAATAATAAATATAGCTGCAAGCAGCAACACGGGGTCAAGCACCTTCGGCGCAATGCACACACAGCACAGCAAGCACACAAAGCACAGCAAGCTCACAATGCACAGCAAGCACACAAAGCACAGCAATTACACAAATCACAGCAGGCACACAAAGCACAGCAAGCTCACAAAGCACAGCAAGCACACAAAGCACAGCAAGCACACAAAGCACAGCAAGCTCACAATGCACAGCAAGCACACAAAGCACAGCAATTACACAAATCACAGCAGGCACACAAAGCACAGCAAGCTCACAAAGCACAGCAAGCACAAAAAGCACAGCAAGCACACAAAGCATAGCAAGCTCACAAAGCACAGTAAGCACACAAAGCACAGCAAGCTCACAAAGCACAGCAAGCTCACAAAGCACAGCAACTACACAAAGCACAGCAAGCACACAAAGCACAGCAAGCACACAAAGCACAACAAGAACACAAAGCACAGCAATTACACAAATCACAGCAGGCACACAAAGCACAGCAAGCTCACAAAGCACAGCAAGCACACAAAGCACAGCAAGCACACAAATCACAGCAGGCACACAAATCACAGCAGGCACACAAAGCACAGCAAGCTCACAAAGCACAGCAAGCTCACAAAGCACAGCAAGCTCACAATGCACAGCAAGCACACAAAGCACAGCAAGCACACAAATCACAGCAGGCACACAAATCACAGCAAGCTCACAAAGCACAGCAAGCTCACAAAGCACAGCAAGCACACAAAGCACAGCAAGCTCAGAATGCACAGCAAGTACACAAAGCACAACAAACACACAAAGCACAGCAAGCATACAAAGCACAGCAAGCACACAAATCACAGCAGGCACACAAAGCATAGCAAGCTCACAAAGCACAGTAAGCTCACAAAGCACAGCAAGCACACAAAGCACAGCAAGCACACAAAGCACAGTAAGAACCACCACAATGCAGAGCAACAAAAGCAAACATGGAAAAATAGAACACATGTGAACTACAGACAGGTTGAGAAGAATTGGTGAGGAAGACCAAAACGTCATAAGTCGGGAGGGATTCGAACCCATGATTTCAGAATCTCAATCCATGTGCTCTACCAGATGCGCCACTCAGTTGTCACAGAAGTTTACAAGACTTTTTAGAGCTGCAATCATTGACATATGGCAATCACCAAAGATGCAGAAATGACACAGCAGAGCAGAAATAACAGACATTCTATTTATATGACAATTAAAAAGCTCAAGTGAGATTGAAGACAAAAAGGTAATTCAGTATAGTAGTTCTATACAATGTAATATACAGTCACATTAATTTACTATGACAAATAGACAATATAATAGGCACTGTCAACTTTAGAGTGGTATTTCTAAGAAAGAGAACAGAATATCAAAAATCTGTTCGGTCACATCTGTGCGGATTGCTCCAAACATTATACGAGCAGAACCTGACATAAAATACACAAAATTTGTAAAAGGAGTAGCGAAAAAATCATTTACCATATGCCTTACAATAACACATGAACATTATGTTGGAAAATGACAAACAAGGTATCGTTGCGATCGGCATAAAACAGTGAATCCAATTTCACAAAGAAAATGTATATCAGAAAAGGATTCAGAAGTTATAAGCAGTTCAATAAGAACTGTTATAGTTTATAACCCCTAGGTGGCGCTGTACTCTGACTTCCCAGGTACCTTCAGGACATCATGTCGAAGCTCCTTACCATTTTTTGCGCGGATATGTCCAATAGTTCAGAAAATATAACAATTTATGTGAAATTTCAATATGGCGGACAGGCGGTTTGGTCAAACCCGGCATAATACATATCAACAGATGCGGCATGAGGTAAGCAATCCATAGACATCAAGATCATAATTTTCTGACAAACAGTTCAGAAGTTATGGGCAAAAATAGCCAATTTTCCTATCTCATTACCCATAGGTGGCGCTGTCACCAAATTTGGCATGGACCCCAAGTTCATGGTCCACATGAAGTGTACCAAATTTCATTTCAATTGATCAAAGATTGACTGAGCTACAGCTTCAGAACCATTTTTGCGTCAACCCCGTTAACTTTGCGCATTTATTACTTTTGAACAAAGATAAATATCAAAATTCTGTTCAGTCATTTCTATGCGGCTCACTCCAAAGATTATCTTAGCCAAATCTCATAAGAATTGAACCACATTTGTAGGAGGAGTAGCGAAAAAACGAAATATGGTACATTTCAAAATGGCCGCTACTGTAATGGGTGGAGTCTTACTGTAAAGTATCAAATTCAATAAGCACCATGAGAGCAATCACGTGTACTAAGTAGAATTTTCATAGATCAAATGGTTCACCAATTATAACAGTTTGAACATTGATTTTTTGGACTACTGGTGGCGCTATAGAGTTACTGCTAAAGACCCCATTTTTGGTCACATGACTATTTTTGACAACCTCTACAACTGTGCCAAATTTCATCATTTTCCTATGTACGGTTCATAGGGCTGCCATAGACGCCTATGGCTAAGAAACGGCAGAATAATAATAATAATAATAATAATACTAACAATTACAATAGGTGTCTCAGCACCTTCGGTGCTTGACCCCTAATAATAATAATAATACTAACAGAAACAATAGGTGTCTCAGCACCTTCGGTGCTTGACCCCTAAATAATAATACTAACAAGTCCAATAGGTGTCACAGCACCTTCGGTGCTTGACCCCTAAATATAGCTGCAAGCAGCGATTCGGGGCCAAGCACCTTCAGCGCAATGAGCACCCAAAGCACAGCAAAAACCACACGATGCAGCAAATGCGCAAAGAGCGCAATACAGAGCCCGAACCCGAAGCAAAGCAAATGCAGAGCAGAACCACTGCAGTGCGGAGCAACAACAGAAAAGATTTCAAAAATATAACACGTGTGGAAAACCAGACAGGTCGAGAAGAACGTGTTAAAAGGAACACAAAAGGAAATCTGAGCTGGGATTCGAACCCATGACCTCATGTTCCCAAAGCACAGCACTAACCTTATGCGCCACTGAGTTGGTGGTTCCAAGCTTTAGAATACAGCTTTACAGCTATAAACATTGATATCCAGCAATTACCAAAAGTGTAGAAATGACAACAGAGAGCACAAATAACTGAAATACAATGTATAGTATGAAAATCACAAAACTTAAGTGAAAAAAAAAGTTAAAACAAAAAACCACTGCACATGGGATTCATGGGTTGAAAGGCTGTGGAAAAAAGGCTTCAAAGCTGCAAACATTGACATGCCAATCACTGAAAGGGCAGAAATAACACAACAAAGCAAAAATAAACAGAAATACAAAGTGTAGGGCAATCAGATAACTTAAATGGCACTGAATTCGTGAAGAACATTTTGTACAATAATGAACAACATGGGCAAATTTTGTCAGATTCTTTTTAATATGACAAAGGGACAGCATGACAGGCATGGTCCGCTTTACAGAGGTATTTCTCAAAAATTTGACATTCAGCAGAAAAATCTGTTCTGTCACGTCTGTGCGGATTGCTCCAAACATTATACAAGCAGAACCTGGCATAAAATAAACAAAATTTGTAAAAGGAGTAGCAAAAAAAATCATTTATCATATGCTTTACAATAACACATGAACAGAATGATGGAAAATGCCAAACAAGGTATTGTTGCGATCGGCAAAACCGGTGAATAAAATGTCACAAAGAAAATGTATATCAGTCAAAGTATTCTGAAGATATAAGCAGTTCTATAAGAACAGTTATAGTTTATAACCCCTAGGTGGCGCTGTACTCTGACTTCCCAGGTAACATCGTGCCGAAGCTCCCTAACTATTTTTGCACGAATATGTTCAATAGTTCAAAAGATATAACAATTTATTACCAATTTCAAAATGGCGGACAGGTGGTGTGGTCAAACCCGACATAATACATATCGACAGATTCGGCATGAGCCAAGGAATCCGTAAACACCAAGATCATAATTTTCTGACAAACATTTCAGTAGTTATGGGCAAAAAAAGCCATTTTCCATATCTCATGACCCATAGGTGGCGCTGTCACCAAATTTGGCATGGACCCCCAGTTTATGGTCGACATGACGTGTACGAAATTTCATTTCAATTGATGAAAAAATGACTGAGATACAGCCTCAGAACTTTTTTTGTGTCAACCTCATTAAGTTTGCGCATTTATTACTTTTGAACAAAGATAAATATCAAAATTCTGTTCAGTCATTTCTGTGCGGCTCACTCCAAAGTTCACCTGTGCCAAATTTCATAACAATTGAAACAAATTTGAAGGAGGAGTAGCGAATAAACGGAATACTGTACATTTCAAAATGGCCACTACTGTAATGGGTGGAGTTTTACTGTAAGGTATTAAAAACAACAAGCATGAGAAGAGCAATCACGTGTACTAAGTAGAATTTTCATAGATCAAGCGGATCACCAGTTATAACTAGAGCCCGACCGATTTATCGTTTTGCCGATTTTATCGGCCGATATGAGCATGTCGCAGATATATCTGTATCGGCGTATTAGCCGCAGATATGAAGCCGATATGAACGTTCCTTACAGAACACATTAAATGCTTTTGAAAGATGTAAGTACTTGTTTGTCCAGCAGAGTGCGCCCTATTGGTTGCTAATGGCGACTCAGGTCACTCACTGTAGTGACATCAGCCAATCCCCCACCCCCTTCACTTCAGTCAGTCTCTCAGTTCAGGTGGCGCCCGCGGCAGTCACGCGGTTTCTTCAAAACATTTTACACCTGGTATTAAGACGCGCTTTGGTCGATTGGATTATAAGTGGACGAGAGAGACACATTCCTGTTTACATTTGGTGGTTTTAATCAGTCTTTTTTGTCCACTTGCGAGTTGTTTCAAACGCAAGCGGAAGAAATGACGCGAGGCGGAGAAAGGACACGCTTAAACTGACGCGCAGTCTGTGGGAGTACAGCTGCTTTTGCTGTTACCAAACATGCTCATTTCAAAGCAATTGATTAAATAAGCTCGCGCAACTTTACACCCTTTCTTAAATAAAAGAGGCGGAGAGCAGACGCTTTCGTTTTATAAAAGTTTAAAGTCCCGGCAGAACACTGTGGGTTCGTGTTATAAAAAAGTTGTGCAGTACATTAAACATAAGCCTACATCAGTATGTTGTCAGTAATTCAAGCATTGTCGTCTTAACGGTAAGTTTTTAATTAATTTGTGAAGTCTATAACTTACTCTAAAGCTAAGCCCAATATAACAATGACTTTATAAGTTTCCATTTTTAAAATAAGCCCAATATAACATTATTCTCGTTAAAACTGACAATGGTTTAAGTTATATGTATTTTGTTTTGTTTGTGTTTTAAAGTTATTTATAATAAGTCAAATTTACTGTTTTGTGCACTTATATCAGAATCATTTTGGATAATAAAGTTTATTGTTAACTTGTAAAACACACCTGTCTATATTACATATCTTTGTCACGTCATTTTAAGTGTTTGATCACCACATTTGTGGTGTGATCATAGAGTGATCATTGCAAAAAGTATTTATATATAGTATATTCTGTTAATGTATATAGTGTATTCTATGTACAGTACTGTAGTAGTATAATATACTGTAGTATATGTGTACTGTACTATAATATGCACATAATGAATATCGGCCGATATATCGTTATCGGTCTTTTTTTACTCTCTAATATCTGTATCGGCATCGGCCCCAAAAAATGCATATCGGTCGGGCTCTATTTGTCACGTCATTTTAAGTGTTTGATCACCACATTTGTGGTGTGATCATAGAGTGATCATTGCAAAAAGTATTTATATATAGTATATTCTGTTAATGTATATAGTGTATTCTATGTACAGTACTGTAGTAGTATAATATACTGTAGTATATGTGTACTGTACTATAATATGCACATAATGAATATCGGCCGATATATCGTTATCGGTCTTTTTTTACTCTCTAATATCTGTATCGGCATCGGCCCCAAAAAATGCATATCGGTCGGGCTCTAGTTATAACCATTTGAACATTGAATTTTTGCACTGCTGGTGGCGCTATAGAGTTGGTACTAGAGACCCCATTTTTGGTCACATGACTTTTTAAGACCACCACTACAACTGTGACAAATTTCATCATTTTCCTATGTACGGGTCATAGGGCTGCCATAGACGCCTATGGCTAAGAAGAGGAAGCAGAATAATAATAATAATAATACTAACAATTCCAATAGGTGTCACAGCACCTTCGGTGCTTGACCCCTAAATATAGCTGCAAGCAGCAATTGCGGGGCCAAGCACCTTCAGCGCAATGAGCACCTAAAGCCCAGCAAACACCATACGACGCAGCAAATGCGCAAAGCGCAGAAAGCGCGCAATACAGAGCCCGAACCCGAAGCAAGGCAAATGCAGAGCAGAACCACTGCAGTGCGGAGCAACAACAGAAAAGATTTCAAAAATATAACACGTGTGGAAAACCAGACAGGTCGAGAAGAACGTGTTAAAGGGAACACAAAAGGAAATCTCAATAAGTGAAAGTAAGAGCTGGGATTCGAACCCATGACCTCATGGTCCCAAAGCACAGCACTAACCGCATGCGCCACTGAGTAATCGATTAAACCACTGAGTTGGTGTGTCCAAGGTATAGAATACAGCTTTACAGCTATAAACATTGATATCCAGCAATTACCAAAAGTGTAGAAATGACAACAGAGAGCACAAATAACTGAAATACAATGTATAGTATGAAAATCACAAAACTTAAGTGAGAAAAAAAGTTAAGACAAAAAACCACTGCACATGGGATTTGAACCCATGAACTCAGGTTCTCAAAGCACAGCACTAACCGCATGCGCCACTGAGGAATCATGGGTTGAAAGGCTGTGGAAAAGAGGCTTCAAAGCTGCAAACATTGACATGCCAATCACTGAAAGGGCAGAAATAACACAACAAAGCAAAAATAAACAAAAATACAAAGTGTAGGTCAATCAGATAACTTAAATGGCACTGAATTCGTTTAGAACATTTTGTACAATAATGAACAACATGGGCAAATTTTGTCAGATTCTTTTTAATATGACAAAGGGACAGCATGACAGGCACGGTCCGCTTTACAGAGGTATTTCTCAAAAATTTGACATTCAGCAGAAAAATCTGTTCAGTCACATCTGTGCGGATTGCTCCAAACATTATACAAGCAGAACCTGGCATAAAATAATAAAAATTTGTAAAAGGAGTAGCGAAAAAATCATTTACCATATGCTTTACAATAACACATGAACAGAATGATGGAAAATGACAAACAAGGTATCGTTGCAATCGGCAAAAACCAGTAAATAAAATTTCACAAAGAATATGTATATCAGACAAAGTATTCTGAAGATATAAGCAGTTCTATAAGAACTGTTATAGTTTATAACCCCTAGGTGGCGCTGTACTCTGACTTCCCAGGTACCTTCAGGACATCATGCCGAAGCTCCCTGACTATTTTTGCACAAATATGTCCAATAGTTCAAAAGATATAACAATTTATGATCAATTTCAAAATGGCAGACAGGTGGTGTGGTCAAACCCGACATAATACATATCGACAGATTCGGCATGAGCCAAGGAATCCGTAAACACCAACATCATAATTTTCTGACAAACAATTCAGTAGTTATGGGCAAAAAAAGCAATTTTTCATATCTCATGACCCATAGGTGGCGCTGTCACCAAATTTTGCATGAACCCCAAGTTCATGGTCCACATGAAGTGTACCAAATTTCATTTCAATTGATCAGAGAATGACCGAGATACAGCTTCAGAACCATTTTTGCGTCAACCTCGTTAAGTTTGCGCATTTATTACTTTTGAACAAAGATAAATATCAAAATTCTGTTCGGTCATTTCTGTGCGGCTCACTCCAAAGTTCACCTGTGCCAAATTTCATAACAATTTAACCAAATTTGAAGGAGGAGTAGCGAATAAACGGAATACTGTACATTTCAAAATGGCCACTACTGTAATGGGTGGAGTTTTACTGTAAGGTATTAAAAACAACAAGCATGAGGAGAGCAATCACGTGTACTAAGTAGAATTTTCATAGATCAAGCGGATCAGCAGTTATAACCATTTGAACATTGAATTTTTGCACTGCTGGTGGCGCTATAGAGTTAGGACTAGAGACCCCATTTTTGGTCACATGACTTTTTAAGACCACAACTACAACTGTGCCAAATTTCATCATTTTCCTACGTACGGTTCATAGGGCTGCCATAGACTCCCATTGGGGAAGATGAAGAATAATAATACTGACAGTTCCAATAGGTGCCTCAGCACCTTCGGTGCTTGGCCCCTAATAATACTAACAGAAACAATAGGTGTCTCAGCACCTTCGGTGCTTGACCCCTAATAATACTAACAAAAACAATAGGTGTCTCAGCACCTTCGGTGCTTGACCCCTAATAATACTGACAATAACAATAGGTGTCTCAGCACCTTCGGTGCTTGACCCCTAATAATGACAAACAAACACATTCATGGATCTGGTTTGCCTGTGTGCGTGTGTGAAACGCATAGCTCGACTGTGACAAATGCACTTGACTGCCTTTCCAGAAAGTCACAACATTTGAATGAAGTAAGTTTAATGTAACAGTATCCACTTTAAATTCAGCGTTCAAATGTTGTAATCAATAATTAATCTGTATTAAATGCCCCCACTAATTATTCTATAAACATTAAACATGTTTTGACCAATGGCAAATTTCATTTATCAAGTTGTGTAAGTGGCTTGTGTGCCTTATTATTATTACCATATGCAACCAAAGATTTTACTAAAAGGGCACAAATTTATTAACAAAAACATAAAAATCCTCATAGATCCAGTCACTTATTTTTACTCTCAAAATGCACCACACTGATATATTTACCTTTAAATGCACAAAGTGACTGATTTTGTTTAGTCTGATACAGTGGCAAGGCTATATAATGGTCAGGGTGGCACTTGCCCACGCAGATTGACGATTGGCCACTCAGATCTATCAATTTTGAGCTCAAATTATATTTCAACTGTATTTCATTTTATGTATGTGTGTGTGTATGCGTGCGTATGTATGTCGCCACGTCATGGTAGGTGTGCAAAATATTTTCCTGCTTTTTTGTCCTTTGCCAATCACACCTATGATTATTATAATAAGAGCTCCTTATGACATCATAAGGAGAGCCAAATTTCAACAACCTATTTTTTCATGTGCTTGTAGAGAATGGTTTACCAAAACTAAGTTACTGGGTTGATCTTTTTCACATTTTCTAGGTTGATAGAAGCACTGGGGATCCAATCATATCACTTAAACATGGGAAAGGTCAGATTTTCATGCCATGGCCCCTTTAAATGCGAATATGCTAAGGCTAGTGATAATCCTGAAATTGATTTTTCAGGATAATAAAACGTATTCTTCAATTCTATACTATTATGATTAAACAACATTTGCATTTAAAGACCTAATGTTACATACAAAAATATTTACTTTAGTCATTTATAAATTACAGTTGCATTATGTTTTATTAGACACTATAATGTTAAAATCTATTTGTTTCCTCATTTGAAACATTAATATGATCAAGTGGGCATCATTATGATTTTGTAAATTGTTGCCCATATGAAAAATACTGTAGTATATAGTTAGTAGTACATTGTAGTGTACTGTAGTATATTCTAGTAATTGTGACACTTTGTTAATGTATGCTTTTATATTATCTAGTATAGTGAACTAGTAAATAATGTGGTATACTGTGGTGCAAACTGCTTTTAGTTAAGACAGCCAAAACAAGCATTTTAGTCTTAAACTTGACTTAAGCCCTGTCCTGAAAAATGCTCTTAAAGTATCTAGGGATTTTACTAATTTACTATAGTAAATACACGCTAAAATGTTGGGTTATTTTCAACCCAGCTTTGGGTCAAAAAGGAATGTACATAGCTCATTGAGTTGTAATTTAACTTATGCTGATTTTTAACCCAAAAGGCTGGGTTGTTTTTTTAACCCATTGTTAGGTCAAATATAAACATTTTCTGGGTTAATTTAACCCAGCGTCTGGGCTTGAACTTTTTTGACCCAACAACGGGTTGAAAATAACCCAGTATTTTTTAGCATGTAGGCCTACTATAAACAACCCAAGGCAAGTCGTGGACCGGTATAGTCACAAAATATATAAAGTGTTCATGGAGGTGCCATTAAGCATGTAGGTTTTTTTCGTGTCACTCAGCGCGATTTTCTATAAATAGTTTTTTTGTGTCCGTAGCACGACTTTCATTTTTGCCTCATTTTATGTTTTGTTTTCTCAGTTTTTTCCTATTTATACTCAATGGTATGAAAAACCAAACATGTCCATGAACACAAATAAATTAATCCAATATTTTGTGACTATACACTACAACTTGAGATTGTGTTAACTATAAAATATACACTGTATTTTCATGTGTGAGGAAACAAATAAAATGCTTATTCAAACATTACAGATAAAATTCTCTGAAATAAAAACCACTGTTAAGCATGGACATACTTGCTGTGTCTGAAACCATTCACTCCTTCACTATATGGTGAACGACATTTAAGTCCACTATATGGTGAAGAAGTGAACGAAAATGAGTGTGCGATTTTGGACACTGACGTCAAAAAGCTGCCGCAGAGATTCGTCAAAAACCCTTCCACCTGTGTGGCTTTATGGATTGTACTGTGAAACGGTAAAGTTTACTTTCTTACTGTTTGTCACATTTGTCATCTTTATTGTATTAGTTCGTAATAAACAGAATAAAACAACTGCTTGACATATTTATTTACCATTATGTTTCACAAGTAAGATTGAACAATAATTTTGGTTATTTATTTTATCATTTATAATATTATGTCATTATGTCAACGTTACTTACGTTAAACCAAACCATGTGAAAATCTTTTAAAAAATTTGGGGAGTTATGATTATTGTAGTTGACGATACACCTTCCTCAGTTGAAATTTAGGGGCGCATTGGGGACCCATCAAAAATGGCAGCCTCACTGATACATTAGCTCCAATAGGCAGCGTCAGTCTATGAGGCGTCTATGTAATAGGTGTGTTCAACTTCATGCGGCGCTGCGCAGACCGATCGGTGGCTGACTTGAAGCAGTGCATTCCGGTTAGTAATTTTGTCCGACTTCAGCTGGCGCTGCAGGCACGTGACTGTGTCATGTGGTTTTTAAGTACCGCGAGAGCGATTCGAGATCAGCCGCCTGAGTTAGCCGGCGCAGTTCCCGAAGAGGAGCTGCACGGGCTGTAATGACGACACAGCTGTTTCAAGATTGGTCGGATTCACCACATGACAACAATCACGTGTGTTTCGTGTATATTTTCACGCCCTCAGTTTCACAAATGCTCACAAATCTGTATTTTTATAACAGTTAAAGCTATTTTCATGTAGTCGCGATGTTATATTGTGTCATTTTCATCAAAATAAAATGGATAAAAAACGTAGACCCCACTACATTGGTATTTAAATAATATATGCTTATGTTTAACTTTATTCTTGTAAAAACAGATGATGTAAGCCTCTTCAGTTCCACTCATGCTCATACACGGACATTCAAAACAGTATAATTCACTTTTTATGTAGTTTACATCTTACAAATCATGTTTAATGCGATAAAGCAAGCAGACGGCACGTGATCAGCCATGCCTGACGTAAATGCAGCAAACTACGGGAACCACAGCGCGTCCGACTTCACGTCTCCGTTTTCAGCTCCTCCCCGCCTGCACGCGGCTAATCTCGCCGATCGGTTACATCCAGCCACAGCCGATGTCGAACACACCTAATGTCTATGGAACATAGGCTACCCTCAAAGTCAGAGTGCATTGTGGGTAAAAAAGTATTGAAAAAATATGTCCCGTAGTAACATAATCACTCCTGACTACTACCCCTCTTGCTCAAACTTCCGTCAATGTTATTGCGCCCGAGGTTGAAGTGCTGCAAACGAAGTGCTCTTCTGCCATACAATATAGTTTAACATCTACGTAGCATGTAATTCACAGTAACCTCTAGCCATGGAAGTACTCCTTATGACAGACAAATGTTATTAGACCTGATATCCACAAGTTGTAAAACTGTAAAAAAATCTAAATATTAAAATATAACAATACCTCACTGTATTTTACACATATACTTTCTAACTTGATAACGCAGGACCAAACGAGCAGAAAACGTGCGTTCCCCTTTAAGAAGCCCCCCCTCTCTTGACAGCAGGGGGAGGGCGAGCAGAATCCCGGAACAGCGATTGAAAAAAAGCTCCACCAGCGGACTGTTTCAAGTTCCCCCGGCAGAAACTGTGCCTGATTTGTGGCCAGAGAGCTGGGGATGTAAGAAAAGGGAGGAAAACACACTAAGCGGGTAGCTATGGAGATAGAGCGCGTTCCTGGCCGCTTCCTTTGACAGGTGTTGAGCAGGGTTAAAAGTCTTCAAACAAAGTCCACCATGTACGCCAAAGGGAAAGGAGCCGTTGTCCCGTCTGATAGTCAAGCCAGAGAGAAGTAAGTGAAATTGTCACATTTAGAGTCCAAACTTGCACGTCGTTCCCTGATGCTTGCGGTGCGTTGCGTTGCGTTGCATTGGATTGCATGCATGGACGACCATCCAGCGTGTTACTTTACAATGTTGTTTATTTGCACACTCGGTGCAGTGTGTCATACTGCTTTGTGTTTGGTGTTATGATGTGTTTTCGTGCATGCATGCATGCGTGCATGCTGTCTATTCTCCAAATATATCTCGTGTGTTGGAACTTTGCCGTGCATTCAGGTGTTAGATGATATAACGGAGTATCATGCAGATGCGTGCAGGTGAAGGTTTGCTAAGAGTTATTAAATATACACACAGATGTACGGAGGATGATGATGGGCTAATGAACTTCCAGAAACATGCTACAGCACAGCGGCTGCATTTGCAATGTGAAGCGCAATAAACATTGAAATGCATCACGTTGGAGTCTCGAGCTCGTTATGTAGACATACAGGAAAACCAACCAAGATCTAGTGTTTGATATAGGTTAAAACTGTGAAAAAGATGCATAAATTAGTCTAGGGAATTGCGTTGGTCACCAGGCATCACATCTGTGACATTTATTAGCAGAAGTTGATGTTTATTTAAAGTTTTATTAAACTAAGGTGAAACTCAATCTTGTGTTTAGTGTGTTGCATTTGTGCAGTATGTTGTTAATAAAAATGATCTTTTATCCTGAATTTATGTATTATCAGGGATCTATTTATTGACTATTTGACCTTGTAGAAGTCAACAGACTTGTTTAGTTCAAAACTTACTTTGATTCGAGCATTTATTAAAGCAGCATAAAGCATCTTAATAATCAGTGATGCTTGGCGTAAGTCTGCACATCAGTGCCACAGGTTATTACCTGAGTACATACATTCAGTATCAGTTTTGACTGGATGCCGTGTCTACAGGCCCACCTGTAATTCACTTCATTGGTTTTGTTTAATATTTATTAGGTTACGCTGTCGCTGAACTCTTGAGAATTAAGATTTAGGGGCTTATAGTAAGTTGCTGCAATGAAGATGATGCATCACTATTTACATTTAAACATCTTTTCTTTGCATGCATATGTAGTGTAATGGATTTTCAAAATATTTAAGTATGACTAGAATTGGCTACTAGCAAACATAAATCTCTGACCTAACAACGTTTTGTCTTTTCAGTAGTGGAGTTTCTAGACTTAGTATTGATGTGGGTCACTCTCGCTCAGTGGGATTAGTTGGGTTTGTAGTAGCGATGAATGACACAATAAACAGTTTAGTCCAACTTATGGCAGGCAAGCATGACATTAAGGGGATAGTTCACCCAGAAATGAAGTTTCTGTCATCGTTTACTCACTCTCATGTTGTTACAAACTTGCATAGATTTCTTTGTTCTGATGAACTTGAAGGAAGTTATTTTGACAAATGTTTGTAACCTTTACGTTCATGAGCCCCATTTACTTATATAGTTTTCTTTTTCTCACTATAGAAGTGAATGGGACTCATGATCGTTTTAGTTACAAAGATTCCTCAAAATATCTTCATTTGTGTTCATCGGAACTAAGAAATTTATATAGGTTTGTAACAACATGAGATTGAGTAAATGATGACAGAATTTTCATTTTTGGGTGAACTATCCCTTTAATTTTGATATGATATACCATAAGGTATTTTGATATTGTAGTGAAATTTAAAGGGATAGTTCACTTTAAAATGAAAATTCTGTCATCATTTACACATCCTCATGTTGTTCTAAACCTGTATGAATTTCTTTTTTCTGATGATCACAAAAGAAGATATTTTGAGAAATGATGGTAAACACACAGCAGTAAGTGACCATAGACTTCCATAGTAGGAATAAAAAATATGATGGAATTTAATGCGTACCATCAACTCTGTGCTTACCATCATTTATCAAAATATTTTCTTAGTCATTTATCACTTCCAAAATATTTTTTTCCTACTATGGAAGTCTTACTGCTGTGTGTTTACCATCATTTCTCAAAACATCTTCTTTTGTGTTCATCAGAAAAAAAAAATTCATACAGGTTTAGAACAACATGAGGACGAGTAAATGATGACAGAATTTTAATTTTAAAGTGAACTATCCCTTTAAATTTCAAACTTAAAATCACATTTATTTTCTTTAATTGTTATTTTAAACGCTCGTGTTTTTATTGTGATTTTATCGTGTATCTCTTATTTTTACATTTTTCTTTCTCTTTTATATATTGTTTTCTCATTTCTATGTAAAGCACTTTGAATGACCTTTTGATGTCTGAAATGTGCTATACAAATAAACTTGCCTTGCCTTGCCTAAATTTCATTAGTAAAATGAAAAAAAAATGTGGGTATCTTCATATTTCCATTTAAAAATACAGTACTGTGTAAAAGTCTTAGGCCACCACCACCAGACTTGTTGTTTTAGAATTTTAAATGTCCATCCATATTTATTTTTCAATCTTTTTTATTAAGATACAAACAAAAAATACAGGAAATATGTACAAAAATATCAGGACTAAATGTCTTCTTTAGGCATCGTTGGTGTTTAGTGTGACCTCTCTTGGCACTAAACACATTTTGAGCATTTTTGAGCAGAATTAAGTTTTTAAAATTAGAAATGAAGGTTTAATTTCATTTAGGTTTAAGAGATCCTGCAGTTTCCTGCTATTGCTGAAGTGGATAGGGAGGTTACCCAAAAAACTTGACACATCAGTTTACATTTTTATACAGTTTTTAATACTACATACACATTTACTGTTTTTATTCAGGACGTATTCTATTAAAGAGACTGAGAAATAATTATATATGATCTCTATAACATTGCAAAAACAAATCTAATTGTGGCATGGTGGAATAAGACTTTTGCACAGTACTGCATATTGGTGGGATGGATTATATTTAATTGGGACGCGAAATGAAAAGTTTGGGAACACTTTAATGTGCACCCATTTATGAAAAACTGATCCATGAGATGCGCCCATTTTCGGCCAAATGAGCAGATATCGGTTTGGCTGTGTGGATGCGAGCATGTGGCGCTTTGGTTTCCATCAGAAAACTTTTGGGGATCTTGTCGTTCCACCCGTCTCTCATGTGTCTGCCGGGTGAATAATTGATAGGACGACCGAAAACATGATTTCCAAATGGTGCCTTTGTAGGACGGTTATGTGTGATTCATTCATGTTTAAAGACGGTTTTATCAGAGAGCCTCCGGCGAGATGTCAGGTGTGCTCAAGGCATACATTTGGGAGATTTCTTTGATGTGAGGAGGAATCGGTGTGGGCTCTGTTGTGATGAGAGAACGTAGGGACCCGTTTATCTCCGACGATACATTACAGAGATTTTTCTTTTGAGCTGTCAAAAACTGTCATCTGATTTGTTCTCACCTTGGTTTGCATCTAATGAAAAATGTCATCTTCTGAAAGCCCCTGTGATGTTTGTTGGGTGAGCTCTCTTGAAGGAATAGTTCCTGCAAAAATGAAAATACTGTCATATACTCACCTTCATGTTTGTCCACATACAAAAGGTAAATATTTTGGCTATTCTTTTTTCATATAGAAATGAAGAATGAGGCATCCTGAATGTCGAAAAAACACAGTGATCTTGTAAGTAGGGCTAAATACCAAAAGGTGCCACGAAAATAGTATTTTGCACCTGGCCGTGTATTGTAGGCCAAGCAATCTGACCTGTGTTTAACGTTCCCAGCGTGCTTGAGACATCCCACGGTGCTTCAGGGAGTCATAGTGAGGCTATTTTGCAGTAAGACCTTATGTTACAACAGTTTCTTAACATCAGCTCTATTTTTTACCTTTACGGCAGTACTCTTAACAGCTCGACTTAGCGGTCCTGAATGCCTCCGATTGGTACAGCTTACTCCCACAGGAAGACTGTAGATATGGGAAAAAAACAGGGGCCGAGAGACTCGTGGGTTGTCCCCCGGGCATTCCCTTCAGCTAACCTCTTTTCTGCCTTTTTGAACAGGGAGGCTGAGCTTTAAAACTCCTGTGGGCCCAGCCAAAGTCTCTACCACCCCCATCTCTGTAATATGTCTCTTTATGTCCTATGTGACTCTGGGGAGAGCGCGCTATTAGATTTTGCTGATCAGGTGCGCATATATTAACACCTGCTCTTAGACATTTGAATATGAGAGGGAGTCTGCCTCATAAAGGAAATAGGAATGTGAATACAGTAGTTTTTATATTCATCATCAGCATAAGTTACTATTTATTATTCATAGGGGTGGTTCACCGGACAGGGTTTATCCTAGTCCCAGATTAAAATGCATGCCTTCATTAAAAAACATCTTGCACTGACACATCTTAAGATGTTTTTTTGTACGGTATGATTGTAAAAACTACTTAAATGTCCTAATTAGGGATGGGCATGATTAATCGACGATCGATAATTGATCGTTAAGAATTTAGTCGATTACGTTAATTTGTTATTGATTAATCGAATACTTTTTTTATCTAATGCAGGATGCGTTGCCTAGCGTAGCGTGTGTCTTGAAGCAATTAAATGAATTTCATTGTGTGGCAGCAATTCAACATTTTACCACCAGGGTGCAATATTTGACACCATACTCCGTTATCTGTGATCTTCCGTTTTGATTTTTAAAAAAAAATCACGAAGAGGTCATGATTTTTTGGAACAAATGAGGTCTCTTTTTAAGAATGCGGCTCGCAGCTGCAGGTTCCGCTGCTTTAGAGCACCGCATATTCAAGCGCATATATGTTCCATTTGTCTAACTAAATGTAGTTTAACGGTTTGCCACAAGTTGATCTTGTAATAAAGGTCTCATGGAGGAAAACGCGCTGTATTTTTGTATTCAACATTTTTGAATTATAAAAGTTAAATAATAATTTTTTATTATAAAAATATTAATGATTAATCGATAGTCGATCGTTAATTCTCCCGACAATCGACTAAAAAAATTTAATCGAATGCCCATCCCTAGTCCTAATGTAACAAAGGACTAGGCCTGGATTAATCTAAAACCTGCCTGGGAAAGTGCCCCATAGAGTTTTTAAACTTTGCATGTACTACAGATGTGTATGATACCTTAAATCTGGAAAAGGAAAGGCTACTTTGTTGGCATCGCTACCTTAAGTTGCTTTGGATAAAAGTGTCTACCAAATGCAGAAAAGGTAAATGTAAATGTAAAGCGATCTTTACATTCCCCTTTAAATAGTCATTGGCAGCCAGATTGAAATGCTGTGATTTGCCTTTCTAAGGATCTTGATCTTATTTTATTTGGTCATATGAATACCTTTTAATGCATTGTAAGTCGCTTTGGATAAAAGCGTCTGCCAAATGCATAAATAAAAAATATCAAGAACGGCCAGAGAAGGACTTCTTCCAATTGCTCACACTTCTCGTCTTGTCTGTTCAGCTGTATTTATCTCTGATATCCTTCAAATCTTGAGCTTCTGAACGGGACCTTCTGATTCCAGAGGTCCCATTCCCAACTTTAGCACTCCATGTTCCTGATGACTGTAAACAAGGTGCCCCTTCAAGGCGTAATTGAATGAATAGTTTGTTCAATAATGCATCAGGGCCAGGTGCTGGTACCCTGTACCAAGGCAGACAGCTCCCCCTCCCCCTAGGTCACATGGGCCTCCCCATCATGAAATTTTTATCACCTCACTCTTGGGAATCTGCAGTTTGATCCAGATAGTCTCGCACTGAAGCAGATGGCAGCTGCTCGATGTTTGCGTCATGCCCAGAGGTCGACCCCTTTGGTGCTCCCAACGCTCACTGAAACCATTTCTTAGGGTAAGACAGGTAGCAAACTACTGTTAGTGACTGTGGAAAATTTGTTTGATTAGATTGTCAAATGTTAGATAGACAAACATGTTACTGCACTTGTAAGTTGAAATGTACCAAATGTTTGGCAACCGAAACTGTAAAAAATTTTTAGTGTGTTTGGATAAATAGGTGAAAAGACCAAATAAAATTTATCGAACAATTACGTTTTTGATAAATGAGAGGCGTGCACGCATTGTAAATGTCAGCATTGTGGTAATTTAAAAAAATTCAATTTTAAAGTGCCAGTCAGGTCCAATTTCTAAGCTTCCTAATACTCTTAAGGAGTCCCCAACAACAGGTTTAAATGCATGCAAGGTTAAAAAACACTTAACGTAATAATCATACTTGCAGGTTGTGGTTACGTGACGCATGTTGTTCCAAATAAAGTGGGTACTGAACCATCTTTCATGTCCAAAAGTTTAGTAAATCCCACCTTGAAAAAGTAATTTTAACCACTGATTCTTCACATGTTCATTTTTTGGTAGTGAAAACAACACAAACTTGCATTTACAGCTCGAGTGTCTTCTGGACATGATGTTAACACAATAACTAGCGGAAATGTCTGTGGGCCGGTCAGGGTTTTCATTTCTCGTGGGGAAGACTGTAGGTGGAGATTATACGAAGTTTTGCCTTCATACGTAAGCAGACAACAGGCGGGAGATTCGAAAATATTTTAACTAATTTCAGTGATTCAGAGTTGCCTCCATACTTCAGAAGTCAATAACTTTATGGGTCGTGCACTTTTTGGTTGAACTACTTTTCACATCGTTTACATTAAAGGATTAGTCCATTTTCTTAAAAATCCAGATAATTTACTCACCACCATGTCATCCAAAATGTTGACATTTTTCTTTGTTCAGTCGAGAAGAAATTATGTTTTTTGAGGAAAACATTCCAGGATTTTTCTCATTTTAATGGACTTTAATGGACCCCAACAATTAACAGTTTTAATGCAGTTTAAAATTGCAGTTTCATAGGACTCTAAGCGATCCCTAACGAGGCATAAAAATATGCACTTTTAAACCACAACTTCTCTTCTTCCTTCGGCTGTGTGACGAGCCAGCGCAACCTCACGTAATTGCGTAATGCCGTAGAAAAGTAACGTGTTACATATATGAAACGCGCATTTGCGGACCATTTTAAACAATAAACTGACACAAAGACATTAATTAGTATCATTTAACATACAACAACATTGGAACGGTCCTCTTTCTCCACACTTGTAAACACTGGGTTGTAGTTTCGCATACGTCATCCGTGACCTCTTGACGTGATGACGTATTACGTGACGCGCGCACACGACCAGAGGAAGACGAGAAGTTGTGGTTTAAAAGTGCATATTTTTTATTTTTCTTGCCAAAAATGACAATCGTTTTGCTAGATAAGACCCTTATGCCTCGTTTAAGATCGTTTAACTGCAATTTTAAACTGCATTAAAACTGTTAAGTGTTGGGGTCCATTAAAATGAGAAAAATGTTTTCCTCAATAAACATAATTTCTTCTCGACTGAACAAAGAAAGACATCAACATTTTGGATGACATGTTACGTAAATGGACTTATCCTTTAATTGACAGCTACATGACAGACTGCAATACAGGTGATTTCCGATAGTGGATCTGTCTAGCACTTAAACAGTTTCCAAATATGAAATAATTGCAGTGTTAAACCCGAAAAACAAACCTTTTGTAGATTATTTCAAAAAGGGAGTTTTTACTATTTAAAGGCAGGATAGTCAGGAATTATCTAAAAAACTTTTTAAAAACTTTATATACAAATACATAATTAAAATGTAAGTAGTAAAAACTCGAGTGTCTGTAGACCTTTCACGACTTGCGTTTGGCACTCTTAAATTTTGGATATTATTGAGCGTGATTATATATTAAGTTTAGTTTAGCTTTAATTCGCTTCTGTTTGCCTTGAGAAACCAATGGGTCAGGGTTTAGTTGGTCAGTCACTTTTCTAGGCCATCTGAAAGTAGCCAATAATTCTGAACAATTTGTTTTGCACACAGCTGAAATCAGTTTTACTCTTGTCTACTGCCAGTTCACAGTACAGTTAAAATAAAAGCGCTAGTAAAGTGCTTGCAACCACACTGTTTCTTGTGGTGGCATTAGCCCATTAGCTTTGTCATGACATCACTTGTGGCTCAACAGCGATTAGCTTCAGGGTGTTTCATTCAAATATATTTTTGCATATATTGCATCATTTTTTTATTGAATAGTATTACATTTGAAATTAAAGTCATTTCAGAGAATTGTTTCTAAACACATTATAAATGTTAGTTATGTATTGCTGAAACAAGTTACAAAAGCTGTGAACTATGTAGTACCGAATTGTTTTGGACGATTAATCGCGATCCATACAAATACCTGTCTGATATTGATTCTGAATAGCAAAGGTGATATTATGCATAGCTCTTTCATGTATTATGACTATCTGATCAATAGGAAGTCCTTATCGATCTAAGATCCTTGTGAGTTTGAGTCGTTTATAACATGCATTTGAAAAAGCAACACTTATCAAACAATATCATTATGAATATTCTTTATTATCTTGAAAATACTGTAAAAGTTTAGAAGAACAGCAATATAAATATACTTATAGGCATTTCTTGGTGCTGCTTTTGTAAATGGTACTTTTTCTGTGGCGCATATTGAGTTTCGTCACGAGAGCGCCATCTGGCTTTTTGGATGTAGCAGCATTTCACTGTAATTCATTGAGTACCATAGTAAGCAGAATCACACGATTTATCTTCCCAACCTTGGTGGAGTTACACCGTCAAAAGTTTTTCCACATTTCTGTGTTCAGCGTTATTTGGGCGGGGCTAAAATGTTGAAAATTGAGAGAGACGGCGGCTCTTCTGGGAGTGGGCGTGGTTTCAGTGGCAACAACTGACACGCCCCCCAGAGTTTTAGAGCAGAGAATCCTGCCTGTATTACCAAGATTTTGGTAACTTATTTTGTTTACCGTTTTTTATCATTCAAATTTGTCTGGGTGGTTAAAACACATTTTTTTGTGGTGTGACAAACTGAGAACACATTTATTATCCGACTTAAACACAGACTGTAATGCATAACCAAGTAACATTAATAAAAATGGAAAAAGAAAAGAAATCACTTAAGTCCTCATTATGATCAAATAAAACCGAACACAAGCAACGCGATGCAAATCAATTTAGCCGATTAGTGGTTTATAAATGTCAGCCATACATTTTTTGGCTATACAAACTATCCTATGTGTCTTTGTAGGGAAGTTTTTCTATTCTTACTAACATGGTGGTACTTTGGTTTAATTCAAACGTTTTTCCACTCTCTGTTTCTACTTCATGGTGACTTGATGAAGGTGATTATAGATCTCATACTTCAGCTTTCTCCAACTATAATAGAGCTTTTGGCCAACATATAATGTGAAGGGTATGATTTAGTTCAACATTTTATGAGTAGATGGGGTCGACTTGATGATTACTGAGATCTTTTTTCAGAAAAGACCTTTTAGGTGGACTTTGTTTGAACCTCTCATCCACAGTTTTTTGGTAGTCATTGAGCTCCACCCACCTCCATCTCCCGGTGGGAGGCATTGTCATTCTGGTCACTCTCCCGTGCCAGATCGTGAGTGTTTGTGCTGTGATGGAGAGCTGGATCTCCTCCCTGTCTTTCATATCCAGCTTTATCAGCCATTGACTGGATGATCAGCGAGATCTCTCCTCCGCTGTTTATGAACCTGCCACACTGGGCACCTCCTTCTGACTCATTCACCTCCTCGCTGTGGCTTGGGAAAACTGCTCCTACGCTGAATTTTGTCCTCTTCTCCAGCTAACATATTCTCGTCAGATACATTACAAGTTTATATATAACAACAGTAAAAGATGTCTTTTGCAGAAATTTTTTCCAGGGTTGCCACGGGGCCTTGAAATCCTTGAAAGTTTGTGAATCTGGGGGAAAACATTCAAGGCCCTGGGAAGTTTTTGAAAATATACATACATAGATACAGGTCATTGAAAGTGCTTGAATCTATAGAAGTTTCCTGGAAAAAAATCCATATTATTCCCTGTGTAGTGTTAGGATAATATCATAAAAAATTCTAGACTTTTTAAGAATACAGGCTAAACTGTTTGCTTTAAATACTTATATCTTTTGTATGCGAATGTTAATTCATATCAAAATGCTTTTTTGCATAGTTGTGTTTGACACATGAAAACATCTTGGGTTACGTATGTAACTGTTGTTCCCTGAGAAGGGAACGAGACGCTGAGTCTCCCTTGCCTTACTTCCTGCGTCCCTGTAAAGCCATCTTTGGCAATATTTCAGGTAGCGATATACCTCCTTGCCTGCGTCACCCTGTCTTTGTCGTTAAGCCTCACCATTGGTTGAATTTGATACATTCAGATGCACTTAGAGGCGTCCCCAAAGTGTCACCGCAGTGAAGCAGCGCGAGTTCCCTCGAAAGGGAACTGAAACAATGCATCCTCAAAGGTAACACAATGTAACCTTGCTCTCACTTGAAATGTGTCCCCACATTTAGTCCTTGAATTTGAGGGTATTAAACCTGGAAAGTCATTGAAAGGTCCTTGAATTTAAAGTTAACTAAGGTGTGGGAACCCTGTTTTTTGGAGTTGTGGCTCGCTTATAGTGACTTGCAGCATAAGTCATATTTTTTAGTACACAGTTGATGTGTCCTAAATCCACCTGTATGCACAAAAAGTATGTGCTATTTTTGCCATGTGAAAGCATATACATTTTAGTAGGGATGGGCAATATGGCCTAAAATCCATATTGCATTATACATTGCAGCCTCTTGCGATAGCGATATGTATTGCGATATAATAATTTCAACAGACTCGTTTCAGAACAGGTTATATAGACCCTTACAAAAGCCAAACTGCTAAAAAAGTAAGTAAAAGTAAACCGTTATGGCCAGATTAGTCTTGTTACCTTGTACTTCTTAGCTGGAACTTTTGCCTGACACACTCTACAGCATGGGTGTCCAGACTTTTTTGTGTGGTGATCTACTTTTAAAATGATAAAGCCGACAAGATCTATCTGCTAAAAACACAGTTAATTATTTAACACTAAACACTTTAAATGCTTGTGGGGACTATACTGCATATATATATTGCATGTTTCACAATTACTAGACCATAATGCCAATTTCGCGCGTGGAGCAGCAGTTAACTTATGTAACTTATGGCTTAAATCCAAAAAATAGATGTTGCATCGGTCTTTTTCACGAGTTCCTCTGTTTCGCTGACGCTTTCATCCATGTTTATTCGGCTGCAGCTCGTGGCTAAAGTTCGCGGGTAGATTGTTTCATCAACACGCATTATCGCGATAGTGCAATAGATTGAAAATCTCTATCGTATGCCAATTTTCTATCGTTTATATTGCATATCGTTTATATTGCCCATCCCTACATTTTAGTGTGTTGTAAGAGTTTGCGAGTACTTTGACATACAATTGTGATTGTTGTTGTCTAGATGGACATTGTGATCAAAAAGTATCACACACAATAAAATACAATGTGTGATTTTCATGATATGTCTCCTTTAAGGGTCGCAGTGAGTTGTGGATAATATTAGTTGTTAAAGTGCATGAATCTTTGTATTTTCACCACAAATAGTGGACCATCCAGGTACTTTAGGGGGACTCATTTTAAGTACTATAATTTGGGACATACTAATTATAATTTTAAAAACTATTTAGGATGGATGGTATGCAAATTGGAAGGCAGGGAGTGTTCAATTCAATGATAAATAATTGCAGGTTTTCTCATTCTCGAAACGTCATATTGCACAATGACATTTCTCCACATAGCCACGCTGTTTCATGTACCATCAGTGGAAGAAGCACGTCATCCATGGTGGAAATAAATGATTTTTGCCTCAAATGCGCTGCAACCAGGCAAAAACTATGTTTTTACCAAATTGTCCCTATCTCTGGATGTAATTTGTCCAGGAGGGCCTTGCAGAGCTATTTTCTCTCTTGGTTGATGGAAGCAAAAAGGATGGAAGGGACGGTATGGTTTCAGCCCCGCCGTACACGGCGAGCTGGGTAATTGCCAGCCGAAGCGGCTAAACAACGAACATAATGGATACAGAAAATGACAAAAATACGAGGACCACGCTGGTGCCGACATATTGGCGTGACAACTTCAGCCATGCTTGCTTTGGCTGGTCTTTCTGTTCCTTCAGTGTTGCCTTTCAAGAACTGTGGAGATCAGAAATGCGGCCACTGTGGTTAATCTGTGTTTTTATTTTTATAAAGGAAGGGTCTGTGATTTAATCACATTTAAATTAACAACGCATAAGTGCGGATGACCGAGTTTGACACATGCGCAGTACAAAGGATTTTTATACTCTACCAGATTGTCAGGACAGCACTGATATGCATCATACACTGTGAAAAAATACTTGTTGCACTTGAATTTTTAAGTTTAATCAACTTGAATTTACAGTTCATTTTAACTTTCTTTACTAGAGAGGAGTTGATATAAATGATAAAAATAAAGTTATTTCAACTTTTTATTTTTACAATTTAAAATAATAAATTTCAATTTGATACAGTGGGACATTTGCAAATTTAAAATACATGAAGGAAAGGAAATAATTTCAGTTCTTGGAAGAAAAGGTAAAAAAACTGGTGTTTGCGTGACCGAGGCAGCAAGCGCGGGTGATTTACATGTTAAGTCAATGCAAAGACGCGATTAGGCATCCTGCGGTGCGGTACGCCCGGCGCGAATGGCGCGGAACACGTGGAAGGCGCGGCAAGTTGCCTTTGAAAAATCTGAACTTCTGCGGATTTCTGCGTAGCGATAACCAATCGGGACTTTGCTGTAGTAGTGATGTGATTACAGGAAGCGAGCGGAGTCTCAACGGAGTCGCAGAAGTCCCTCTCATGATGTGAATTTCCGCGTGAATGTCTCGAATGACTAGAATTTCATGCACGGCTTTCACGCGCAAATGAAGCAAGTACACTCAAATGTTCAAGCGTCCAACTACGGGCGAATAGCGCATTTTTGCCGCCTCTACTGTGGCTGGTGTAAACGCAGCATAATACTATTGTATATATCATTGTGTATAGTGGACTCTCCTCAATTTTCTCGCACATGCGCTGCATGCGGACGGCCATGGACCATCCTGAGCAGCACACAAATTTTGCCAAAGTATACATTGTACTCTTGTACAAAAACCTGTAAAAGTTATCAGACTGCTGTCATGTTGTTGACATAAGTTTGTTGGTTTTTGTTTATTTACCCTCATGTTTTTCCTGTAAACTGTATTTTTCTTTGGATCATTCAGCGTGTTTTCCAATCAGTTAAAGTGGATTGGGAGTATAGATGACTGTGCACTGCAAAAAAAACCTTTCTTACTTAGTATTTTTGTCTTGTTTTCAGTACAAATATCTAAAAATTCTTAGATCAAGATGCATTTTCTGGATGAGCAAAATGACCTAAGAAAATAAGTCTAATTTTGTGGCAAGCAATATACTATTTTAGCGAAAAATACAAAGCAGCAAAAAAAATCTGCCAATGGGTTAAGATTTTTTTTTTGCTTGTTTAAAGGAAAACAACACCGTTTTTCAAATGTTACTATGTTCTTACCTCAACTTACATGAATTAACACATCCATATTTTTTTTCAGTCCATGCACTTAATCTTTGTACAGCACTTTGTGAATGTGTTAGCATTTAGCCTAGCCAAATTCATTCCTTAGGATCCAAACAGGGATTAAAAAACAGGCCACAAAACACTTCTCATTTTTTATACGTTTAAAGTCGGCACCTTTTGTTTTGTGACACCATACTTACTTGTGTAACTAACCATTCATGTAACAGTCTTTAAATAGGGAAAACATGGAAGTGTTTGGGGCTTCTAATTCATCCCTGTTTGGATCCTAAGGAATGAATGGGGCTAGGCTAACTGCTAACACATTCACGACGCGCTGTACAAAGATTAAATGCATGCATTGAAAAAAGAGGTATGTTTTAATTTGTCTAAGTTGAGGTATAAACATAGTAAAATATAAAAAAATGGTGGTGTTTTCCTTTAAAGCACAAAGTCACTTTAAAATTACAAAAATTACTTCAAAACAAGACAATGCATCATACTTTGTTTCACACAAGTGATACTGTTTTGGAACAACATAAGGGTGTTCATATTTCTATAAACTATCCTTTTAAATGATACTGAATGTGATGTCATCAACCTAATGTCCCTTTCTGTGTTGTTTTTTTCTAGATTAGCTTTATATGTGTACGAGTACTTGCTTCACGTTGGGGCCCAGAAGTCAGCACAGACCTTCCTGTCTGAGGTAAGACACACACGCACACGATAAGCAAATGAATGCAGCTGGTTACAATAAAATGAAGTGTGCAAAAACCAAATAAAACGAGATTATTGTGGGTGCTGTTTCATAAGAGTGGAGTATAGTATGATATTGTCATTTGTTTATGCGTGTCTTTGACTTTCTTCTGCACCAGTAATATGGCATCACTTACAAAAGCATGTTTTCTATCAAGCTTGTTCTTTTCTGTAATGCTATAAAATCCAAATTGAACTCACTTGCTTCATTTGAACGTCCCATCTGAATCTGAGCTGAATTTTATTTAAGGACTTTTAAATGAGAACTTTTGAAGCCTTGCAAATTTTCTTTTGTTTTATTAATTACACAAAATTAATTTACGAGAAAAAACTGTTAACGCCAAATGTCAGCGCGTTTAGTCACCAAGCGTTTGCGGACGGTCGGCTCCACCCATTTCTCTGTTATCCCAGGCTCTTTTTTCCCACCCTGTTAATGTGCTGCAGCTATTTTTTTCGACTTTCTCCAGTACTACTCAAAAACACCAAGTTGATCTGATGTTTATCGTGCCGACAAGGTGAAATTGACTGATGATGTGTTCTTAACCTCCAGACCTGCTTCAGTAATCCACTTTCAGCCACAGCGAACAAACCTCTCCGTTCCATTTTTTTTCTGGGTACATTTTCCCGTTTAATCATCCGTATATAATTGTTATAATAGACTAATTCTTTCCTAACACTTTCCGCGGTCAGTTCAGGTCCCTCCGTTCACCTTTTGTGAAAGGGAATGTTTTGCTAAATACACTGAGATTATGACCTCAGTGAGAGTTACCCCGGCCATTTTGGCACAAGCATAAAGGATCGAGGGTAGGAAGAAGCGCTGAAGCCCTGTAAGAGATAGGACAACTGTTGGCCAAAACTAAAACAAATGATTAATTTTTAAGGAAGTATAAATCCTGTGTGTTGGGATAAAGACTTCCCATTATGTTTTCGGGACAGCATGGAATAAAACACAGATACAGCTGCAGCCTACTTGCATCCTTAACTCTTCACTAGTTAAGAAGTTATATAAGGGTAGAGAAACCTAAAATTGCTCAGTGCATTCATTTAATTCTTACTATAATCACTGTAAACTAGGGATGCATAACGATTAATCGCGATTGATCTATAGCAGAATAAAAGTTTTTGTTTACATCATATGTGTGTGAACTGTGTATATTACTATGTATAGATAAACGCGCACACACATGCATGTATATATTTAAGAAATGTTTACATTAGGATTATTAGGAACACCTGTTCAATTTCTCATTAATGCGGTTATTTAAACAAATAATCACATGGCAGTTGCTTCAATGCATGTAGGGGTGTGGTCCTGGTCAAGACAATCTCCTGAACTCCAAACTGAATGTCAAAATGGGAAAGAAAGGTGATTTTAGCAATTTGGAACGTGACATGGTGGTTGGTGCCAGACGGGCCGGTCTGAGTATTTCACAATCTGCTCAGTTACTGGGATTTTTACGTACAACCATTTCTAGGGTTTACAAAGAATGGTGTGAAAAGGGAAAAACATCCAGTATGCGGCAGTTCTGTGGGCGAAAATGCCTTGTTGATGCTAGAGGTCAGAGAGAATGGGCCGACTGATTCAAGTTGATAGAAGAGCAACTTCGGCTGCAATAACCACTCGTTACAACTGAGGTATGCAGCAAAGCATTTGTGAAGCCACAACATGCACAACCTTGAGGTGGATGGGCTACAACAGCAGAAGACCCCACCGGGTATCACTCATCTCCACTACAAATAGGAAAAAGAGGCTACAATTTGCACAAGCTCACCAAAATTGGACAGTTGAAGACTTAAAAAATTTAGCCTGGTGCCCTGGTCTGATGAGTCTCGATTTCTGTTGAGACATCCAGATGGTAGAGTCAGAATTTGGCGTAAACTGAATGAGAACATGGATCCATTGTGCTTTGTTACCACTGTGCAGGCTGGTGGTGGTGGTGTAATGGTGTGGGGGATGTTTTCTTGGCACACTTTTGGCCCCTTGTTGCCAATTGGGCATCGTTTAAATGCCACGGCCAACCTGAGCATTGTTTCTGACCATGTCCATTTTTTTATGACCACCATGTACCCATCCTCTGATGGCTACTTCCTGCAGGATATTGCACCATGTCACAAAGCTCGAATCATTTCAAATTGGTTTCTTGAACATGACAATGAGTTCACTGTACTAAAATGGCCACCACAATCACCAGATCTCAACCCAATAGAGCATCTTTGGGATGTGGTGGAACGGGAGCTTCGTGCCCTGGATGTGCATCCCACAAATCTCCATCAATTGCAAAATGCTATCCTATCAATATGGGCCAACATTTCTAAAGAATGCTTTCTGCATCTTGTTGATTCAATACCACGTAGAATTAAGGCAGTACTGAAGGTGAAAGGGGGTCAAACACAGTATTAGTATGGTGTTCCTAATAATCCTTTAGGTGAGTGTACATTTGTATATTTATGTAAAAAAAATCTTAAAATTATACATGCATGTGTGCATATTTATATATACATAATTATTATACACAGTTCTCACACACATATGATGTAAACAAAAACTTTTATTCTGCTATAGATTAATTGCGATTAATCGTTATGCATACTGGAAACCACTTTGCAACAGCATTTCTCCGATCAGCCTGAAGCATTTTTAAAGTCCGGTGTCATAGAAGGATGGAGTGAGGAAACACTAGTGTAATGATGTAGTGGAGAATGTGAAATGATGTATGGGGTCTGGATTAGGTCAGGGAACAGTCTGTGGAAGGTCTGACGGGAAAGTATGTTTTGCACATTATCTACGATCTCATAGTCCATCTCTTTCTGTTTCACTCTCTTTGTTTCTCATTCTTTCTTCGTTTGTTTGTTTCAGATCCGATGGGAAAAGAACATTACACTAGGGGAACCTCCTGGATTCCTGCATTCATGGTGGTGGTAGGTCACAATTGTTTTCATTCTTTTGCTCGCAAAGCTTTTCATAAGTATTCCTATGTCCGATTGTCTGTGTGCAAACTAGTGGGTGTTACCAAATGAGCTTTCATTTTTAAAGAGCCACTATCTGACGATTCACGATTTTACATTTCCTTTGGTGTGTAAGTGTGTATTAGTACATGTTGAAGGTGGGGTGCATGATTTTTGTAAAACACTTTGGATATATATATATATATATAGGCCGATAAATATTCATATTAATTTCACAATGAAAAACTCCCAGACCGCGGACATCTTGTCTTTGCGCTAGACTAGACTCTTCTTAAGCCCGCAACATGTGTCATCTTCGTGCTATGTCACAGAAAGCACCAATCAAAACTCCACATGGCCAGCAATGAGCAAGTGAAGTGGTTCAACAAACCAAAATAATCCATAATTTATCGGATTTCATTTATCGGCCTAATTTTGCTATCAGACCGATAATATTAAAAATAAGATGTTATCGGCCGATAACGATATGTCGGCCGATATATCGTGCATCCCTAGTGCTCTTTAATATTTTTGTACCCAACCATGTGACGTTTTTTTTTTTGTAAAGTGCCGAAATGCCAAAGAAGAAGAACATATTTTATGCTTTAATGTAGTTTTTGTTGTGGGCGGGGCTGCCCAGCTGACCCAATCCGCTTGTTAAGTCTGACGCCGTGCACCGCTTCCGGGTTCAACCGGTCTTAAATGCCATAGGGAATTAACAAAAAATCACGCTAATATACACTCGTATCATAATGCAAAACTACCGAAAACACCCAATCCTAATTTTTATCTTCCAGACATGGACACATGGACATGAATTGTTTTACAAATTATTAATATATTGCTGTCTGTGATTCGTTGAGCCTGTACACTGCTTTGTACACTGTGGGTTTATAAAAATTTTGCTTAAATGTGTAATATGAATAAATATTGCTCATAAACGGCTGTTTACATAATATCCTCTATTGAAATGAGCGGAGGCTTGGACCCGGAAACAATATTCTTCGTGTCAGTAACCGAACATGAAAGGTATTTAGTGATGTCCGCTTTATTTTTTTTTTATTTTTATTTTTATTTACCCTTTATTTTACCAGGTGATATCCCATTGAGATATTCAAATCTCTTTTGCAAGGGAGCCCTGGAGCAACAGTTACACAAATTACACAGAATCACAGAAACAGACACAACAAACAATACAAATTTACAACCTACATAAAACAATTTAAAACACAAAGAGGTCATTTAAAACATGTACATTGTTCAAATTTATAACATTTAAGTAATTGTTTAAAATGTTCAAGTGAAATAAAAACAGAAAGCTTTAAATCTTTTTGGAGCAAGTTCCAACACCAAGAAGCAGCATAACTAAAAGCAGTCTTACCAAGTTCAGTTGTTGTACGTGGGATTTTTAACGCCAGAATATTAACGGAGCGGAGATTATAAACGGAATGATTCCAGGTCAACAGACTGTTAAGATAACTTGGTAAATTACCGTTAATAGTTTTATAAATAAAAATATGCCAATGGAACCATCTACGCAAACCTAAAGAGCTAAAACCAGTTGCCTCATAGAGATGACAATGATGAGTACGAGATTTGGCGTTAGTAATGAACCGTTTATCATGTCGCATCTGGTGACATGGTGTTACAATGCATTTGATAAAGTTAACGATAAAATATCCTCAAAGAGCTCAAGGTTTATATTCACTTTCTCTGTATTGATTTACACTAATCTAGGCTTAGTGTTGGCTGTGACACTGGCAGTCAGACTGTACGTTTAACCTGCTGTGGTTTGACCCGTGGCATCGGGTGTATTATCGGGTCAGGCAGCCTTACGGAAGGCACGTCTGCCCGGGCCTGTCTTTCCCATCCCACTTTTACAAACAAAAGGCCCAGATGGTGGGGAAAAGGCAAGGCCCATCCCTCCTCTTTCATAACCTTTGTCTTTGCTTCTGTTCTTTGTTCCTGGTAAAGACCCCAAACACAGATTAACTCTATGCATACCATTTTCTTTTGGGCCAAGTGTCTAAATCCCCCACCAGCATAGTTATATTCCTCTAGAAGGTCCCTTTATTGGGGGTGACCAATGACAAACTGAGGACCAGCAGGGGTCAACAGCTCACCGGTCTGTAGTGCGTATATGGGAATAAAAGGAGATTGGTTTAGGTTTAAGGAAATAACTCAAGGCATTAAACGTGACTGAGTGTGTGTTGTGTTTCGCTTTATAAATGTTCTCAATTACTCCCCCTATATTGTTTCTACTGTATGTGTTTGAGAAATATTGCTTTTTAGACAACAATAATGTATTGCTATTTTCACACCAAGCAACAATTAATTGATAAAATTGATAAAAATCGATAATGAAATTCATTGTGACGTCACATCATCACCGTCAGACAGCGTGAACTGTGCCCTTATAATTTAAGTCAGGTGCGGTTTCTTCATACAGGGCAAGCTGTGTGCTTAAACGCGAGCTGCACATTTATCAAGCGCTGCTTCTTACTGTGCAACCAGCTTGTTTAAAAGCAAGGCAGCATTGCCAGGTCCTCTGCCTGAGTTCTGAATTGGACTACTTTTAGCTTGGGCATATTAAAACCTTGCATTGAACTAACAAATTAAATTTCTAAATGCATTTATGAACTATTTTTCTTTTTTACCACCAGTAAGTGTTTCTGTTTAACTTATTTGATTTGGGATGCTTTTGGACAAAATTTTGAATGACCATTGGGCTGGTTTTGTTATGCGGATCTCAGGCAACCCTGACAAGACAATGACAGAAGCAAAAACGCAAATGAATGCTGGTTAATAAAGGTTTAATTTCATTCTTTAATATAAGTGAGTTTGTGAAATTGTTGTAGGCTTTTCATAAAAATAGTAATGAACCATAAACTAAGCATCTGTTTTAAAGTAAGGGGGAAATGAGCTTTAATTTTTAAAGAGCAACTATCCTCCGATTCACAATTTAACATTTCCTTTGGTGTGTAAGTGTGTATTAGTACATGTTAAAGGCGGGGTGCATGATTTTAGAAAACACTTGTAGCCAATCAGCAGTAAGGGGCGTGTCTACTAACCAACATCGTTGCCTGGGTTGCGTATGTGTGGGGTGGGTTTATCAAAAGAAGGTCCAGATTCTATTGGGGTAGCGGCGTGTTTGTTTAGATGTTTGTAAATATCAACATTGGCTTTTAGAGATCATGCACCCCACCTTTAACGATATGCAAAAGGTACAAACCCCAAAGTAAACGATGACGCGAGTTATCGTCTCCAAAGCTCATTATCTCTTTTCTTGGACTACAACAAACACACCCACATTGGCTATTTAGGGACACAACGCTTTTCAGATTGATGAGCTTTGCACAAAATCTGAGGGTTTGTAGAGAGCAGGGATATCTGGAGCTACAAAAATGTACGGTTTTGTGGAAAATAATGTTTTTCTGTTTGATTTATTTGATTGGGATGCTTTGGGACAAATTTTGAATGACCATTTGGGTTGGTTTTGTAACGCATATCTGGCAACCCTGGCAGGACAATGACAGAAGCAAAAGCGCAAATGAATGCTTGTTAATAAAGGTTTAATTTCATTCTTTAATATAATTGAGATTGTATTTGTGTAATTGTTGTGGGGTTTTCATAAAAATAGTAATGAACCACAAACTAATCATCTGTTTTAAAGTAAGGGGGAACCTAGTTTTTAATACTGAAACAATGCATGTATATCACTTTCATATCATAATGGCTTATTTGTTTTGTTAATAACAAATAATGTTAATTCTCATCAAGCTCTAAAGTTGAAGATGAAATGAATTTATTAATCTGTGGCAAAATTTCCTCGCACATCCCGAAGACTCGTTTTGTTTATGTTTTGACATTTAAAGATGTTTACATTTTTAAAAGATTTAAAAGCTGCACAAATATTTTTTATTTAAGGATTAAAATATTAGTAATGCTCACAGTTTTAAAGTCCCATACACTAAACGCAAAGAATTGCCACATTATATCTCAATCCAATATTAAATTTAATACAGTAATATTGTATCACCAGATACCTGCTGATTCCCACTTCTAACTGCTTTTATGATATTGCTTGTCTTCTGTTGGCGAAGGTTTCTCATCTGTCACAATTTTGTTATTAGCCATAAACCGTGTGGATGGTCTCGTACATGAGGCCAGCGACCGCCTGAGGGTTTGGATTATCTAGTTTCTCATATGCAAATGATGCACCACTATACTCCTAGTCATACACATGCAAAAGATCTCCTAGCTGTAAATACCATGTACGTGTTGGTGCTGTGCTGCTACTTTATCTGGTATTGTCTACGACTACATCATTTAGGATTTGCTTAACTTACCCCCAGAGATGAGCTCGGTGTTTAAGAAAATCTATTAACATGAGAATGTTGGTCCACCAATTAGCATCAGAGGGATTCGCAAAGCCCGATTGTTATGGCATTGTTTGGCTCACAGGAAGTGCCGTGACGTCATTCAGGCAAAACCACAGTTGGTTTTTTAAGACTCGTTCACATCACAATTTGTTTGGGTCTGAATGAGCCCACCTTACTTTTTCACTTACGAACATGTACCGTAGTAGGGGTGTAAATCGGATTGTTCATCACGATGTAATACAATATAGATTTTCTCCGCCATCGATATGATATTTGCCTATACATCTAACACTTCTTCAGGGCTCAACGCAAATAATTTTTTATACTGGCCCCGCCCGGTTGGGCCAGTGATTCAGGTTTTCACTTGCCTTGGCAAAATTTTCACTGGCCCCAATAAAAAAAGTCAGTGTCACATATTTAAAAATAATAATTTAAAAGTCAAATATAATTGTATACATTTACAACTGACATGTTCCAACAAAAAATACTTTTCTGACCCAACTTTTCTGCTTTACCTGTAAACTGACATCAAACTGCAAAATATTGCATTGTTTCTTTCGTCATGTTTTACCCAAGTAAATGTCTGCTTTCAAGATGTTAAATACTATACATTAATGAAAATTTATGTCAGTGACTGGTGAAGCACTGGCCCGATCGAGCAAGTGACAATACTTTTTACTTGCCCGAACGTCTCTCACGCTTGCCCCGGGCCATCGGGCAGTCCTTTATGTTTCTCTGCCAACTGCTTTAGTCAAGCGGACATTTTTATGGATTACTTTGAGCTTTCGCGTGTGGTTTAGCTTTTACACGCGGAGACATGCAAACATTAACATCACTGCGAGAAAGCCGGTTAAGGTGTTTACACAAAATTGGTGTAATGAGCAAAAAACTACCTGTGCCGATTGTTTTTGCTTACGCCATTTATAAACTTTCCCCGATAAAAGAAACCTATTTTACACGTTTACATGTTATCAGTTTATTAAACATAATCAGCTAAGACCATATCGATGTATCGTTACACTCCTCAACCGTATTACATACCTGTTTTGGGAAAATACCTTGCTTACAGTTCATCATTGAGATCTTATGTATTGCACATTGAAAAGGTTGTCATTTAGGGATTTATGATTAATAAGTTATGTAAATAGCAATAAGCCAAAAAATGGTAAGAAATGCATCCTAGCTGTCACTGGGGCACCTTTAAAAAGTGCAGCTTTGTCCCTAAAGAGTTCATATTTGTACCTGCTTGGTGGTAACAAAGAGTGCATACTAGTTTCTCAAATGGCGCTTTTCCATTGCAACGTACCCAACGGTTTGGTTTAGTTTTGGTCGGGTCAGCTTACTTTTGGGGGCTTTTCCACTGGGTGCAGTACGTGGTATCCAATACTTTTTTTTAGTACCACCTCGGTCAGGTTCCAAGTGACCCAAGCTGATTAACGTGACCCGAAAACACCTGATTGGTCTGAGAGAATCGTCACTAGTACTACCAGCATCATCGCTATAATGTAAAAGATTAGCTTTACCTTCATGTTAGCTTGCGCTGTCTCGAGCAAACATGTTGTCATCTGTGCTCTCCTACTGTATAAGTTCTCATACTCCCTTTTAGCGATGAAAAACATCCACAGGTTGAGAATCAGGAACACATAACAGTTTTTTCCAGACTTGCAGTTTATGGCGGCACATTTGCGGCCCACACGTTCGCATATGTGCTTAAATTTAACTTAAATAAGGCTTAGCGGGGGGCGTCGACTGATGCCACGGGTGTTTGTACTGAAACCGTCATGTAATACAGAGATAGTGATAAACGCGATGTGCAAACATCTATTTGTGGTGGTCAATTTTAATTTTGTGGCGGACTGAGAAATAAATGAATGTATGTGTGAATGTACCACTCTGAAGTGATACTAAACTCGATGGAAAAGCTAACCAAGCCAAAGTGAGGTGAACTGACCCGACCTGACCCAGGTCAAACCGTGGGGTACTATGCAGTGGAAAAGCGCAAAAAGTTACACATACTGGTACCAAATGTATACATATCTGTACCTTAATGAACCACATTAGGATCTTTTAAAGGGTACTGCCCCAGTTACAGCTTGGGACCATTTTTTGACAATTTTTTTGACAGTGGCAAATTAGCTTTCCTGTTTATTTAATTATTCCGATAAATGGTAATAAAAGGCCAAAGAAATAAGAACTGTATTTTACCCTTTAAAAGGCTGAATTAACTCTGCAGGATTTAATACCGATCTGATATTCTGACATGCACAGACGGTTACTTCATGGCACACATGAAGAATGTTTGAAAGCATGTTTGAAAGTCAGTTCATAGTGCAGTGCAGTTGTTCAACATTGACTTGATAAAAAAACAGATTCTTTTGACATTCCTGCCAGCCAGTTATCTGTCGTTTTGTTTTGTTCCCCATTTTCCCCCTTTCCTCTCTCCTTCCAGGTCTGTTTCTAGTTTCCTTTTCCCATTAATGCTCCCTACCCCCATACACAAAAGAGTCTCTCTCTCTCTCTCTCTCTCTCTCTCTCTCTCTCTCTCTCTCTCTCTCTCTCTCTCTCTCTTTTTCTCTCAAGTGTTCAGGAATGTTCTTTATCCTGGTAAATATTTGCATGAACAAAAAGCAGCACTTTTGCACAAACCAGCTATTTTCTTCCATTAGGCCAAAAGCGGCCATAGCAACAGGTTTCTTAAGCGGGCCTCATGTATAAGAAGACCGGTTAGTCTGATATGTGTTACGATATAAAGTACCACAGATCAATTTTGAGCTATTTCCTGTGAGAGAGCAACAGCCAGGAGTCGCGTGTTAGTCGTGTGCCTTTTCTGGAGATTTTATAGGGTAATCCATTAAATCGATATCTGAAGACCTGGAGCGATCTAATTTGGGCCAGTTAAACAGGTATTTAGTTTCAGTGCAGTAATTAAAATGCCATTTGGAAACAAACCTTGTCCCCCCTCCAAACAGCCCTGTAGGACCTGAAAGCTTTTAATTGAGGAAATCCCTGGCTTAATTGATCTGTAACCTGCTGCTTGTGCCAAGCGGGTGGGTGCATTAAGCGCGTGCGACTGGATCTGTGTCTTGTGAATGTACTAGCTCAAGTTTGATTGACTGCGGGTTTTTTTAGACAGTTGGCATTGCATCGGCGAAACTTTCCTATCGTAAAAATTGCGCAGTTTATGGCACAGTAGCAGATTTTATAAATATTGTTTGGTTTTGAGGTTTCTTCTAGTTTTCATTTGAACAGTTTTGACTTTTATTCATAAGGGCATTGTAGTTAACTTCATTGCTAATGTATCCATATGAGAAAAGCCTCTATTAGGTTATTCAGTAAATGCGAAATTGCATTGCATTTATGCATTTGGCAGATGCTTTCATTCAAAGTGACTTACAGTGCATTCAATAGAGGGTATGCACGTGACGTCACCTTCGGCGAAAGTGACTGCGGTTACGCCCACTGAGTGGCAAAAGACAGAGCGCAGCATTTAAGTACAGCGTGAAATCAGCGAACACACTGGGAAAACGCGTCGAAATGGGAAAAGATGTTGTGCGATAGACTGTACTAACAGATTAACAACAATTCGGAGCTATCGTTTACAGATTACCAAAAACACAGAAAGGAGAAGTAAATTGATAATTCATGCCAACGTCCACTGACCACAGGTGGGTTGACAAGTTGCTAGGGTCACTATCAACCAGAGGTTTTACTTTCTACTTAAAAGTATTTTTCAAGTATTTGTATTTTATCAGTGTTTTTCTTTGGAAAACATACACTGTAAAAGTGTTTCTGTGCCTTAGTAGATTTAACAAAAATAAATTGAGTAAACTGTATTAAAAATTTTAAATTCTTGTTTTTTAAATCAAAATATGAGTTAAAATAAAATAAAAATTGGAATAATTTGAGTAATTCTAAATGAACACATTATTGAGTAAATTCAACTTAATTTTATTATGTATAATCCATTTCAATTTGTAAGAAAGAAATTAACTTAATAATTTTGTGTAAAAATTACCTGAATTTTTTTGTAAACATAACTAACTAGGCAGTGGACTTGCAGATCCCAGCATGCTTTGCATGGGACTGCATTTGGAGAGTAAAATTTGAATTAAAACGTTTTTTTTTGTTTTCAACTAAAAAGAAAGACTTGTTAGTGTTTAATGTTCATTTATCTTCGATATTTGGAAGAGTTTCTTTTCTTCTTTGAGTTTTGTAGTTACCATTGTTCAGAAGACTGGTGCTTGTGCATAGACTGCATACTGAAGTATGTTACGCTTTACAGCTGCCCAAAACTAAACTGAGTGGGTGCGTTGATTGAATAAACGTTTCATGCCCTCATCTCATGGAATAAAAAACAACAACTAACCATAAATATGTTACCTGTACCAAGAAAAGTAGGTTTATCTAACTGAGTAATACTAGTACAATTAGTTAACTCAACTCAATTTTATTGAATTCATATTAAGTAATGTTAGTGTGTTCAATATACTTAAAAAAGGTTGCAAGTTGACTCAACCTAAAACTTCCCATGCAGTCACTTGCCTCACTTTTTATAAGTAAGATCTAGGTATTACTTTTTACAGTGTACAACGCAGATTATCATAATTATAACTCTCTTACATTTCATAAATAAAAATGTATGATTTACATTTAATATTTAAGTACTTTCTCTCAAGTAAAAGTACACAATTTTAATGTAATTAGATATTAAATAAATTTTAATATGCAATATAAAAGAATACACCGTATGATTATGCTTTAGAATGTAGTGAAGTAAAATTTTTCCCAATACAAACACCCTAATAAAGCACAGATGATTGGAAAATGTAACTAATGTAACTAAGTATTGTCCACCTCTGCTATCAAGTCCAACTAAATTCAATTTAAGATGATAATAGTCAGTTTTACTGCCATTTTCGCAGCTGCCGCTATGAAAACCAGCCATTTTGTTAAACATTTTCCCACTCAACCGGGCGAGCTCTCGCGTGGTCACGTGAAAAAGTGATGTCAATGCATACCCTCTATACATAAACTTTTTTGTTACTCTGCGTGTTGCCTGTAAATCAAACCTATGACCTTTTTGTTCAGCTAGCGCAATGCTTTACCAGTTGAGATATAATGATACTGTCCTACATTCGGTTTTCACTATTTTTTAAATGGTTAAGCTGTGTACACCTGCTGGCTATATTTTACTATATTTATTAAGTTAAAGGCAAAGGAAGATGTTTGCAATCAAGCAGGAAGCAGAAGCACCATTGGCTTCCATAGTAGGAAAGAAAAATACCATGGAAGTCAAAAACGGTTGGGTTACAAACATTGCTCAAATTTTGTACAGCTTTGTAACAACTTCAGAGCGGTGGCGGCCGGTGACTTCTTTTTTCGAGGGTGCACGGTGCGAAGTTCGTCACAACATGTATGTAGCCCGTCATGTGTGTGGTTCGTAATTTCAAATATGTGTCACGTGCATTACGTGTTTTTTCAAAATAAGTGCCTGCTGCAGACGTGTCTAAAGGGTTTATGATAAAAGAAGACGCTCGAGTTTGCCAGATACTCGCATAATCTCATGAATAATCAGAGTTTACTGTTAAGGGAGTGTCTTGCGTGTATTTTGTGAATGTGAGCGTCTCTTTTATCATAAACGGTCTAGAGGCATGTGCAGCAGGCACTTATTTTGACAAAACACGTGATGCACATAGTGAACATGACACAACAAACACATATTTTGAAAACACAAGCAAAGCACATGACACTTCAAACACATGTTTTGAATTTGCGCCCCTTCAAAGAGCAGTCACGAGCCGCCACTGATTGGGAGTGAATAAATGATGACCAAATTTTCATTTATGAGTAAAATTGTTTCATAAAGCACTTTATTACAATGTAGCAATGTTTCAAACATCTTCACAAAAAAGAAAAAAAAGAAATGCTGAAAACTGGAAAATGTATAATTGGTTATTGTGTTGTATATAACTGTCCCATTTTCTTATGTGTCCTGTTGCAGTGTATTCTGGGATTTGTACTGCGCCGCTCCAGACCGCCGTGAGACCTGCGAGCACTCCAGCGAGGCCAAGGCTTTCCACGACTACGTGAGTGACAGACAGGCCTACCAATCTGTTTTTCCCTAGGGCGAACTGGGTGGACAAGGGGTTCGTCCTCTTGTCCAATTGAGATGCAATCTAATCTGTGAGCGCATGATGTAATGGTCCACTGAATGACACATGGCAAATTTGCTTAGCAAAGCACCACTGGATGCATTATCAACAGTTCTGAAGGCCCTCCATAAGCACATAATGAAAGATTAACTCGAGCCAAATAGCGTTTTTACACGAATTAGTGGGGGTTAGATGCACTTTGCGGACAGCGTGTGTACGTGTCTCGCTCCGGATCATATTTCTTCCTGGTTTTCCTTTTAAAAACGCACACAGAATTGAATTGGGAAGGCGAGTATGGGATGTGCGCTGCACGTCTCGGCGAACACAGATTTGCTCAGCTTCTTTCATTTATACTGACAGACATGTAATCTGATTAACATTCTGAATGCTTTGCATTCACAGATGTAATATTTCAGTAACACAGAAGGCATAATGAAATGTCAGTTATTGTTGTTGTTGTTGCCGAGCCGGGACGCGCGCAGGAGAGAATCCAAGACTGACTGCTCAGTAGAGATTGACAGACTGAAAATCTTCCTTAAGGTTGCACAGATATCTGTTCAAGTGAAGAATGTCAAGTTTTTAAATGCAGATATAATCATAGCTTTTAAATGGAAGACTTGTTGAAATGAGACTGGTGTGATACAATTGCTTATGAACTTTAGCTGTTCAAAGCTCTACCTAAAAGAGTAGCGCCACTTCAAAAGGATGATTTGGGCAACTATACAGTTCAAGTTTCAAACATTTTACTGAGGAATTTATGTAAGTGCTTTAGCAAAAAATTCAAGCTTCACATTTCTGCTTTTGAAAAGCTTCAAACCACTTGACTGCTAGCCTTTCTATGTAAGCGTTTTTGTAAATTTGCCATACATTTTTTAAGTAGTGGTCGAGCAATATTGTTTTTTCCTTAAGGCTCAGCCCCCAGCATAGTCCCCTAAGTCCTAGGCCCTCGCTCTTCAGGCTTTACATTTCCCTTCCTTTACATTTTCCAACAAGCCGACCCTGGAGTCTCTAGCCCTCTCCCGGGCCGAGATACGACTGACCGACCCCATCATCTTTCAGAGGAACACATTTGGAGTTATTTTAGTAAATGTCCTTGTTCTTCCAAGCTTTATATCTTTAGAAAACGGGTAAAAGGGAACAACTTCTGACTTTGAACCCCAAAAATGCATTCATTCTTTACAGAGGTAATCCACACGACTCCAAAGGGGTTAATCGATGGCCGCCGGAAAATGTGTTTGGGGTTTAAAGCTCACATAACACACGCTGTTTATTGCATTTCTGATGCTAATCTGGAGTACCTATAGAGTCGTATGACATCCTTTATAGTTTAATCAGATTTATAAAAGAAAGATTAGCTTTACCAAATCTTTTCGATAACATACGAAAAAATGAAGAAGGAGGAGTTACTACAGCGGGAGGAGTGAGTACGAGTCATGCAACACTATACAACACTGTTTAACTTATGATTCACTACATGTTCGTGTCATTTATATAATATGCATGCGCCATTTTCCAACATAAGACAGAAGTCTGACTTACCGCATGTAACTTATGACCCGGTTGGGACTTTTCAGTGAAATGCAGTGCATCAAACACACACGCAAAACTCCGCTGCTACCCCGGATAATAAACTATATCAATCGTTTCCATAAGGCTGGCTTTCTTCTCCTTACATCAAAAAACACACTTCTTCTTTCGTGCCATCATTTGAAATCAAACAAAGCTGTCGCGTAATGTGATGTTTGTAAGTTCTAGCGTCTCCCGCTGATTGACGGGTGGGCGGGGTTTTCCAGGGGAAGTGCCCATAAAAAGAAGTGATATGTATAGAAACCCCTGATCCGTCAGCTGGACCCGTAATCGGAAAAAAACTTTCCGAAACTTGTACGAACCCTGGCGAAGTGCATTCGGCACAGAAATACTCTGTAACGCGCCTTTTCTGACACTTTGCATACGTTAGCATGAGGAAACAACTTTATAACTTTGTTAATAAGTCAGAATGCATGAAATACTATTTAACCACCCCTTTAATGTGTGTGGCACATCATGTCAAAATATGTGTTCGGTGCCTCATGGAAAGTCATGTTCATGTCTTACACTCTATCTTTGATTACACATGAGATTAAGCGAGTATCTAGCAAACGCGAGTGACATGACATGCGATGCACATAGGATCACATGACGCACAGAACACATACAGTATTTTGACATGACCATCCATGTATGACGATGCTTTCATGAGTTTTGCATTCATGCCTTCTTGGAAAGAAGCCACAAGCCACCACTGAGGTTATTAAAGGTCTTCTGTGGGTAATCGATGCGATTTTGTAAGAAAAATATAAATTTTTTTAATTTTATCAACTGTAATAACTAGCTTCCGGTAACAACACCATCTTGGACACGTGTGTTATTTATGAGAGTCACTGTGGAACGTACCTAGGGCAAACAACACTTACTATGCTAAAACTCTTGCGTGAATCGTGTAAGACCTTTTTTCCCCACAGAATACGTTTATTAACCCCTTGGAGGTGTGTGAATTACCTCTGTGAAGGATGAATTCACTTTTGGGGTTTAAAGTCAGAAGTTGTTCCCTGATCCCTGTTTTCCCCATTATAAAGCTTGGAAGAGCAAGGAAATTTATACAAAAGTAACTCCAAATTTGTTCATCTGAAAGATGATGAACATATGTATCTCAGATCGCATGAGGGTGAGTGAATCATGGGGTAATGCTGATATTTGGCTGGAGTATCCCTTTAAGTCCCAGGCCTTCGCCTCCCTTTTACTGACAGACGCCAGTTTTACTCGCAGTCTTACTATGTTTAAATGTTGAGGAAGCTTATGTATACGAGCAATGACAGAAAGAGTTATTGTGATGAGAAAGTTATGTAAATAAGAGGATTAGGGTTTAGTCAGAGGCTTTGACCTCCTGTTTATCTGGAGCTGAAATGGACTGGTGGTATTTGAGGATTGCAAGGGAATCGGACAGAAACTGATATCTGCTTAAAGTCAGGCGTTAAAGTCAACATGTAGAAGGAAACTGAAGCGATTTTGTTCTGCCTACTGCCATTACACTGACTTTGAAAGCGTTTTAGTCAAATATTTGATTTGGTTTTATTAGGGGAGTGTTTACCCACTTCTTCCATGGTGGTGATTTACAGTATTTTACTCACACATGTTGTCCCTCATTGATCTTCAGTATATTACTTGTTTAAACGACTTGGTTAAACATGATTAAATTTCAGAAGCCTTTTCATTAGAAGTGCAAATATTTCAATTTCCCATACGAATGATACATTTTTGTTTCGCTATATTCATTCGGCTTTCCTGAAGATGCCCATCTTTCACCCAAAAAATATATTCTGTCATCCGTCATGTCTTGAACACTGAGATATCTAGCAGAACTTTATCATCGCTGTTATCCTTATCATCAAAGCAAGTAGTGACATGATTATCCCCAGTCCCCATCCACTTTCATAGACGTACTGCTAAATTCCTCCTTGTGTGTTTTATGGAAGAAAACAAGTAATTTATAGATGAGCTGTCTTTTTAAAGCTGCTGTTTCCTCTGTCTTGTCTAACCGTGTGTGTGTTGTGAGCAGCTGTATCATGTGTGCTTGTCTTGGCAAGGTCTTTGTGGCTACTAGGGTGTCCTTGAGTTCAGTGATTTATCATGTTCTTATTGCGATCCCATTGCTCCTGTGTTAGGTCACAGCTCCATAGTTGCCTGTGCTGTGTACACGTTCGTTTTTGGTTCACGGGCCTGCATTTCCCACACCTTCGTTGAACCAAGACAGTAAGGAATCCTCTCGGTATAGGGGGAGATAATGGAATATAACGGTCTAATCCTCTAATCCTGGGAATGGATGAGGACTAATCCAGGGATTTTGTGGGATTGGTGTCTTGGCAATGGCGATGGAATTTTGGGATGCAACACCTCTAAAGCCAAATCCGTCGGGTTGCTCTTGTCTTTCCATTGGGGTTGAGTTGTAAAACTCTTAATGAGTGTTGATTAATGCTGCCGCAGATGACTCGCAACATATTTGCACACCTTGGATCTGGCAAAGGTCTGAGGGCGCCTGATGTTAATGCTCGCCCTGAATGTGAGCTCAGGATCATTTTTATCAAGATATATGAATGTTTAGATGTGATTTTAGAGGTTCTTGCCTTTCCACTTGTTTTTCCTATTTGGAGCTTACACCGAAAGAACTATGGACACTTATATTACAATTTTACAGACAGTATCGCTAACATACATTTTATTAAAAATTTGATAGTGCACGTCGACTTTTTGGGACTTTAGCTTATTCACCGTATATCCTAGCGTTAGATAAGTCTATACATACCTTTTTCATCATCGTGCATGCTGTAACTCTGTCTGACACACCCACTGCTAGCCTAGCTTAGCACAAAGACTGGAAGTAAATAGCTCCAGGTAGCATACTGCTCCCAGTAAGTGACAAAATTACACCAACATTTTCCTCAAATCACAACATATAAATAGGAAAATGTTGGCATTAATGGCTGGTTTAATGGCATTAAAAGCCATTTACTTCCAGGCTTTGTGCTAAGCTAGGGTAGCGGTGGGTGCTTCTTTGTTTATTCTCATGTCTGTACTGCCTCTCTTCATATGTAATAATTGTAAAGCTGCTTTTCAACGTTGTGAACTTCGCACAATTGTGAAAAGCACTAAAGGAATCAATTTGAATAAAGTTTTTAAAGTTATATGGTATGTAATGTTATAAGATGAATACAGTGGCTCAGCAGGTAGTGGCTCAACTTGGGCCATCTTTGTTCTCGCCGTCGCAAATGGAAATGCCTATGACAAAATGTGATGCAGCTTTTTCCTGAACCAAACAGGTTGCGATCATGTAGAACAGTAGCACAGTTAAGACTTTGGCCACGTGGGCATCTGGCTATGCAGTGCTAGGCAAAGCCTACGGATAACCTACGGCGTAGACCTTACGCACAACTATAACTTGCACTTTAGGGTCTTGTCCAGCAAAATGATTGTCATTTCACCAAAAGAATTAACTTTTTAAAACCACAACTTCTCGTCTTCTCATATTACAATTTCATAGTGCTTTTAAAGGAACACGTCGACTTTTTGGGACTTTAGCTTATTCACCATATCGATAAGTCCATACATACCTTTTCATCTTCGTGCGTGCCGTAACTCTGTCTGATGCACCTGCTGCTAGCCTAGCTTAGCACACAGACTGGAAGTAAATGGCTCCAGCTAGCATACTGCTTCCAATAAGTGACAAAATAATGCCAAAATTTTTCTCAAATCACAACATATAAATAGGAAAATGTTGGATGTGTGAGACGCGACACTGCAACCTTACGTATTACATCGGAAGGTCACGCATTAGATATGTGAAACACACGGGGACCATTTTAAACAATAAACTGACACAAAGACATTAATTAGTCGCATTTCACATACAGCAACGTCTGAACGGTCCTCTTTATCCACACTGGAGAAACACCGGAGCGGTACTTTCACATACACCATGCGTGGCATTACACGGCTAGTGCAAAGCAAGAAATTGTGTTTTAAAAGTACTTTCATTTTTTTGATCGTCTCACTAGAAAAGACCTTATGCCTCGATTAGGATTGTTTAGAGCCCTTTGAAGCTGCATTGAAACTTCAATTTTAAACTGCATTGAAACTGTAGAGATCCATTAAAGTCCATTAAAATGAGAAAAATCCTGGAATGTTTTCCTCAAAAAACTTGATTTCTTCTTGACTGAACAAAGCAAGACATAAACATCTTGGATGACATGGGGGTGAGTAAATTATCTGGATTTTTTAATGAAAGTGGAGTATTCCTTTAACTTCTTGGATCAAGAACTAACCAGTTCTCACCATGAATATAACATAGATGCTGTAATGGGGTGAAGAATAAATAAAGATAAGATAAGATGAATAGCTCAGCCATGTCAGTGGCATAGAGCTTGTTTACATGGGATGGCACTTTGTGGGATCACATGACCACAGTTCGATCTTGCAAGTTTAGACAAATGTACTTCAAACTTTAAAAGCATTATCTAGAAAAATTACTCTGGTTGTGAACTGGTCAACCATCACCCAAATGCCATCCTGCTTCAAACCTGGTGTGCGCGAATGAGAAGCAAATGCTATCAGTTGTTTAGGAAGATGTGCATGTATAAACCTTTCCATGTGTGATTTATATGTTCATGTTTATGTGTATTATTTTAATCTATTATAGTGCTATTATACACATTTTGGTGTACCTTGTAGTTTTTGTTCTTCAGGTTAATGCTTATCCAGGTTTTAAATCTTGAAAGCCATGGTGTCCATGTTAAGGTAGCCGATTTAAAATGTGTAAATTGTACATGTGGAGATGTATATTAGAATTGTTGGTTGTGTGTGTAGCTGTCTTCCTCCCCCAACATTCTCTGTCTCTCATGGGAAGATTGATTGGGTAATCTTGCCGTTTTCCCATGATGCCGTTCGCTGCCTGGCTTGGGGGAAGGAGAGGCAGTGTGGACGATATGACGACACGCAGGAATAATAATAATGAAGGATTTGAAGGAATTAAGCATTTACACACATGCACATCAAAGAAGTGGGAAATTGTGAAAAATGATGATGTTTATAAGAATCCCTACTAGTCAACAAATCTGAAAGATGTTTGTGCATTAAGAGTTAAAGCCGCTGGCTGTTTATTTGTATCCAGTGAGGCGTTTAGGGCCCCACTGAGCATGCCCAGTAGTTAATATTTGATCCAGACCTTCCGCAGGATGTAAAGACGTATATGTTTTTTTGTTTGCATGAAGATTTTAACATACTTTTGAATGCACTTTAATTCTATGTATTTATGCAAAATTTGGATTCCCTTGTGTAGCTGCATGACAGACGTATTGTATCAATGTCTAAATAAGATGCTGTTTAGATTATTTGATGTTTAATACCCAGCTTTGTGCACCAAAATTGTGCGCCAATGTGGGCAGGCATACCCAGTGTATTGTAATGGTGAAACAAGATCCTTCATTAACATGCCGATGTTTACTTGACACTTTATATTGCGCAAATAGGCAGGGGAGTTTTTTGTGTGCATATGGTCTGCATGCAGATTAGTCATGATCCGTGTTGTCTGTTTTGATTGGACGAGGTGGTGCACACACTTCTGAACCGCTCAGCATCAGGTTATTACTACCGTGTGTGTCGTGTCAAAACAATGGCATTTTTTGGATGCACAGGCAGCTTACACAGTTTTCCTGGCTGTTTTGATCATATCCTGATGTTTGAATCTTAAAGTATGTGTGTGTTGAAATATTTTAAGATTATGGCTATGTTGAGACCCTGTCAGAAACCCAAAAAAAGGCATTTGTAGGTTTTAGTCCTGAGTTTAAACCCTGTTGCTCACTTGGAAACATGTCAAGCATCTGTTTAAGCGGTCTGGCATGTCAAATTCTGGTTTAACCAATAACATGAGTTTGGGTTGGGACTAACGCTTTATTTTCAACAGTGGGATCCATGCAACTGTAGTTAATGGTTTTGCACAATTTGTTCTGCTTGTTTTTTTTATGAATGAAGCCCAGTCATTCTTGTTAATCCATTGCAGAAATGACATTCTTTTTTTAATTCAGCTTTAAAAGTAAAGGATGTAATTTCTGCCTCACTATTATCATTCATTAAATGCCTGCTCTCTTTTTTATGAATGCAACCTATTACAGGGACTGGGACTGCTAGACCACCCCAAAAATCAACGTTGCATTTTATCCTGTGCATTTCTTCCTCAGTCACTCCGAAACCAGTTGCCCCTGAATCTTCCCCTTTACACAAATGCTCTCTCTCTCTTTCCGGTGCTGTTGACAGGCGTTGTTGGCAGGACACTCTTGGCAAGGCTTGCGTCTGGTTCTGTTGTAGCATGTTGGCTGGTAGCAGCTTGCAACGGATGCCGCCAGTAAACTAGACTGAAGTACCAGCTGGGCATCTCTGAATCAGAAGAGTCCTTGGATAGTTTGTTTTTCCTTTGTGTGTTTGTGTGCGTACAAGTGCCTGTACGTGTACACACTCGGGCGTGTTTGCATATGCTGCGCGTGTGTGTGTGTTTGGACACACAGCCTACACCAGGCGTCTTTTCGTGAGGGTAGCGAGTCCTGTACATCTGTGTATAACACTCGACTCTTATTTAGATGGCACATGCATGTTTTACGTGTTCTCTTTTATCCGAGTACCGCCACCGTGTCTTAGTCTAATGGCAGCACAACACGGTACTTGGTTTCCAGTCGCTCTCTTACATTATTGACACAAGTTGCATTTGTTTACTCTCAAACAAGGCAATCATTAATAACATGTGCGTTGAGAGGAAATATTTATAATTGAAAAGCTAGTATGATGCTTGTTGTTTTTCCTTTAACCCAGCAAGATGATTGCTGTCAAACCACCAGGGCTGAGATCACAGGCACAAGTGTATCAGACGTATCGGTTTACATCTACAGTTTACATTTAGGTTTTCATGCATTTGACAGATGCTTTTATCCAAAGCGACTTACATCAAGCTATACATTTTATCAGTGTGTGTGTTCCCTGGAATCAAACCCATGATCTTTTAAACTGCTAATGCAATGCTTTACCAGCTGAGCTACAGAAAAACATGAAGAGTTTGGTTCCAAAATGCAATAAATGCTTTTTGACTAATTTCGGTAAAAACGTGTTTTCTGTACCAAGAAAGTGACGAGATGAAAACCACTTTTTTCTGTAACAAACGTTCACAAAGCATCTGTAGGTTATAATAACATAAAAAATTCAAATCCATAATTTGATTTTCAAAGATTTATTATAAAAACTGATTAAAAAAAAAATGTCAGCAAAATGCAATAGTTTTCAGGGCTCAAAATTAACTTTTTTATTTGGTAGCACTGGTGCTCCCAACTTTAAAGAGTTAGGAGCACCAGCAAAAATTTAGGCGCATCCATCAAAAAATTTAAAAGCACCACAACTACAATGTAAATGTTAATAGATTTATTTTGTGAAAAATAAAACACCATCACCGGGCTTTACACGTCCTATGGCCAGCATTTAAAAGTTGGTCTTCTATTTTATTTTATTTTATTTTTTGCTGCATAAATTCCTAAATTAATACCCAAATGCTGTTGAAATAGTATTGCAGCAATAATAATTTAACAATTACAGGTAACATGATTAAGATTACATAGAAAATCTAGCAAACACGTAAAACACTGATTAATTGTGACATTACAAAAGTGACCCTAATATAGAAGGCTAATATATATTGGTATTGATAACTGCATTACCAGGATGCTTTTACTACTAAATAGGCAATGTTTTTAAAAAAACAACAAAAACATACCATCAGCATTGTCGTATTCCACAGCAACATGGACCACAAGGATGTTTGTCGAACGTCCATTCACCAGCGCATGCGCACATACACCATCAAACACACTTTGACAGACAGGTCGGTGTCTCCATCAATAATAAACACACTTGTCATGACACGTCTTGTGTTTTTGGCACTTTCGCCATGTTTATACAAGGTACGTCTGGCGCTTAAAATGTTTTGATTCCGCCATTAACGCCGTTTTACAGGATTTACAGTAAACACAGTAAGTTACATTTTCATAGCGGAGACACGCGAAATCTTTAAGTCACTCTCTCTGAAAGGTTTAACGTCAACTCGTATTTTTCGGTGGTGGAGTTACATTGGAATCCGGATCGTCGTCAAAAAATACAGTAATAACCTTGGCTGTAATCAGCTCGCTCTCGTCATGCTCGCCACGCGTTCGTCTTTTCACATTTCCGCGCTTCAAGGCAACAAGGAATGACTGACGCTCATATTAGCCAATCTGCGGTCTTCATTAAACGCAAGAACTTAATGGTGAAATTTGATTGGTTATGTATCGTTGGAGAGAACACTGAACGTGGGACAGCGCCAGCACGCAGAATCACAATCAACTCGCGTCACAACAAAATGGGCAGTCGCACAAATGCTCCCAAATATATTTTAAGGTCGCACAGTTTAAATTTCGGTCGCATATGCGACCAAAATGGTCGCAATTTCGAGCCCTGAGTTTTTTTTTCAAAATGCTATAAATCTATTAAATCAATATATAAATGTGCATTCATCTTTGCCATGTCAACTAAATGAATATAACTAGTGATGATATACACTGATTGTCATATTAAGAACACTGCCATTGCTGCTGTCATCCTTGGGACGTCGTCGCTGAACTTTTTGACAGCGATCAGCTGTAAAATGTTTTGGTCCTGCTCGATTTTTGTTGACTTTGAGTAAAATAAAGGAACGTTTTTCATAGGATCCCCTGGGGTCAATGTGTTAGCATGACAGAAGCTTGATCCTGTCGGGAGAACAAGCAACAACCAGCATTTTTCAGTCGCCCAAGTGCCTCTCGCATAAGTTATTAGATTTTGATGGCTTCCGTTATTTTTCCCGTCACAGAAAACTACCACAGGTTTATGAATGCCATCAAAAGTATTATTTTGTTTTTGTTTGTTTGTTGATCATCAAGCACAAAATAGATGAGGAAAACTAGAATTCCGTGTGTATTCAACGCGCCACCATTGTTGTTTGCAATGCGTGGAATGGTGTGCTGTGATTGGTTGAGCGGATTTATTGAATTTTGCAGAGAAGGAGGACTGGCGTTTATTAAAAGATGACAAAATAACACTTTTTAATACTGACCAAATAGAATACTGATTTTGGTGGTAAAAATTTTTTTTTTAAAGGCGTTTATTGCATTTTGAAACCAAACTCTTCACTTGCACCCCTTGCACCCAGCATAACCAGTAGTAATGTGCATTATTTTAAGTGTTGTAAAGGATACAGTGTGACAAACACCAAAGAATTTGTGGATTATATTTCACCCAAAAGAAAAATACTTTTGGCTTATGCTGAAATCTCATTGGTCGAAAATACATTTTGTTTGGATGCGTGATTAAGAAGTCTGTGGGTCGTATTTCACTCAAAATTAAATGACAAAAACAAAGAAAACAAAAGCACCGCAGATCGACCTCGCATGGGTGCTCGACTAAAAAAATCATATGAGAAAATTACAAGTCCCCACACCAAAAAAAAAAAAAAAAAAATTAAATCTTTTGAATGCCTTGTGACGTTTCAAGCATGCAGGCTCTTCATCTCATTGCATCACAATTCGTCTCTATTACTATTTTCCCATAGTGCTTCCCTTTTACTGGAAAATCATAATCCCGATTGAATGAGGCACAATAATCGTTTTACCTTGATTATCTTGTTGATTTAAATCAAATCTGCACCAATGTGGTTAAAGAAGTCCCACTATGGTGAAAATCTAGGTATTTTTTTCATTTATATGTCTATGCTGTGTTTTTAATATGCTTTAGGACAAACCATGTGCAGATTCATCATTCAACACATTAGTATTTCATCCATAAAGTGTGATTGTTTCAAAGACATCTCATTTCCGCAGTTTAATATTGCCTTGGTTTGCTACGTCACACACACGTGACCGATCCCATCATCACTTTTGAACTGAACTCACGTTCAGTGTGTAATAGTCTAACCTGTTAACATCAGCACTATAAATAAAGGAAGTGAAGCGCTAAAAACAATGTGTTGCAAACGTGCAGTTCACGTATGCATTGTGAAACCGGACTTGGCAGTTTTGTGTCTAAAATTATTGAAATTAGCATCTATTTACGCATACGAAAGAGTGAAGGCGGAGACTAATTTGCATATTCATAGATCCGCTTCTACTAAATGAGGGTATTACATTCAAGCAGTTTTAAAGCATGTATAGAAATTATTGTCATGTATATATGTAAAAGTTTTTCATATCTAGTTTTAAGGGATAAATAGATCGACTACAGGGACATTTGAAACTATGTGGTATTGGCTTATGTAAAGCATAGTGCACAATAATGGGTATACCTACTTTACCAAATGTAGCCACCAGACTGTGATTTAACAATTTTAATAAGCTTGTAGACCTACCTCCCCTCTTTGCAAGGTACACTTTCATTTATTTATCAGGCTTTTAGTTTTAGCACTATTACACTCAAAATATTTTAAAACACACCAGCCAGATTTACAAGTGGCTGTTCTTCAATGCAGATGCAGGTTGGGATAGGGCTGAAATGAAGATGCGGTTAGACACAGCTGTGGTACGGCTACACTTCAGGCGGAGGTCCGTAAGAGAGCGTGTCCCAGGTCTCGCTACACACCTCATTTACATTCCATACCACACCGAAACCGCAGCACACCACTTTCTTTGCCTGACCTGTCGTCCTTGCAGTGTGAGAGGAGGCTGAGGAGAGGTGAGAACGAAAAAAGGGAGAGGCATAAACGAGAAAGTGAACTGAAAATAAAGATATCAGATCCTATCTCTTTGACCTTACCTTTTATGTTACAATCCCACTGTTTTAGTGAGTACCATATATGATATAAAATCTGGTAAATCTCAAATCGCCCAACTTTTATAGTTGAGGTGTGCATTGAGTGGACCCAAGCCAGATATTGGGAGACTTGGCATGACCATCTACCTTAGCCTTAACCATAGCATTGTATTGACAGATTTTGTGCCACAGGGCTTACACGTTTTGCAATTCATGCTTTTAGTTATAGTCCAATTGCCATTGGAGCTCTCTGCCAATTTTACATGGATAAAGTGAGTCGGCTGTAATGTAGAGCAGTACGCCTTGGGCGATTAAAAACATGATGCTTCGAGCTGCTCTGCCTTCAGGAAACATAGAGATGAACCAACACAAACTGTTGCACCCTAATTGAGCGTACTATGTCTAAATTCGTATCGATCTTGCATTAGCAAGAATTGAGTGTTTGATTGTAATTTCAGTTGTCAGATGGCTTGAGCCCTGTTAATAAAACTCTGAGATTGTTACTGTGAGCAGATCATTGACTTTACAAGCTCTCTGACAAAATCATTCATGAATCTGTCACTCCAATATGAATCTGCTAACTTTGTTTCGGAGTCCGTCGATAGGCCGTTGCTGATTTGGTCTTTTACACTGTCAGTTGTAATCAGATTTTTGTGCATGTCCGATTTGAATGACTTGACTGTCCACACTGTAGCCCCTTTTACAGCCCACGTGTCCAGTATCAAAATGTCTGGTTGTTGCGGTTATGGTTGCACTAATATTTGTATATTTTCAATATTTATATATTACATATTTGGCCATCTGCTAACGTCTTCTATCCACTGTATAGTACATGGATCTGGTAGCCCGATACCATTTGATAAAGTCAACGTTTTAAAATAACTTTCTGTGTTGCTTAATCCGCTTGTGTAGCTTGACATGCTGCTGATTCTCGCCATACTTCCATTGCCAATATCCGTGCGCATATGTTGCTACGTCAACATTGTGTACAAACAGTAAAAGGGTCTGTTCAGGTACAATTTGTGTGTCCTGTAGTTCTTTTTGTTTTCCAGAATAGCTGCATTAATTTCTAAAACGTTGCGTGAAGGTGTTTGAAATGGGTGTTTTTTGTACCTCCTCAATTTTTTGTACCTTACTAGCTGGGTTTCCATCACATTGACGCATTTTGAAGTATCGCATAAGAAACGAGTGATGGAAACGCCAAATTGTGAATAAAAATCCCTTAATTCGCAAAAATGGTTTTAAAGCTCGCTTGAGGTGGTTTTTGAAAAGTTAAAGTGAATAATGAGAGACGGAAACGCATTTGCCGAATAAATTCTGACGTAGCATACATTCAACCCACGTGACTGATTGTCTAGCTGTATCAGCTGTCATTGTCTTTTCCATATATGGGGCTCGACGTCATCGCAATGCTCTTGCTGCTAGTCCCTTCATCAAAAATTCTGCATTTCTTTTTTGTGCACAGCATTTAGTTTAGCAATTACAAGCTGCACTGCTAGTATATATTTATAACTTCCCAAATCGTAACTAAATGCAGTCCTGTCTCCATTTTCTAAACGTCCCTTGTTTTATTTACTGTTGGTCACTAGGTTACCAATACTACCTAATTTGCTCGAACATTTTAATGGAAATGCACCTAATTCGCATTTTTCTTTTTTTTTGCGAATTTTGAAAAGATTCACATTTTGATAAAAACCCATGTACTGATTGGTCTGAGAGATTTGTGACTATTAGCGTCATTGATAAATGCAAGCTTAGCTTACTCTTGCGTGCAAGTGATGCCTTTAAGCCAACTGAGCCCAGCTGCGTGGTACTGTTCAGGGCTGTACTGTCCAATGAGAAACCGCCAAATGTGTAGCCGCAATTCTGGATCAGTCCCTCCAGAAAAATGTGATTTTGCGATTGCATGATTCAATGCATAATCAGCCAAAGTCTGCTTATTTATGTGGGAGCCGCATTTTTTAAATACGCCACACTTTGGCGTCATAAGTTGCAGATTTCTGCTCGCAAAATATGCAGGGCTTGCATGATTTCATAATCCATGCATTTTTGTAGCACATATTAGTCAAAAATATCTTAACAGAAAGTTGAAAAAATGTTGCATTTACTTGACACATGCACAGCTATGTCCCTTGTTGTCATGGGAATGTTAGGAAGTGACGTAATTATGCAACGTGAACATCGATGAAAAGCTGCAAACAGTTTTTGTCAAATTCCCGCAATTTTTGGCAAGTTCCCGCAATTTCATTGCATAAAATTGCATAAATATCCTGCATATTCCATCGCATTTTTAAGAAAACGTGCTGCAAGGTTAAAGGACAAGTTTGGTATTTTACACTTGAAGCCCTGTTTTCAGATTGTTTATGATGAAATAGAACGGTTTTGACTGAAATTTCGACGTGTGCGGCTGCCCCGAGAGTTTTCGGGTGTTTGTGTTTCACCTCCCACTCCTACAATGGGTTTAATGGTGCACTGGAACAATCCTTCCTAAAATGCATTAAACTTTCGTTTACAAAGACGTGAAACTCACCGAGTGGTCGGGGGTGTTCACTGGTATGCTCACACAAGAATCGCTGCAAAAGATGCTTTCCAACAGGTGTTTTAGCATTCGTTGTTAACTTGTGGACCTATTTTTCCAAACGCCTCACACCCGTATATTCTTCCGCTGAAAGCTTGAATAATAGACACTCCAGCCCATGTGGTGGCGATAATCCGCCTTTGCCAATTGCAAGAATACAAACAACGTTCCCGGCGCGGAGTAATACCGTACCTCACAGCACATCAAATACAAGTCAATGGAGTTGGCAAAAACTACGATAAAACCTGTTGGAGTGCGTAATTTGCAGCGATTGTTGTGTGGGCGGGTCGGTGAGCGCCCCTGGCCACTCGGTGAGTTTCACGTCTTTGTAAACGAAAGTTTAATACATTTTAGGAAGGATTGTTCCAGTGCACCATTAAACCCATTGTAGGGGTGGGAGGTGAAACTGCTGTGTCTAATGAAGCATTGGCAGAAACATAGGAGGCTTTATATGCATTTACCTTTCTGCTGTCTCCATTTTAACATCGACAATATCACAAAAACCTTGCTTCTGACGCAACAATGTCTGACGTGCTTACGTTTTATGTGGTGTGAGAAAAAAACGTTAAATTACTGCAAACCATTGCTATAATATATTGCAATGTACACATTTGTAATATTTTTCTATAATTTTAATATATTGTGCAGGACTAATGGTGATACTTAAAACGTTAATTCAACCAAATAGTATAGGGGTCACAGACAACTTCAAGGAGAAAATACGATTAGTTAATGACATGACTTTTATTTGGACTTAAAAGTCTGGTCTCAGATCGTTTTTAACCCCTTATCTCTGCACTGTATATTCTCTCTCCATATTACTTAAATGTAAATTAAAAATCTAATACAGTAGATCTCCAGGACATTCAGACTAATTTCTTGTAATATCATGAGCATTGAGATTTGGTTGAGAATAATGACTGGACGGGGGATTTTAATATTCAAAGGAATGAAGATTTTATTCCGCAAATAGGTTTAGATCCATTTTTTAAATCTTGCCATTACTGTCTTGGAAGAATGCTTTTCTGCTGTGCTAGATGATATTTTCAGTTCTGCTGTTTTCTGTGAGCATCACCCCAGAATTAATGAGGGTCTTCCTCACTGAGGAAGGCATAACGCCGCCTCGCTGCAGTTTCAGACATCTTCTCATTCATTTTGTGGCCTCTGGGGTGCTATGTAACGTGGCTTTTCTTGCGTCGGTATAAACAGATCTAACACACGCAGACGTGATCAAATTGTCCATGTCTGGATGTGCATCATGCACAGGTTCGGTATGGTGTCCATGGTAACGTTAATGTGTAAAAGACTGCTGTTCTTAGGGTCTGAATACGTCCTTGGCTCATGATGGCTTTCTGTCATCTTAGGATATTGTTGTTGGAATTTATCCTCTATGGCACACACAGGCCACATAAATATCCCAGTAATGTATCACAGTTGTGTAATATGTTCAGTTTAAACCATGTAATTCTTTAAAGTACACTGGAATACCAGAATACTGTGGTATGTAAATGAAGAGTTTGGTTCCAAAACGCAATAAATCCATTTTGACTAATTTTGATAAAAATGTGTTTTCTATACCAAGAAAGTGACGAGATGAAAATTTCCTATTACAAACTTTCACATAGCATCTTTGGGTTATAATTACATAAATTCAGATCCATAATTTGATTTTCAAAGATTTATTAAAAAACTTTTTCATAAGATCCCCTGGGGTCAATGTGTTAGCATGACAGAAGCTTGATGCTGTCGGGAGAACGAGCAACAGCCGACATTTTTATGTCGCCCGTGTGCCTCTCGCATAAATTATTCGGCTTACGTGTCTCTTCCGCCACAGAAAACCACCACAGGTTTATCAATGCCATCAAAGTATGATTTTGTTTTTGTTTGTTTGTTAGTCACGAAGTACAAAGTAGATGAGGAAAACTAGGATTCTCTGTGTATTCAAAGCGCCGCCCTTATTGTTTACAATGCGTGGAATGGTGCGTTGTGATTTGTTGAGCGGATTTATTGCATTCTGCAGAAATGGATTAGTGACGTTTATCGCACTTTGGGAAAAAAGACAGAATAACATGGCGGATATCGGATTTTGCGTAAAATTAAGAATGTACTTTTTAATATTGACCTGATACAATACTGGTATTGGTGGTAACTCTCTTTTTTTAATGGCGTTTATCGCGTTTTGGAACCAAACTCTTCAAATATTTGCATACCACAATAATTTTTGGGGAAAAAGTGCTTCAGTGTGTTCTGTATGTGTGATTTATCTTTTATATTTTAGGAGCTTTTATGCTTTTTATTTGGATAGTATAGTAGTAGAGAGTTCACAGGAAAGTGTTGGGTGGAGATATGGGGAGTGGGATCGGCAAAGGATGTTATAGACCGGAATCAAACTTGGAATGCCATAGGTGCAATTGCTTTATATGTCGGCGCACTTACATCAAGGCTTTCGGCGCAGACTTATTTTTCTTTTTTTCTTATGTCTGTACTATCATTACTAATATTTATTTACTGTCAAACTGCTTTGAAACAATGCAGAATTGTGAAAAGCACTATAGAAATAAACTTTACAGTTGAATTGAAGTAATATAGTATTATGTATTGCTATATTTTATTTATATATATATCTATATATATCTATCTATATATATATATAGCTTTGTGTTTGGAAAGTCATCCCTTATTGGTCAAAGTCTTTTATTCCTTGCATTATTAATACACTACCCACGGAGGCCATTGGTGGATCATTGCATTGGATCATTTGTGTACATTGTATTGTTTACTACTCTTGGTAGCAGCTATATGTCAAAGAGGTCAACGTATAGATCAAAATCGAAAGAAAAGATAGCCAAAATAATTTTTTTACATTTAAATGTCACAAATATATGATTTTTCCAGGGTTTTCAGATTGCTGAAGGTGGAACCACTGTTGATTTTTGAAGTTAGTTGAATTCCACTATCCAGTTTTGACTTGTTTAGCAACATTTACAAACTGTGATGCCATTTACAGATCAACGTACTAAATCTGACAGCTGATTGGATAGTTGTTCTTCTGCTGCACATGTCGTCATTACCCATCGTTTTGTACATAAGTATGCATACTAAATCATACGATGGACCTGCTTTACCTTGGGTGATCTCGTCAGTACCATCATCAGGCACACCTCACTCACATTCATTGTAACTTGGCACACAAAGTTTTACAAATGTTAACCCAACGTGCACACACCCCCATTTGATGGGATGCATTGGCATATTGGGACTGCATTGAGCTTTCGTATGTTTACGTGTTTGGTGTTTCCCACCAGCGAGCGTGATTTACTGGTTCCACTACGCACACATCCACCCACTGGCAGCGTGATGTGTTTGTGTTCTTCTCTCTTTATCTGGCAGCAGTGTGAAGCAGTCACCTCCTCACATCCTCCGCTCAGCCCAGCTGTCATCGACACCATCAGGCTGACACCGCGAGAGCGTTTTCCCGCCTCGTTCCTGTTACGATAGGAGCCCACACACTCCACACGGTTTTCTTCACTGGTCCCCTGGCTTCCCATCCTGCTTCTGCTGTTTTAGAGATACACACATTCCTTATTTATCTCTCCTCTCATTTATATTTATGTCAGAGTCTCTGGAACACGTGCGGTTTGTTTATAATGTAAATCTCACCCCCTCATCCCCCGGCCCGACTTGCGGTGATTTCTGCATGCGCGCGCTGATCTCAGGACGGAGGGGTGAAAACCAAGCAGATTACAGAGCCAGTTTAATCTGGATGAGGCACAGAGGGAATTATCTCTCTCTTCGGCTGCCCCCTCCCCTTTTCTCTCTGTTGTTTGCTCAGTCTCGCTTGTTTCTCCTCCGATGGAGACAGAGAAGGTGACTCGGGACCAGAGACCCTGATTGGTTCAATTACGGCAAAGATGAGCCGGCCAGATGCAAGCAAAAGTCATCCGTTATCTCGTGCAAGACCTCCCAGCTTCTCCGTTATCAGTCGCAGTTAATGCAACCGGTATTGCATCAGACTTGGTAAAGGGAAACACAGTGACTTAAGTTAGCACAGGTGCTTTTGTTGCCTTGCTTTACCTCAGCGCTGAGGGGCAAAAACAACTGTTTCAAGTATCAAAGTTTACGTAATGGAAGTCTAAATGAGAGTCTGAGGGCAACAGACAAAGACATCTGTTATTTTTCCCGAGGCTAGACCTCCTACACATCCCTGTCGTATCTTTGTGTATTTCGGAGTTTAAAATGACATCTCTCATGCTCTTTCATGACATATAGTTCCCTTAAGCCAGAGCAGGAAACCCCTTTTGCTCTTTCAAATGACTTTAGGTAGCCATACAGTATGCCAAAAGGTTGCTGGTGGAGAAAGAGAAACACGTTTACCCATGTAACAGAGTGATGAGTGATCTGTCTACTCCTCCTGGGTACCGTTATTTGGGAAGCTGGATGTTAAAAGACCTCCCCTCAGTTTTTTTGCTCTGTATGTTTTCTTTCTTATAATCTACAAGGGCAAAGTATAATGCACATATGGATGGATAGATGGATGAATGGATAAAGGGATGGATGAAATGTGGAGGGATGCATGGATGGATAAAAAGATGAATAAAGAGAGATGGATGGATGGGTGGTGGGTAGATGGACATATAGTAGCTATATAGACATAGATATGAATAATATACACTCACCTGAAGAATTATTAGGAACACCTGTTCAATTTCTCATTAATGCAATTATCTAATCAACCAATCACATGGCAGTTGCTTCAATGCATTTAGGGTTGTGGTCCTGGTCATCTCCTGAACTCCAAACTGATTGTCAGAATGGGAAAGAAAGGTGATTTAAGCAATTTTGAGCGTGACATGGTTGTTGGTGCCAGATGGGCCGGTCTGAGTATTTCACAATCTGCTCAGTTACTGGGATTTTCACGCAAAACCATTTCTAGGGTTTACAAAGAATGGTGTGAAAAAAGGGAAAAACATCCAATATGCGGCAGTATGCGAAAATGCCTTGTTGATGCTAGAGGTCAGAGGAGAATGCGCCGACTGATTCAAGCTGATAGAAGAGCAACTTTGACTGAAATAACCACTCGTTACAACTGAGGTATGCAGCAAAGCATTTGTGAAGCCACAACACGCACAACCTTGAGGCGGATGGGCTACAACAGCAGAAGACCCCACCGGGTACCACTCATCTCCACTACAAATAAGAAAAACAGGCTACAATTTGCACAAGCTCTCCAAAATTGGACAGTTGAAGACTGGAAAAATGTTGCCTGGTCTGATGAGTCTCGATTTCTGTTGAGACATCCAGATGGTAGAGTCAGAAATTGACGTAAATAGAGTGAGAACATGAATCCATCATGCCTTGTTACCACTGTGCAGGCTGGTGGTGGTGGTGTAATGTTGTGGGGGATGTTTTCTTGGCACACTTTAGGCCCCTTAGTGCCAATTGGGCATCATTTAAATGCCACGGCCTACCTGAGCATTGTTTCTGACCATGTACCCATCCTCTGATGGCTACTTCCAGCAGAATAATGCACCATGTCACAAAGCTCAATCATTTCAAATTGGTTTCTTGAACATGACAATGAGTTCACTGTACTAAAATGGCCCCCACAGTCACCAGATCTCAACCCAATAGAGCATCTTTAGGATGTGATGGAACGGGAGCTTTGTGCCCTGGATGTGCATCCCACAAATCTCCATCAACTGCGAGATGCTATCCTATCAATATGGGCCAACATTTCTAAAGAATGCTTTCAGCACCTTGTCGAATCAATGCCACGTGGAATTAAGGCAGTTCTGAAGGCGAAAGGTGGTCAAATACAGTAATATTATGGTGTTCCTAATAATCCTTTAGGTGATTATTATATATCATATATTATATATCAAGCACCCTTATAGAGGGATGGATGGATGGATGGACATACAGTAGCTAGTAGCTATATAGACTTTATAGCTTTATAGATGATTATCTTAATCTCAAAACGGCTGAATATCGGTTTTCTGTTTCACTCTTTATGTCTCATGTCACTCTTTTTATCTCTTTCCCCCTTTGCCTTCTTGATCTGGGATGCCTGGGGGACGGAGTGCAGACAGGACCCGTTTCCATGACAACAGCTTCTGCAAGCTGCTGACACCCATCCCCTATTGGCAAAGGGGGTGTTTGAACGGGGTAAGAGAGAGAGAGAGACTGTTCCTCCTCATGGGACTCACAGAATTAGCATAAAGAAAGAAGGGGGAGGGAGAGCCTGGAATTTTTTTGAGGTGTATGTGTGTGCGAGCATGTAAAGAGGAGGTACCACTCTACCCAGGGTCTTAAAGTCTCTGGTTTACTGTAGGCCATCTTTTGCCTGGGGGTCTACACTGTCATTGTTCCTATTTACATTTATCATGGTAATCGTTGAGGGAAGTACCTACCATACGTTTCCAGAGTTTTTGCACTCAATGATTCAATGTGAATTTATTTTGATTTTACTGTATTAATGGTAGTAAATTAACTTAATGGTCATTTTTAAAAAGAGGTTTCTTTTAAATTGTCTCTTCACTTTGAGGCTTATAGGTTTTTATGGTAATTTTCAGGAACATGTTGTTATGTTGTTTGTGTGTGCTTTTTTGCATATACAGTATTTATAATCCTGCTTTGAAAGAGCCTTTAGACTTAACATAAATACATTTACGTTTTATATTCACTTTATCCAAAGTGACATTTCCGTGTGTTGCCTGGGATCGAACCCATGACCTTTGCATTGCTCATTAAATTTGTACCCTTGGCTATCGGCACCCATATCCTGTAACTGCAGAATGTCAGGCTAGAGATGATGACAAAAGATTTGTTTTGAAGAAGTTTGGTTGTGCGCACGTACACGGGCTGTACCTCAAATCAAATCCAGAAGTTGGAAGGCAAAGGAACATTAAAGAAAATGGGGTGGGGTTAAACTTCTGAAGGAAAAATAAAAACATATCCCCCTTAATGCCTTACTCTCTATAACACACACACACCAGAACAGCAGAAGAAAGGGATGAAATTCCAAGAAACTGAAGAAGTGATAAAACTGTATGTGCTGTGGTGCCCTGCTGGGATATTTTGAGGTGTGTTTTTATTTATTCATAGAGATGCTGGAGCCGGTTGCCCCAATGACATGCAAGTGCCTATTTGCCAGCTGCAGTGAGGATGCCATGACGCCATTTTTTGCTCTCAAAGGCTATTTATAAATCATTTTCCTGATGAAAAGTGATGCCTGCCTGTGCAAAAACTCACAGTCACATTGCCAAGGCGTTGCTATGTCCTATTGCTGGGGTGTTCTGGGTATTTGCATCAAATTCAGACTATAGATACTATAGGTTGTATACCTCTGGATTTATACCTTTGGAAAAAGTAAATATAAAAGATAAAAAACTAAAAACAAAATCAATATGTAAATCTCAGTAAACGGTCGAATGTATTTGATGCAAATAGCGCCCCCTGTTGCTGTTTACATTGTATTACGTTAAGGAACCAGCATGGACCACCAGCAGCAGATACAAGTGTACGAGTTTGTGTCCACCGTTCTCTGGGGTTTTGGACTGAACCGGTTGAACTCCAGCTTGAGACAGGATTAAGAGATGGTTATGGTCGGTTGTTTATCTGACCTGTGGTCACACCCTGCTGGGAACACATTAGTGGTAAGCTTGCTCTGAGCACACTAGAGGTTTCCTACCAAGAAATCCCAAAAAACGTATGCTTGTCAAAATGATTTCAGATGTTGTCTCTACAGTAACATTGACATTGACCAGGCAGTAGTCTGATACCCTGACCCCTCTTTTGAACCTACTAAGGGCAGCCGTGTTTTGTGTCACTCTACATTGTTGCTGTGCACAAAAGCTACAAAATACAGACTTGACAGTATACAAAGGCAGTAATGCTGGATGGCAAGATCTGATATTTGGTAGAAATATAGGCCATTCTGCATTGTGGTTATTAAATATTTGCTGGCATTTCTCGAAAACCCACTTCATGAGGTGTTATGTTGTTTCTGACCCTATTTTTCTTTAGGAGTGCCTTTTTGGTCATTGACATTGGGTATTAGTCGTGTGTAGGGTTGCAAAAGGGGCGAAAAGTTGCTTTTCCATTGAGTTTAGTAACACTTCCGAGTGGGAGGGATTGTAGGCGTGTCGTTATATTTGCGCTACCTACTGCTGTGACATCATACAAGTGAGAGCGTCGTTGTACATTCCCATACATTCATTTATTTCTCAGTCCGCCATTAAATTAAAATTGACCACCACAAATAGATGTTTGTACACAAACTGTTATGGTGTTCCTGATTCACAACCCTGTGGATTCCATCGCTTAAAGGGAGTTTGGGAACTTAAGCAAAGCACAGATGACAACAGGTTTACTCGAGACAGCGCAAGCTAGCACGAAGGTAAAGCTAATCTTTTACATTATAGTGATGACGCTGGTAGTGACGATTCTCCCAGACCAATCAGTGATCTACAGGTGTTTTCGCATCACGTTTTGGTATCAGCTCGGGTCGCTTGGAACCCCAACCGAGGTGGTACTAAAAAAAGTATTGGGTACTGCGTACTGCACCCAGTGGAAAAGCCCCCAAAAGAAGCTGACCCGACCCAAACCGTGGGGTACTATGCAATGGAAAAGCATAATTTGTCATGTCATGTGTGTAGGGTTGCAAAGGGCGGAAAGTTTCCAGCAAATTTCTGTAAACTTTTCATGTGAACTTAATCTGGGGGATTTTGGAAATATTCCAAATTGGAAACTTAACAAGAATGTATTGGAATTTGTGGGAATTATTAGAAAATTTAGGGAAACTTATATCAACTTTATCATATACAAACATAAATAGACATTTAGTTTTGTCATAAGCAGACATGCATGCAAGGTAATACAAATTTTAAAAAATTACCCCAAACTTTTAAACGGTAGTGTGTATTGTTACAAAATATTTTAATTTTTAACAAATTGTTTTTTGTTTTAAAGAGCCACACAGATCCAAAATAGAAACTAACCTTTATTGCAGTGTGTCATGTAGCCGTCCATCAATTTAAACAACGTGTAAAGTAGTTGAACCAAAAAGTGCACGATTAATAAAGTTATTGGCCTCTAAAGCAGAGAGTCGACTCTGAATCGCTGAAGCGAGTCGTTATAGGGAGTGAGTCTTCTTCCTGATATCTGCCACGTCACACGAACGCATCCACGTCACATGAGATACTAATCTCCGCCTACAGCCTTGCCCGCGGGAGAAACGAAAACTATGACCCGCCCACAGCTAGTTAGTCTGTGTAAACATCAGCTCACGCTGTGTTTTCAATTTGTGTTGTTTTCACTACCAAAGGAGACTTTTTCAAGGAGGGATATACTAAACCTGTCTGGCTGTGAAGAATCAGTGGTTAAAATTAATTTTTAAGGGAGGGATTTAGACGTTTGGCAGTGAAAGATGGTTCAGTACCCACTTTATTTGGAACAACATGCGTCTCCTAACCACAACCTGTAAGTATGATTATACTGTAGCTACATACTTGCTTAAATGAGTGTAAAATGTCTATAGTCGTTTTTATTGCTTGGATTAATGATGAATGATATCGCTTTTTAAACTCTAACTTATATACTGTCAGAGTCACGATAGCAAGCGGTTTTGTTATGACCTGGTTAGTTTACATAAATGCTTAAATGAGTGTAAAATTGAAGTTTGGGGATCTCTGAGAAATGGGGTAATTTTAAATTTATATTTTGAGAAAATTACAGTGTTTTTTGACCTTGCATGCATTTAAACCTGTTGTCCGGGACTTATAAATAGTGATAGGATGCTTAAAATTGTCATCTTACTGGCTCTTTAATAATATAAAAAAAATATATTTTTATTTATCAAAGAATCCTGATACTTGCACTCATCAAGCCTGAATTTGTTTGATCTAGAATCCTTCAGAATATTCTTCTAAATAATCACTGTTTATTCCTATATATACGCGTTAATTCCCATGGAAAGTTTTTGCAATCCTAAATATGTGCCACTCCAAACAAGTCACCTGTATGTCATCCTAAGATGAGCTCATTATGTTTCTATAGTCTCTTGCTGATCCTGGGACTACACCGGGACTGTGATGATAAAATGTTGCTGTTAGAAATGACAAAACAGACATGAAGATGAACGCAATTTTACGAGGTACTGATAAATGACAAAACAAGCGAGAGGAAGGAAGCAGACAGCTTGTATTTAGTTGGTTTGAAATGCTTTTGTCTTCAATTATGCCCGCAGGACGTATTGTGCATGAGAATTGCTCTTATTAAATTCTTCTGGTCAGGTTGTAGGACAGTAACTTCCTTCAACAATGTTCTTGTCTGTTCTGTCGCCTTCGCAAACCAAAAAAGCGTTCACTTGCTTACCACACTGAAACAAATGCTCTGTTGGAGCTTTAGTCATGCACGGTCTCAAATTACTTTTATTTAGCGAGGAGATGCTGTCTACGGAAAGAGATGTGCGAGAGTTTTTAAAAGTTTCAGTTTGATTCGCTTGCCTTGAACTTTTTGCAAGGTTGCTACATTTTTGTTGTTTCATTTTAATAGATTTGCACATTTCTGGAGCAGAATAAAGAAAACGATGGCAGAATAATTCAAAGGTGTCCTACATTCTTTCGTTACAAACCAAAGTATTAGGAAACAGACTTTTGTCAATTTTTATGCTAATATCTCATTGGGTAATTCAGGCTGTATTTTAGCAGAAACACTACAGAATGAAATAGCCTTGTATCCTGATTGCCAGCAATGTCCCTCTTTTTTACAACAGCGGTAATGTCACAAGGCAAACCTGAAGAGGATTTGTGGAATGATCTTGTAGAAATGTATTTATAATGTATTTTTCACTTAAGAATTAATATGCATTGTGGTTATTATTAAATATTTGTTAAACGATCCGGCCCAGGACTTATTGTAAGGAGCAGTGTGCCAAAATGGCTTATCCAAAATCATGTTTTGCAGAGCTGGCAATGACTTGAACCACTATTTAAAATGTGTTTAATACAGATCTTTTCTTTACAAATGATATCATCAGCAAAACAATTTAAGTGAAAGATGAAAGAAAAGCGCTGACAGGGGCTTTGCAAGTGCAAAACCCGATGCACCATGTTATCCCACTGATGTAATTTTCAAAAGAGCATTGTCTGTGCTTTAATGGAAGAAAAGAAATCGGATATTTTGTGCAGTAGACATACTTTGAATATTGACCTAGAAGTATTTAAGAGTCTTAAATATGTATCATAACAGTACATTTACACGCTTTAACGCTTGACAAGAGGGCGTGTCTGAAGATTCGCAACAGGCCAATCATAGTGGACCGCAACACAACACAAAAAGGCGTCTTTGGTTTTGACAGCAAATAGATGCCCGTTTGGTTGCATTAGCGATGGCTGGTGTAGCTAATGTAACCCGCCACAATCTTTATCTTAGGGAGGAAAAATATTTTAATGCTTTTGCATTTTCTCACAGATTTGGTTGGGTAATTATGCGTTGCGCACAATGAATTTTCATGTTTTTACCAGACACATACACACAAAACAATCTCAACATATATTCCTATAAAAACAATTATTTATGTCTTTAAAGAGACTGTAAGAAATATTTTATTAATCAAAAACAATGTCTTTAGTCATAAATATGTCCTCGTTGGTGTCAAATGACCTCTGCCAGTGATCTGACTTTTCTTTGTAAGCTTAAAATTTCTTCTCTTTACTTACATTGAACGGGTAAGTCCAAGGAGGCTTCCATGTCGTTCCGGCGTATTAATAAACTATAATAGCAGAGAGGGACAAAAAGCACTAGGCTACTAACGCATTTCCACAACGCGTTTTCATTCAGAACACGTGAACTAGCTGAAACGAACAAGGAGATCAGTGATTACGTAACGGCTACCGTAGTTGCAACACGCATTTGGAAAAGCGAGGCGCTTAAGAGCACTATTCGTTTGAATGCAAAATACAATTTCACCACTAGATGGGGTAAATCCTACTTATTGTCCCTTTAAGTGAAAATAATCAGTTGAAAAAAAAATTTGACATTAGGCTATAGGCCTATGTGGTTCCATGCAGAACTCGCTCTTAAAGCAACAGTAGCCCCTATTTTTCTGATCGGAAAAATGATCCAATCTGTAACTGGAAAAAATTACATGATCCAAACTTTGAGTTTTGTGACCCATTGAACCACTATTAAATGGTAAGTAGATCCAGTCTGGGGATGAGCAGGAACAGCTAGCATGGAAATCCAGGAATTTTCAATATTCTACATTATAAATAATGTCGTTTTTATTTGGGCTACTTGCATTCATTTTGCCCTACCAAAAATTAAAGAGTGCCTACCAGGGATTTTGAAATTTTGTGAGCCCTGCGTCTGCACTAGGTGCTTTGCATAAGGTGATTTGATTGGCTTAAGCCTGCATTGGCACTTAAAAAGTTGAGAACATTTTTGCCATGAGCAGTAAAGTGTATATGGCATCACCTGTTAAGTAAAGTGTAATCCTGACGTCCCGTCTGAATGTACCGTAACAGTTCTTTGTCAAATTTTCCTATTCACTTTTAGATTAAACCACACTGAAAAACAAGAATCAAAAATCTTTAGGACCCCACTGTATTGCAGTTCAGTGTTTGCACAGTGCTATGCATCTGAATAGTATGTTTTACCAGCCCTTACCTGTGTGTCAGCTGGTGGAATTAAATGTTAAGCAATCTTCCTTGTGAGTTTAAAAGTGCACTTGCGGATTTTCTACAGGCCAAAAGTTGCGCTCCGAGGTGCCATCGTCCCCCTTTTACCCGGGTCACGCCGGAATCTGAGAGCTTGAGCGCAAACCAGAAACGTCTTAGCGCTCTCCCGGATCGGTTCTCCGTCCTCTCTTGTTTCTATTCTGCGTAACTGTTCCCCTCCCTCCCATCCCCATCAGTGCCTAATTAATGGCATTAATTATCTCCAATTAGCAGTGTGGTCTTGGCAGCCGTTTCTGTCCCCTGATTTCTTTTGTTTCACAGAGGGCTTTGACATAGTATTCTCCCTGTGGGGCTGTCACCGGTCTAATGAAAGGCTACAAGGCCTGGCTTTCACCCCTGTCTCTCTCTTTCATTCTGGTACAGCACTTTAGCACGTCACCCTCATTAGCAGCAGTTCACAGCGCCGAGTTAAGTTTTCCGAGGCGGAATCTGTTTCGTGTTTTCCCTCACAGGTATTTATCTCTGCGTGTTATCTGCGGAAGGTGAGAGCGAGAGGGTCAGTGTTCGCTGGCCTGTGAACGGACAAGCGCGGGGGCATCGGTGTACTCGTGCGAAAGCCGCTTCCTGGCCGCAGGTGTGACCTGAACGAAACGACCTGATTAACGTGTTTTGGCTCGCGCAGACAGCTTTGGTTAACCTTCTGTCGCTGGTCCAATTATTATGTAATGCGGTAATATGTGAGTGACCGTTTTGCAAAAGGTTGGGAGTACGGGCCATGTTTGCATCGGCTTGATGAAGAAGGTGAGGAATATGACTCTGTTAATGAATATGCGAGCTTAAACAAGGATGAAGATGCCGTCTCACTCCGCTCAACGCTATTGATACTTCTGTGTCTCTGTGCCAAGGATGTGTATTTCAGCAGGCAACACCAATTTTCAAGGGCACACCAACTTAGTTTCCCAGACAGGGCTTATCCTAGTCCCAGACTAAAATGCATGTTTGAGCTGCTTTATTTAAAAAACACCTTGTCCTGTTTAATTTTTACATATATAAGTGACGTTGTTTTGTCTTAAGATGCATACCTGTAGTATTTTTTTTGTAAGGTATGTTTGTAAAAACATCTTAAATTACCTAATATAAATAAGGACTAGTCCTGGATTAGCCTGAACCCTGTTCGGGATACCACCCTTTAAGGTACTACTTCATACCATAAGTTTTTTATATTTATTGTGACATATTAACAATACGACACTATCTGTTATTGTGTGTTATTGCTTTAAATTTCTATTACATAAATGAAGATTAAAAATATTTTGATTTTTAAAAAAATAGCAGTGCAAAAAACGACACATAATGATAAAATGTATACCTTGTATTGCACTTTAAGTCGCTTTGAATAAAAGCGTCTGCCAAATTCATCATTGAATTTAAACTATAGCCAGTCTTATGATATAAACCTACCTAGTTATGCTACCTATCTAGTAATGTTAATAGTTGACATTAGGGGTGGGCGGTAGATCAAAATCCATTTCACGGAATAAGTCATTTTATTTCACGGTAACTGTATATTTTACGGTATACGTGTTTTTTCAGTTTATATAGTTTTTTGATAAAATATGAACATTTGACAGAAATGTTCCACTCACTATAGTTTCTAACTAATTAGTGGATTATTTTACATCTCCGTCTAACATGCTGGAGTGCCAAGTTAGCCACGCACCACTTATTTACATTTCACGCTATGCACGGAATAAACAAATCTGTTACATCTGACAATTTTTTCATGATAACGGTATATTTTACAGTATACGTGTTTTTCAGTTTATATTGTTTTTGGTTTATGAAAATATGCAGAAATTTGCCACTCACTATAGTTTTTAACTAATTAGTGGATTATTTGACATGTTTCTCCGTCTAACATGCCGGAGTGCCAAGTTAGCCACGCCCACTTATTTACGTTCCAAGGTATGCAAAGAATAATAAAAACTGTCACGTCTGACATTTTATTGCACGGTAACAGAAAATACCGCCATACCACCCAGCCCTAGTTGGCATCAAGGCACGTTGTTCTTACCAAAGTAACACTATGGTTAGTGACATTGTTTACTTGAACACTTTGTGCAAAGGTTTTCATGGCAGTATAAATGATCAGTTTAATTTACATTAGTGCTTTTCACTTCCACATTTTTTACTAAAAACGGCTTTACAGTCGTTTTCGGCAGTATTACTGTATTAAACCCATGATCTTTGTTAAGCAGTACCATTTAAAGTACTTTTTAAAGTCACAATAAAACGGAAGTAGCGATTTGTCTTATGTTCCCACCATCGTAACGCATATCAGAGTGATACAGCTTCTAAAATGAGGAAAAAGGTAGGGCGGGACTTCAATTTGTTCATCGAGAATTGATTTGATCGTTGGAAGTTGGGTCACTCACTATAGCTTTTAACTAATTAGTGGATTATTTTACGTTTCTCCATTTAACATGCTGGAATGCCAAGTTAGCCACACCCACTTTTTTACGTTCCAAGGTATACACAGAATAATAAAAATGGTTACGTCTGACATTTTATTTCACGGTAACAGAATATACTGTCATACCACCCAGCCCTAGTTGGCATCAAGGCATGTTGTACAGAAATAGCTGTTTTATTTCATAGTTTCACGAATACCGGATTTTCCGGACTACAAGACGCTTCGGAGTATAAGTAGCATCAATCAAAAAATGCGTCATGAAGATGAATAACATATATAAGTCGCAATGGACTACACGTCGCATTTATTTAGAAAATTATTTCACAAAATTTAAGCCGAAGAACAGACATTTAATGCGGAAAGGCAAGTTATTCAACTAAACAATAGCACAGAACAGCAGGCTGAATAGATGTCAGTACATTAACGTAACATTATCAGTTATTTACACGATACACAATAGCATACATACTTGGAAGGCTGAACAGGCTAAATGAACAAAACAAGCCAACGCGCATCAAGTTCGCAGGCTCTTCATTCCACATCACTGAATTCATTGAATTACATAAATACAGGAGCAGCATATAGCAGACTCTCGCGGCTGTAGACGGTTACATATATATGTTAAAATTAATTCATACTGACTTACAAGTCGCGCCTGACCATAAGTCGCGAAACCAGCCAAACTGTGAAAAAAAAGTGTGACTTATATAGTCCGGAAAATACAGTAGTTACTATTATGTGTTACTATTTTAACACTACAGTAACCAGTCTGCATACAGGACTATTACCATCCATTTTATACTAAAGCATATATTGGTTGATTGCAAGCAATGATTTATAGAGAGCTGCGATGTTGAGATGTTTGGATTTTTGAGGTGCTGGGAGAATCTTTAGTCACTGGACTCACAGATGTATTTCACACACACACACACACACACATCTAGTCTTTGAGCTGCGGCACATCTGTCCGCCAGCAGGTTCATTATGCATGCAGGTCTCTCTAGCTAATCTTTATAGACTCAACTTCATCTATACAGGAGAGTATGAGAAAGAGTGAGGACTCAAAAAAGGACTGAAGCATGAATGCAAGAGGAGCATTAAAGCTGGCGTTATCAGGAGAGTTGGAGAGGTGGTGATGTTGAAAGGTTAAGGACGCTGGACAGAGCCAAAGGGTCTGGTTCTCACCTCCAGCTTTGCACTCTCGCCCGCCGAATCATTTTTAATAACCTGTGCGTCCGCTCAGAGGATCGTCCTCACCGAAGAGTGTATTTACAGAAGACAGTCGTTCAGAGATGCCACAGGGCTGGTGACACGAATTCATTTAACACTGCAGCTTGAAATGTACATGATTAGAAAAAGGAAATTCTGTGATTTTTTTTTTAAGGAGCATAGTGTCTTAAGATGTTTGTTTGTGGGTAGGAGTTCGTCAGAGTGACGTCAGAGCTGGATTCAAGAGAAACTTGACCCACCTGTGTGATGAGGACGGGAAAATGTAATAAATAACTCATAGCGTGCCATTTAAACACAAGAACCGGAACTGAGTCAGATCTTACTACTTACAAAGAGCAGAATGGTTTTATATGGCTTTCATAGAAATGTTACCAATTTAATGGTTAGTGACATTGTTTAATTTGAACATTTTGTGGAAAAGGTTATCATGGAAGTATAAATGATCAGTATAATTTACATTAGTGCTTTCAACTTCCACATTGTTTACTAAAAACAGCAGTATTACTGCATTAAACTGTATTAAATCTTTATTAAGCAGTACCATTTAAATTAATTTTTAAAGTTACAATAAAACGGAAGTATCGATTGTCTAATGTTTCCCTCGCCGCGATGTATGTCAGAGTGAAACGGCTTATGAAATCAGAAAAAAAGGTGGGCGGGACTTCAATTTGTTTATCGAGAATTTATTTGATCGTTGGTAGTTGGGCCATGTTGTTATTTGCTAATCGCTGCGATCTTTTGCCAGGCCCCGCCCTCTCGCCATTCCTCGTGCCTGGAAGTAAAGAGAGATCGTTTAAAGGAGTGGAGAAGCGTTTTTATTCAAGATTATAAGGGCACATTCTTTTTTTTTTAAATAATCAAGTTTACAGATAAGTCATTTGTAAAAAAAAAACAATATTTAAAAATTTTTTTTTACGTTTTTAAAGCAACACTACAGATTTTTTTTTACCATAAAATACCACTTAAAACCCGGGTGAACGGCCCTTTCTCATTCGCTTTGCAGCCCTCAATCTGCCAAAACCGTACTAAAGAAGTTTCCAACCGTCCTGTAGTTCGAGTGAAAACTACAAAAACTTGCTTCACGGAAGACCTACAATCCAATCAAAGCCAGCTTTGCTGCAGTAGGCTAAATTATTTACGACAGTGGTAATGGACAATTCCGCTTCCAACCTGTAGTGGGAGCAAAGAGCAAAAACTCTTTAGTGTTGCTTTAATTTAAATTTCATTTTGAATTTGATCAACTGAAGTGCTTTAAAATGCGCAACTTTGTTCAATACATTGACATATTTAGACTAAAACTAATTTTCCTCGTCTGGCTCGCACGCGCACGTGTTTGCGCAGCTTTCAAAGTATACTCAGCGCGGCTACGCGCTGATGGTTGTGTTCGACATGTACACAATACAAATGATTTCTGATTTAAATTATCCTTCAGGGCAGCACTGATTCATGACATTAACAGTACATTAAAAAATGTTGTATAGATGAAGTAGGGAATCCACCATTGCAAATAAAGTTTAGAACAAACGACAAGAAAACAAAGAACAGGAATCAAATATTATGGTGACGAAAATGCTCCACTGCTTTCTGTTCTTGGAAGGAGTAAAAATAAAAGAAGAAAAGACGATGGTGTGTTTGTGCAAACGTTGTCTATTGGTTGTTGTGGAGTGTCCTGTCTCAATATTTTGACCCGCATGCGCTGTTGTACGCGTACTGTCCACGCGGTCTGAAATTTTGGGTGGCACGCGACGGTGCACGCAAGCGACCGCGGACTCTCCTGATGACTAAAATAACGTCATGCGGACGACCCTAGTATACCTTCGGCTTTAAAAGTAAGGCGGGGCTTCTTAAGTATTTGGGGTGGCTCCTCCCCCTTTTGAAGTAGCCAGTAATGTTTAGTTTACCTCACAGCCTGGAATGTGATGAGAAGCGGAAGTGCAGAATTATTTCACAAAAATCATTAATCCGAAGTAAAAGTTTTGATTTTGAATTCGTACATCTTCTAAATGTGAATTTGTCAGTGTTTTTAGCATACTAGTATTTAGATATCCTTAATGCTAACATATTTATACTAAAGCCAGTAAACTTCAATTTTGATTTGATAAAAAATATCAAGTCAAAGAGACAGTCACCTTACAGCACCAATCTATTACGACTATTCAGTGTTTTTTTATAAGGTCTATGTGTGTTTTGCTATGTGCTCAGGGTACGAATATTAGTTAACAACCGGTGTCAAGAGACGTAAAATCCATGTGTTTATGCGCGTGTGCTCGAGTGTTTGTTTACTCGTGCAGTGGGTATTGAGTACCGCATGGAAATGTAAAACCCATGTGAATGTTGCGCGTGTGTTTATGTTTACACGAGTACTGTTATTTAGTGGCTTGTGTAGAGGTGCGCATACCTAAATGAGCTGCTGTTTAATGGTTTGATTAGATGATGGCAGTAATCAGTGAGAAATGAGTCGAGCGCTGAAAAGCTCGGTCCCTCCCTTCTCAAGCACACTCGCAAGCGCGCGCTTTCCTTACCGGCGGGTGATTGACGGCCTGAGGGTTTTAATGGCACTGGAGAGGGAGAGCTGAGGTCGGAGTTGTCATGGCAACAAGGCGAAGGAGGCCTCTTTCACCCCCTCTTCCTCCTCCTCCTCTCTCTCTCCTTCTCTTTATGCACCTGAACCGAGCCGCATTACACACACACACTCAAGTTGTGATGTTCCTCCCCTCTGTCCGCAGTACACACAGCGCTTTGTGTGTGTGTTTAAGTCCATGTGTGTTAAGGCATATCTAGCGACCACAGTCTCTCTCTCTCTCTCTCTCTCTCTCCTCGTAAAAGCGAGCATTAATACTCTCTGGTCGCCCCGGGTTACGGTTCACCACACGCCTCCTGTATGGCTGTGCTAGCTAGGATTGGTTGGGTTTGGCATGAGGGACTGTGTGTGCGCGTGTGTGTGAGAGTGTGTGTGTGTGTGTGTGTGTGTGTATATGTGTGGCACATGCTGTAATTCTGTGTATCAGCTTCATAAAGCCCCACAGATTCGGATCTCTGAGCAGAACAGGAACCAGACCCTGGATTGGTACCTGCGTGTGTGCGTGTGTGTGTGTTTGTGGGTATGTGTAAACTGTACTACTATCTTACCCATGTTTGTGTGTGTTAGGGATGGGTGGTATAGCTGAAATATAGCTAAACTTGATATTTTTAGCCTTTTTGATATTAGATGGATATCTCCGTGTTTTGTTTTGTGAATTTGCTTTGGCTAAAAAGCATACAATGCAATTAAAATGCTTTTAAAAACAAATAATGTTGTATTTATGTTATAGACGGTTTCATCTGGATCCGAACTTTAATTCCGGTTTCGTTTTTTTAATGGTCTGACTAGTTGCTAAACTGATCTCTTAAACAAATGCCTCGTCGAAAACAGGGAACTACACTAACCTTTTCCACTGGTGGCACTTGCGCTACCAACCTTTTCAGTTACTGGCGCAAAATATGATTTGGTCGCACATATTTTTTTCAAGTTATATTAAGGTGCTCTGGATAATAATGAACAATAATGAAACTGTATTGCATACAGATATGCTTTTTATTTTACTTGCCATCTTTTAAACCACATGCCGCCTTGTTTTCTTAAACGTTGCAGTGTTTCCTTCCCACAGATCTGAAATTTACTTGGTGGTGGTAGCCGGTGAAAAGGGCAATTATTACCCACTGACAAATAATGGTCTACTATGCATGTGACGAGGAACTAATAATGTGTGACACAACACAATACTTTGATTTATTGAAAATTAATATTAATTTCACATTATATTTCATCAATCTAACCACCCCAAACTTTCTTTGCCATTAACAAAGCTGACACTGTTTGTCAAAGCACCACGAAAACACTTACTGTTTTTGCACTGATATATGAAGCAATTAGACCCCTTTTATCAAACTCAATATAATACAATACTATGTAGGCTATAGTATATTAATAGACAGTGCAGGTCTATATATTATAAATGTGACTGATGTTATGACTGATGTTATAATGGTTATAATTTCTATTAGATAGGCACTTTTACTGCTTCTGCTCTATCTTTCTATTTCTCTCTTGCCGATTTAAAAAGCTTAATCCACTCATTATTTCAGATTTAAAAGTCTACTTGCTGTCCCGGTGACAGACTTTACATTGCTTTGCTCGTTCAGTGCAATGGGCTTGACATTAGCACTGCTTTTTGCTACAATCTCTGTCCAAACTTAATATGGATATGGTTTTAGAAAAGATATGGTTTATTAATAATAAGATTATTAAAAAAATGTGATGAAGAAAATGCAGCGCGTGGTCGTAACAAGAACCATCGCCATAGAAACCGAAGGCACGCTACTCGAGCTTTAGCGCGGTAGCGCTCATGGCCGTTTTCCGATCGACTCGGGTTATAAACACAAAATTAATCAGACTTGGGACACAAAGTAATTAAACTAGGACCTAACCGGACCCGACAGACCATTTAAAATATAAACCCGGAACCATACGGGTCCCGCGTCCTCAGTGAAGAAAGACCTCTGCTCAAGTTCAGAAACATGGAAGACACTGCGCTTGCGTCGCGTCGCACCTATTCATTGAGAAACAACTGAGCACGCAAACGCACACTGATAGGGAGAGACACGACGTGCTTTCACACAAAATGAAGCCAACGTGTTGTGGGCTCAGAGCACGTTATAAAACGTATTCTTAAAATCCACATTTCTGTTTTAATAAATGCTCATAGTAAATCATAGCATATTGTCTAAAACATTAGGTAGCACATTTGCGACCCATTAAAAATTAGGGTCGCAACGACAGTTCAAAAGGTCGCATATGCGACCATTTTGGTCGCAGTGTAGCTCCCTGGAAAATAACAAATGTTTTGGTTTCCCAGGTAATCGATGTGTTGTTGTTTTTTGCTTGTTATATAAATAAACTACGTTTAAAGTACTTTGTGGTTATTTATTCTTAGCGGAGTTTACCGGAAGTTACGTGCGGACCGCGACAGCCGCTTGTTTATGTTGTTACTGCTGAAACCGTCTATACCTTCATTTATTTATATGCAACATCTGGCATGTATATTATTTTAGATGTTTTTTATGCATGTTCCTCTATAATGTTTTTGACAGTTTTCTTTAACACATTAATTTAATTAAAAATTACTTACTTTACAATAAATCTTTGGTGTCTCCAGGGTATGTATGTGAAGTTCTAGCTCAAAGTACCATATTATAGATAATTTATTATAACATGTTAAAATTGCCACGTTGTAGGTGTGAGCAAAAATGTGCCGTTTTGGGTGTGTCCTTTAAAATGCAAATGAGCTGATCTCTGCTGCGTTAAATGGCTGTGTCGTGGTTGGATAGTGCAGATTAAGGGGCGGTATTACCCCCTTCTGACATCACAGGGGGAGCCAAATATAAATGAACTATATTTTCACATGCTTGCAGAGAATGGTTTACCAAAACTAAGTTACTGAGTTGATCTTTTTCACATTTTCTAGGTTCATAGAAGCACTGCGGACCCAATTATAGCACTTAAACATAGAAAAAGTCAGATTTTCATGATATGTCCCGTTTTTAAATAAAATGTAAAGTTTGAAGATTTATTACTTAATAAATATATAAATATAACACACACGTGATATAAAGTGTTATTAATATATAAACAGGCCTATGCATATTAATTTGTATGTAAACATAATAGTTTTAGTTTTAGAACAAACACGTAGGCTATAAATATAAGTAAGATAAAGCAAACAATGATGAAATATTTAATAAATATTATTATATAGAATACATGATAGTATTGCTTTTATATGTACTTTAGCGATTCATAACGGAAAACTAATTGATTTACCAATAAAGAATACATTATACATATACATATACATTACATCCATGCACACATATAAGTAGCCAAGACATTTAAATGTTTTATTTATCGGAAAAATAAACGTAACGTGATGAAAACGCTATAAGAAACATTTTACTAAAAGGAAACATAGGGAAACAGACTTTGACAGAACACCGTATTCATAAAAATCACAATTTAATGCTAAAACACTTCACACCGCTACTGCAGAGCTGCCACTTTCTGCCACCAGTTGGGCTCCGCCCACAAAAACATCATCTTTGTTTGCAAACACACAAAAGGTCTATATTTGTAGCAAAACCCAAAAATACATTATGTGGGTCAAAATTATACATTGTTATGCTAAAAATCATAAGGATTTTAAGTAAATATAATTTTTAATTTCCTACTGTAAATATATAAAAAAATCATTTCTATATATTTTGATTTTTTTGCACCCTCGCATTCCAAATATTCAAATAGTTGTATCTCAGCCAAATATTATCCTATCGTAACAAACCATACCATACATCAATTGAACACATATTTATTCAGCTTTCAAATGATGTATACATCTCAATTGACTCAATTGATAAAAGAAAATACCCTTATGACTGGTTTTGTGTTCTAGGATCCTGTGTGTGTGTGTGTGTGTGTGTGTGTGCGTGCGTGCGTGTGTGCGTGCATGTGTGTCAAAAAGATTGACACCCCTTCAGCTCCGCCCCCTGTCCCGATAGTTTGTAAGTGGGTATAAAGGAGATTGTGTTAGTTTGTGTATGTCTTTGAGGTCTGCTATAAGAGAGAGAGAGGGAGATTGTCTGTGTGTATGTGTGTAAGGTCAGGGGTGGTGTAGCTGTTTGTACGGTGGATGTAGAGAGGTTTGAGTTACAGCAGGGGGAGGGTGTGTGTGAACCGACTGCCAGCTCTTGCTCTTTAATCCTCTCTTTCTCTCTCTTTCTCACTCACTCTCTCATAGAATAGACTAAGCTGGCAAACACACAAGCCCCCAGCAGCAGCAGCAGACAGTTAAAGAGAGAGGGATCGGGGCCAACAGAGGGACGAGGGCCCCTGTCTCCAAGTGTTTCACTAGCTTAGTAGATACCACTTGAGCTTACTTGGGTACTGTTTGCTTGTTTTATGTCCCTTTACGAGGAGAAGTCTGTACACAGATACATGAGCAGGGTTTTCTGATGCAAATAAATGTCTGATGGTATTATTGGTCCGTTTAGGAGTGGATTGGTAAGGAGGTGTAATAGGCTAAATATACAAGTGCTGTGTTTGGATGGTCAGTTATTCTTTTTAAAGGTATACTTGGGCAGTCCGTGTACATGTATTTGCGCTGTCCGCATGACGTCAGTTTCGTCAGGACACTCCACTACAAACAATAACACAAAGGAAATAGACGGCATCTTTTCTTCTTTTATTTTCACTTCTTCCAAGAACAGAATGTTCCTGCATAATGTTCCCAAAGAATTCCTGTTCTTTGTTTTCTTGTTGTTTGTTCTAAAAGTTGTTTGCAAGGGTGAATCCACTACTTTTCTTCATCTATCCAAAATGTTTTAATGTACTGTAAATGTCGCGAATCAGTGCTGCCCTGACGGACTGGTAGAGTAATAATTAATATTAATTAAAATTAATAATAAGAAATCATTTGTATTGCGTACGTGTCGAACACGGCCATCCCCGCGTAGCCACGATGAAGCCCATGTGAGTATACTTTGAAAGCTGCGCGGACGTGGATAAAAGTATACCAGGTCGTTTAATAAGCCCATTACTTTGGCCTTCCATCATGGTGTCAACATTTATACTTTATGGTCATGGTGTCAAAGTTTTTTTTTATTCCTACTGAGCAGCACAATGTAAATATGATGGTTTATAAATATGGTTTAAAGGATTAAATAATAATGTCATTAAAAATATCTTTATTTAACAAGATATTCAGTCCAAATTCACTAAATTAAAATGAGTGAATTTTTCTTGCTGAATTTTTTTCTTACTTGTTTATATTGTTGTAGTCACACTATTCTTAGTAGCGATAGACCGATATATCGGGCGGCCGATATTTGTGAGTTTTATGTGTATCCGCATCGGCCGATATGTGGCTGCCGTGTTCGCTGATTTTTCTGACATTAGTTACAGACAGTGCTGGAAGCCGCAAGCGATTGCAGGTCATGTGACTAAAAACAACCAATCTTTTCATGACAACATCGAAAGCTCGTCCTAACAGCTGATCATAGCCTAACAAAGCGGGTTTTTATTTCTCATGTCTATGGGGCGGTTTCCCGGACAGGGATTAGACTAGTTCATCTAGACATCTTTTTTAACATATCTTAAAATACATCAGTGCCATGTGTTTTGCCTCAAAATGGACACAAGTAATGTTTTTAGTGAGGCATGTTTGTTAAAACTAGTTAATTTTTTTTATTAAACTAAGCTCTAGTCCTAGTTTAAGATAATTCCTGTCCGGGAAACCACCCCTATAAATATTTGTATTAGTAAAGTGCTAGAAATCAATATCCTTTTCTAATAGTTCCTCATCATTGTGGAGAGTGCAGTTCATGGTTCCATAGCACCCTCACCTTTTTTTACTATTTGTTAAATATTTTTTTTTTAAGTTCAATAAATGTTTTAAATTGAGACTTGTAACATTTGGCATCATCATTGTGTCATTTTTATGAAGTAAATTCAGTAAGCAAAAGCAGTATCAGCTCCAAATATCGGCTCAAGAAAATCGGAGGCCTGAGTCGGTCATCGGCTAAGGCTGATGAAACAAAAATCGCATCGGCACTGAAAAATCCATATCGGTCGATGCCTAATTCTTAGATATTGTTTCAATAACAGTTTCGCTAAACGTTATTATTAAAAATGCATTGTATTGGCTGCCAATAATTGTGTCATCAATTCAAAACCATCAGCATATCGGCTATATAAAATAACATAAAGGCTATTAAACTGAAACTGTTTATTACCTAACCGTGTGAAGGCACTGAGCTGTGTAATGTCTCTTGCATCATTTATTTTTTTTCTAAGTAAAATAATTAAATACTTTCTTGACTTTATTGTCCTCGAGAGGCAATTTGTTATGAAGACAGCAGTATACGTACACAACACACACAATAATGTGCATTTCATAAGTCCTTTAAAAAACATAATTGCAGCAGGAGTAAAGGAAGTCTTGTATCTGTTTGACTTGCACAGTGGGAATTTAAATCTTTGGCCTGAGGGGAGTCAAGAAATTCATCACACATAGCACATAATGACTCGCCAAAACAAAGACATCGGTACAATATTGGGCATACAATATCAGATAGAAAGCAATAAGTTACAAGAAGCTATGGTTTGCAGTGAATTTAGGCACATCTTTGCCCATTTTTGTTTGGACAAAAATACTATTGGAGGATCCCTAAAAAAATGCATAAATGCAAAAGTATAAAGCATCATCTCTTTATTATCGGTCTGTATTCATTCTTTCACTCTCTTTATTTCCCAGAGTGCAGCAGCCGCCCCCAGCCCTGTAATGGGCAACATGCCTCCCAATGACGGCATGCCCGGAGGACCCATGCCTCCCGGCTTCTTTCAGGTAAGCACTGCTGGTTTCATTCTCACTACCTCTTACTCGCCCTCTTTCATTCATCACCCTCTCACGTCTGCGCTCGATTCATTTATTCATTCATGCATTCTCTCTGTGTGTGCGTATAGGCTGATGGTGGGTCTGCCTGTGCGGTTTTGACAGCAGCCTAGCTTTGTTAACAGTGAAAACTATCTGAACTGTGCTTTTTTATGTACATTTGATCACTGTGGCATAGCAAAATATGATAGAAATATAATATGATGATTACAACATGACTACAGAAATTATTTTAAATCGATGCAGTGTTTCCCACTGTTTTTGGACTGATCAAGCAATATTTGTGTAGATGACCCCTTTTATGAAACTTTTGAATACACTAAAATGTATAGTATAATAACGATAGAAAGTGCAGGTCTATAGATTAAAAACAGGTCTAGAGATAATAGACGCACGTTTCATCGGACTAATGTGTGGTGCTGTGATTATGTGTCTGAGCAGTACTTCCGGTCTCTGTTTAATGGTCTGACTTTTGACTGCTAAACTGAACTCTTGAACAAATACCTCGTTGAAAATAACAAATGTTTTGGTTTCCTAAAGACGAGGGAAGATGGCGATCACTGCTTCGTGAAGGGAAGTTTGGCAGATGATCTGTAGTTAAGATTGTGTACATTATAGTACACATTCTACACAGTAACGTTAGCTCAGTGTAGTTTTTTATACGCTTTAGCTATGATTTAAACTAATTGCTTGTTATCAGAAATAAACTACTCCACTTTGTTGTTATTGATTCTTTGTGGAGTTTACGGAAAGTTACGTGTGTTCCATGAAAGCTGTTTGTTTATGTTGTTACTGCTAAAACCATCTATAAATGTGACCGGTGTTATAATGGTTTTTGTAGCTTTCTTCACTTTCTATTAGATAGAGCAGAAGCAGTAAAAGTGCCTCTCTTGCAGATTGAAAGAGCTTAATCCACTCATTATTACAGATTCAAAAGTCTACTTGCTGTCCCGGTGACGAGTGATTTACATTACATTACTTTACATTACATTACTACATTACATTACTTTGTATTTTGTATCAGCTTGAGCTTTTGCTCGTTCAGTGCAATGGGCTTGACGTTAGCATTGCTTTATTGCTAAGCAACCATCTCTGTGCTCTGAGCTTTTTTAAAACTTTTAAAGACCGGGGTATACCTTTTGTCCGCGGACGCGTGCGCAGCTTTCCAAGTATACTCCCCTCGGCTACACGCGGATGGCCGCGTTCGACACTATACGCAATACAAATGATTTCTTATTTCAATTATTAGTCTGCAATACAAATGATTTCTTATTCAAATTATTAGTCTAACAGGCCATCAGGGCAGCACTGATTTGGCGACATTTACAGTACATTAAAACATTAGGATAGGTGAAGAAAAGTAACTGATCCACCATTGTTCTTGGAAGAAGTAAAAGTTAAAGAAGAAAAACGATAGTGTGTGTGCAAATGCTGTCTATTTCCTTTGTATAATTGTTTGTAGTGAAGTGTCCTGTCTAAATATTTTCATGCGCATGCACTGTTGTACGCGGACTGTACGCGCACTGTCCGCGCGGTCTCAAATTTTGGTCCCTCCTGATGACGAAAATGACGTCATGCGGATGGCGCACATACGTGGACGTCCCTAGTATACTTTCGGCTTAAGTTGGCCTGTAACGATTAATCGTGTGTCCCATTACATTATTCTGAATTGCAAGGGTGCGATTGTGTGTTTCATGCACAGCTTGTGCGTGTCTTACGGCATTTGGTCAGTAGGAAGTCCTTATCAATCTAAAATCATTATGAGTCGGAGTCGTTTATAACGTGCATTTAAAAAAGCAACACTCGTTGAACAAATTCATTCAAAATATTCTTTATTATCATGAAATACCTGAAACAATTTAAGGAACGGCGATATAAATATTCTTGTAGACATTTCCTGGAATAGCGTTTGTAATGCTACTTCTGTGGCACAAAGGGAGTTTCTGCACGAGAGCGCCCCTAGCTTTGGGATGTGCCAGGATTTCACCGTAATTCATTCAAATTCATTCAGCGAGAAAAAGCGTATTTGCACGATTAATCGTTAGCCCTACTTTTAAGGTGTAAAAAGATGGTTTATTAATAATTATAGTATAAAAATAGGAAAAGTGCAGCGCATGGTCGTAACTTTCAAAAAAGAGCCAGTTGTTATCGTCGTTGTAGCGCGCTTGAAAATGCACATGAGCTTTAGCGCGTTAACGCTGACTGACTCTGATCACGACTGTTCTCCAAACGACTCTGCTTTTACACACAATGTTAATCAGACCCCGGACCCAAAGTAACCAAACTGGGACAGACCCGGACCCGACTAACTATTGAAAGAGGACATATCATGAAAATCTGACTTTTCCGTGTTTAAGTGCTATAATTGGGTCCCCGGTGCTTCTATCAACCTAGAAAATGTGAAAAAGAACAACCCAGTAACTTTTTTTGGTAAAACATTCTCTGCAAGCATGTAGGTCATTGAAATTTGGCTCCCTTTGTGATGTCATAATCTGTCTTAATCTGCACTATTCAACCACATCACTGCCATTTAGTGCAGAGATCAACTTAAAATGTTATTTATCAAAGAGTGTGTCATTATCACAAAAGAACAAAATTTGATGCCAGATATACTTGGCCGGTTGTTAATATACCTGGGTGGGCCGTCAAAGTAAAGTCAATGTGTGGAAAACACTGTCCTTTATTATTGTGCTGTCTGTTCTCATAATTTGCATATGGGTCAGGATATGGTCAATTAATGCATTCATTTGAACCAATTTTTCAATACATAATTGCATTAAATTAATATGCTACATTGACAGAATCAATGGGAAAATAGCAGGGAAAGTTGCAGACTGTTATAAAACAGTTTTTGTTGTATGTGAGAGATGGGTTATTCAATCTTCATGTTCTTGTTCATGTTCGGTACATGGCGATCTCCAGTGTGCTTGTGAATGTGTTATATATTTCTTTATTTAACACATTTCATTGTGCTCCTTTTTTTCCTCTACAAGTCATTCTTGTTGTCTCGTTTGCTTGCAGCTCTATTCATTGGACACTTCTGTCTCTGTTGTGTTTGAACGCTGTGAAGGTTTCACGTATAATACACGATGTGCTTTAGTTGAGAAATATATGATCAACCTATGAATGGACAGTCTATGAAAACACCTTCTAGATGAATGAATTCATATTTGCGGGGCTTGTATAATCACTTGCACTTAAACAGGAACGTTAGGAGTAACAGGAGACATTATAAGGGATTGAGATGGACTGTATGTGTTTGAGTAATGGCACAGCTTTCTTTAAGCCACACGACTCGAGTCAGCATTCATATCTGTAGCACAAATACATTATGTGTGGGATTACTTTACATTTATGCATTTGGCTGACACTTTAATCCAAATTGACTTACAGTGCATTACAAGGTTTACATTTAATCAGTTGTGTGTTACTCAAGAATCAAACCCATCACCTTTGCACTTCTCTACTAACTAACCGAACACTTATTGTACAGAATTGAGATGTTGATATAAATAAATTGTTGCATCAAAGATTTCTTTCTGCCTGTTTACAAGAAGCAGCACACAAGCTTGCTAATGAAACATGCTTGTGCACATCCCTTCCCATGATGCAGTAAGGGAGCGTTTGCTCAGTGATGGACAGGTCTGGCATTTGGCAGTGTTAGTGATAAGGGAGAGCCGAGGGAGGAGATGATTTCTACCGCTGTCTGGAATCTATACTGTACGGGGGAGCGGTTTGAGGAGAAGGAGGGTATGAAGTGGTGCGGAGCAGGATTTTCGGAGAAGCAGAGCAGTGCTATTTATATTAGATCAGCGCTGAGGGAGAAAGAGAGAGAGAGGTGTGAGGCGTTCTGTTGTGTGTGTTCCTGTCGCATGCCCATTTTGCACTGGACATGAAGGCTGACCGTATCTTTCGCTGCCCGTGTTAACAGGTTATAGCATTCACGCGCTAGTTTCGGCACAGTGTCATGCTATGTTGTGTGGTGTTCACACTGAATTAGTGACCATTTTACTGTATAAATACAGTAACATTGCACAGCATGTTATATGGTTTAACATGTTATGTAGTTATATAGGGTGTTTGTTGGGGAAAGAAGCATTTGACAGGTTGTCTCAATTAGGGCTGCACGATAGATCACATTCGATTGTTATGCACATTTCGTCAGTAAAGGCGGTTTTTGGTTGGTTGTAAATTACCATCACCTGTTTTCAGATGGAGCAGCATTTACTACACAAAGCCGTAGTTCACTGACAAGCAGGGCAATATCGCATTCATTATCACAGGCGATACGTCCATGATAATGAATGCGAAATTGCCCCGATTGTCAGTGAACTACGTCTTTGTGTAGTAAATGCCGCTCCATCTTATATCGTGCAGCCCTAGTCTTAATAGCAGAGTTGTGGGTAACGCATTACAAGTAACGCACATTACGTAATAATATTACTTTTCTGAAGTAACGAGTAAAATAACGCATTACTTTTTAAATTTACACATGAATATTTGATTTCCTTTTTAAAAACGTAATGCAAGTTACTTTTCAGTTTAATTAATTAAATTTAAAAATAAAATAATGTACTGAATTAAACTGAACATATTACTGTAAAATTACGCACTCTGTGCAGCTGAGCGGGAACAGTTTGAGTCAGAAACGGAGATGGCAGGGCAGAGCTTGATCATAAAAAGACCTGCAAGGCCTGAAAGAGATCAAGCCTCAGCCAAGTAAGAAAAAGTAACGCAAAAGTAACTTGAAAGTAATGTAAGCATTACTTTCCCTGAAAAGTAACTAAGTAACGCAATTAGTTACTTTTTTGTGGAGTTACTTAATATTGTAATGCATTACTTTTAAAAGTAACTTTCCCCAACACTGCTCAATAGTAAATTAAGCTTTTTGCGTAGGCTTATCTCTTACGGTACATTCTGGGATGCAAACCTTAACGTTTCTCATTTACTTTTTTATAATGGATGACGTCATGTGTTCCAGAACTGAATTGTGGATCCGTCATCGTCGCGTAACTGCCATTGCTTGCGGCAAAAGTTGAACATTTCTCAACTTTTCATGCGCCAACGCGTGCATCAGCCAATCAGATCGCCTTATGCAAATAACCTAGTGCGAGCCAGCCAATTACGTTTATGCAAGACCGGAGCATGTCTATCGGCCACTGTTATTGGCTGTTGGCCACGCTTCAGACAAGCCTTCCATCAAGCCTTAATGCTTTCGTCCCGTGTGAATGTACCATACACTGTTCGAATAAATGTTTAAAAGATGTACCCCTGCTGTCACTGGGATGGTACCCTTTCAAAAATACAACTTTGCACCAAAAGAGTTCATATTTGTATCGCTTGTAGAATAACACAAAGCTCCATATTAGTAGGTACATATTGGTACCAAATGTGTTGGGAGCTTTTTAAAAGGGGTACTGCCTCAGGACAGTAGTGTTTGTATTTGAGATCATCACAAAGCAAAGTGCCCATCCGTTACTTAATTTGTTGTACAGAAGAAACCAGTAGGTATGCTCCGATCAGTCGACCGTATCGCTCGATCATCGCATTAAATTACTCGATCGGTACTCGCTAAATTAGCTGATTTCATGAACCGATCTTTCTATTTACTTGGGCTCCTAAATGCGGGTGCAATTTAAGACCATTGCGTGTGCAATTTGAGACCATTTTTACGCAGTGCAAGCATTTATACAACCTGTTGCTCATGTGGATTTGCAAATTAGTTTCTCTTTCTGCCTTGACAGAGATCTGTGTATTTTCTATGAGGGCGCATTCCAGTCCTAGCTCGACATGTTATCACATCCCCATTAAACAGCGTACACAACATATCTATTGCGGACATTGCATCTTCATGCTGAACGTTTATTATTTGCATGCTTTTTTAAGTTTTGACAATTTAAACTTTCATTTTACTGTTCTTGTCCGTGTACACCCAATGCGTGCACACAGACAGCCTGTTAATCAGCACGAGTACAGAACAAAGATCTCTCTCATGTTTTAAAGCTGCAGTATCCTAATTCATCTCTCAAGGATATTAAAGAGGAAATCACTCTATGCACTTAACTGAAGAACTGTTGTACTTTTTTAAAAATGTGTGCATACAGTGAAGTGTTTTATTTTCATTACTTTAAACAGGCTTTTTAAAGGCATATTGCATTGCTCTTTGTAGAATAATTATTTGTTGTGCTTATTTATTTGATTCTCTATTAAAACAATAATATAGGCTCCCTAATTACTGCAAATAATATAATAAAGGCAACATCTGTGGTATTACTTTATCTAAAAAATAAAGATCAACAGTTGCAGTCATCAAAGAGCTTACATCAGCTTGAAGAATCTGTATCGGCATTGTTATCGGCCGATCATGACAACAAGAAACCACTCGGTATCAGCTGCAAAAATCCTGATCGGATTTATTATCATGAAGATACCTGAAAAGGTTTGAAGAACAGCGATATAAATTTGCCTAAGCATTTCCTGGAGCTGTGTGTGTAAATGGTACTTTTTCTCCGGCACATATTGAGTTTCTGCACAAGAGCGCCCTCTGGCTTTTGAATGTAGCGGCATTTCATAGTAATTCATTGAGAAACATAGCAGGCAATAATCACACAATTTATCGTTCCAGCTTTACTTAATTGTAATGAATTTACATAGGATTTTAGGTATTAAATTCCAGTTCACACCAAGATGATAACTATAAAGATAAAGGTTTAAAAAGTTAGCAAAATATAGCGAGGAACAATTTTGTCAATTCAGGGGAATATTTGCTAGCTGATCAACAATAAAACATTAACATTAATTTGAATTTAAGGGGCTCCCACACTTAAAACGTGAAACTGCTGTGCCGAAGCCTACATAACGTAATCGCCTATTGCTGTGCATGCAAATTTTTATTGTTTAAGGAATTTTATAGTTACTTTTTTGTGTGAAAGAATCTTTCCTGTGTTACTGCTAAAGTGCTGAATGAGCTTTAATTTTCAGATCCTTTCTTATTTATAATTGATCAAATGGGACAGTTTGCGTTATATTTCAGCTACCACTGTGTGTGCTATCCTCTGCACTGTTTAACGCGTTTTAGTTTAAAGTCTGTTTAGTCAATGATATTTTCATCCATACTGTTTACCGTGGAAGAAGCTAAGGTGGAGGGGAAGATGGGCGGACAGAAGCGGCGAACGGTGAAAAATGAAGGAAAGTGGGACGCAGAGGAGGTTTACTGGCAGAGAAAGGTTGAGACGGAGCGGGTGAGAGAGAGAGAGCAGCGGGGCGATCTCCACTGATGTTGTGTGTGATGAGGTGTAATGAACAGTCGTGACCCCAGTGCTACTGTGAGTTAAAGAGGCCTTGAGCATCCCTAGACCTCTCTAATCCATCCCTCAGACTCAATCTGAAAGAGGCAAGAAGCCAGGGAAAACACACACACACACACACTTGTGTATTCCGGTGGTATCAGCACATGGTTTCTGGGACAGCGAGTGGAGCAGTTCTCGTTCCAAACCCCGCAGTGCTCCGTTCTCATGGGGAGGTCAGCAACGGGTCAGGGATAAACCAAAGGCAAAATATCACCCATGCTAGCTCCAAAAAAAAGACCTGCTTGGGTCATACGGTGCATGTTTTGTCAAACGTTGCGTCAAGTAAATCACTACAAAACTCAATTCCATTCTAATTTTAGTTTTTCAAATGTTGTGCTTTTTATGTATACAGACAGAACATTAAATTATTTACATGTATGCATTTTGCAGATAACTAAAGGTGGGTGATTCTCACGAAATCCGTGTCCAGCATCAGAATTTTTTAAAAGCCCTTGAAGCAAATTTGTTTTGCACATATAAGATTAAGGTCTGAATTTACTATAACAATTATTTTTGAAGGATTTAAAACATATTTCCTATGAAATTATTTACATTTTTCAGATTATCATTAACAAAAATTATCATTACCGCAACACGATATTACATTAAATATATGCATTTACGAACTCATGTTTCGGTAATGAGAACTAAAAAGTTGTCTAGGTACTATGACAAAAATTTCAACTTTTATCTGGAGAGAAAAATTAGAACTGCTTACCTGGTAGCCATCTTGAGTGTCACAGTCAATTATGTCCCTTCCATCAATTTTTTTTTAAATGTTAGTTCATTGAGGGCTTAAACAATGATTGAAAATTGTTGTGGAGGATGAGAACATTTTTCTTGGACACATTTATATTCCTTAATTATTGTCTCTACATTTACCAATGATCACCAAATACCACATATTTCTTTACTGTAAATGTTTATAGTATAACATGCACTGAAGCTTTTTTATTTTTTATTATGAATATTTCCATGTCAAAGAAACCAAATCCAGTCATGGACACGTTGCGGTAATGAAATTTTCCTTTTAAATGTGGAAAAAGCAACAAAATTGGTTTGTATGATGTCATTTAAAATCATGTGCAAAAAAGTGCAAGAGAAGTTGTACTGTATGTTTCTTATTTTGATATTCTTTCTTTGCATTTACTTTTTTTTATCAAAATGTTTACTGACTCCTCATAAGTCTAATTTCCCGAGAATCACCCAGGTGCGTTCATACCAGATGATTCGCACGAATGAGGCGGTGCGAATGACACATTTGGGCGTTTGGTGCGCATAACGCGTGATTTACGCGAGTTGAAAAATCCGAACTTTGTGGATATTCCCGCCGCGTTAACCAATCAGGAGTTTGCTCTAGTAGTGACGTGATAACGATGTAGCGAGCGGAAGCAAAAAGATGAAATGACAATGGAGGACAAAATTGTGGCTGTTTGCGTTATATTTCAGCTACCATTGAGTGTGCTATTTTCGACAACGTTTAGTCAATGATTTTTTATCCATACTGTTTACCATAGAAGAAGCCAGGTGGAGGGGAAGTTGAGCGGACAGAAGCAGCGAACAGTAAAAAATAAAGGAAAGTGGGACAAAGAGGAGGTTTTCTGGCATAGAAAGGTTGAGGTGGAGCGGGTGCATGTAATGCCTGTAACGTGTGATTTACTCAAGTTGAAAAATCTGATCTTGCCGAATATTTGCTTCGCATTAACCAATCAGGAGCTTGCTCTAGTAGTGACGTGATAACGACGTAGCGAGCGGAGGCAGAAATACAAAACGACAATGAAGGACAAAATGGGACTGTTTGCATTATATTTCAGCTACGAAGCTACAATCATCGTCGCTGTATGTGGACACCAGGAGCTGTACGACACATCTTCATACTTTTATAGGAACATACATATTAAGACTACAAGCTAGCTAAAGCCGTCAAATTGAGCTTATTCGCGTTTGGTATGAATACGCAGTTATAGTGCAGTCAAGTTTTACATTTTTTAATCAGTCAATGTATCAGTAAGTGTTTCCTGGGAATCAAACCAACAACCTTTTGAGCCAATGCAATGCTAGTACCAAATGTGCACCCATCAGGTGGAGAACAGGGGGGATTTTTATCTGGAAATGTTGCAGGCAGAATTCAAACCTACACTCCCTGTATGAGCTCCACAGGTCAGTAACTACTAGTCCACAGTTTAGTTTGTTAAATCTCATTCAGGCATGTCACAGCAGCCGTGTTTTTTTAATGGTGTGGGTGGGTCAGTGTTTTACCCTGGGCAGATCTGTTGTTAAGTGGCTGCGGTTTGTGTTGCAGCTCTAGTCATCAGCTCAAAGATTTCCGGTAGTGCTGGATGGATGGTTTCCTCAGCCCCTGTGAAAGCAGCAGGAGGGCTTGTCTGAGGTCTGAACGTTGGCCAGAGGTCAAGAAGCTGAAATACGTGTGGGTCACAGCCACATATTATGCAGACAGACAAACGAAACGTGGAACAATACATTTTTTTTTTAATAAAATCTGTTAGCTTGATTTATTTTCTTCCTTTTGATGAAACGTTAAACTGTTTTTCATATGACCACTTGCACACATTTAAAATGATGCAACATGATTAATGTTTGTTATCGATAGCCGATCTCAAATTAAACAGCAGAGATGTTTAATGTCCATAGAAATATCAAGGTTTGAGTATTACTGTAGTACCGTTAGATCCAAGAGCATATCGCACCAGGAGAGGTTTGCTTTGTCAACACTGCCCCCGTGTGGTCAGAAAGCGCTATTGCAGCCATCTCTCATGTCATTCATGCTAACTGCCCCTTTAGGGCCGGTGAATGGAGATTGAAGGGCTCTCTGTTGATAGCCATGCCAGTAAGTGGCAGGTTATTATCTTTTCAGAGGAGTCGGAAGTGATTTATAAAATCACTGTTTTGAGATCCATTCCGTTACCTGATTGGCTAAATGTTCGACGGGTCCTGCGGGGACCCGTAATACCTTATGCTTGTCATTGGGTCTCGAAAAGGATAAAGAAAGAAAGTAAACCCTGTGGTACATCAGTCATGTGTTCCTGTTCCTCGCAAAAGCTTGACTTGAGCTTAATGCATTTTGTTTATTTATGACTTCAGTTACCGGTGCTCCGTACTGTAGTTATGTAAAGTGAATAGTTTAATGGGTCTTATGAGATTAAATTATTAATTTAGGGAAATACATCTACCACATGTACTGTATACAAACAAACAGCACTGCATTCTTATAGATACCCATGTTTTAAAAGAATTAAGAGTAACGCTTGCTTGTTCAAAACAATGCTACTGATTTTTAGAACATTGCTGTCTTTCGCATATGAAAAAATACTGTAGGATACTATGGTATTTACTATAGTAAACCATAGTACAATTCTTAGACCCTAGTTTTGAACCTTACCATAGTACCCTGCTGAAAAAAAACAATAAAACCATTGCAGAAATTCCTTTTTGTAGTGTGTTTTGGGACATATTCCATTAGGATTTAATGGCATCACCAATAGAACCCAACAAATACCAGTAGAGACCAACAGATATCCATAGAGACCATTATAGTTTCCAATACAACCAATAAAATTACCATTAAAACCAATAAAATTTCTGTAGTGCTGTCTATTGTTTTTTTAGCAGGGTAATTTATATTACAGTATTTAGTACAATTTACAGGCAAGCCTGTGACGTATCTCTTTGATCAAACCAAGCAAAACAATGTATATATTTATCTGACACTCTGTAAGTAAAGTATGTAAACTTTGCAATTTAAAACACGAATTCTTTTACATGATTCAAAATGTTTGGCTTATATTTGTATTTAATGAACCACTAGACGAGAAATAAAATACAAACCTTAAGATGTCTGTAATGTTTGTTTAGTAAAAAACGTTAATGAAATGATAATGTTTCATAAAGACATATTTAAAAGATTGTTGTTTTATTCATGTTCTCATATTTATATATCAAACTCTGATGTTAAAAGCACCAGGGTTGTTCCAGCGGACGACGACTTCTATCTTCTTCTTTGTGTTTGTTTTTGGCTTTATTGCTCGCGTCGCCCCCTGGTGGTTCAAAAATAGTGCAACAGCGAGCGCGTAAACTATAAACGCCTCGTCTGTTTGGTGAGACGCGCGCGCGATCCGCGGAGGCTTGCGTTGCGGACCAAAGCGCGAGTATAAACAAAGCTTACGAATGGGGCGGAAGGCGCAGTGGGACGGCAGAGTCGCAGAAGCCCCTCCCATGATGCGAATTTCCGCACGAATGTCTCGAATTACTAGAATTTATTCAACTAGAAAATGTTCAAACGTCCAACTATGCGTGAATAGCGTTTTTTTGCCACCTCTACCGCGGCTGGTGTGAACGAAGGGCAAGAAAATACCAATACATGTGAGTATTACCGAGCCCCTAAACGACATACGCTGCGTCCAAAAACTCAAGGCAGTGACTTGTTGCCTCGCTGCCTCATGAGGAAATGACTTCGGAGGTATGAAGGCAGCTCAGAGAAAGACTTTCGGACACACTTGAAAGGCAGGGTGTTTGAAATATAAACAGAGAGCGCCTTTGTGATAACTAATCACATATTTGAAAACTACAATACTAATTTCTCGCTAGAAATGCAATTAAAAGGTGTAAAAAGTGAAAATCTACCTTTATTTACACTAAATTTGTGGTCCAGTCGCGTCCTTGGCCGGCATTTTATTTTTTCGAACTCGACCGGGCTCGACCAATCACATTCTTAATGTACGCCCACGCATAGGTATCTCAGGAGACAGGAAGTAAACCAAACATTGAATTCGGACATGCCTTGATGCCTTCCTGCCTTGGAAAGCTGCATCAGAAGGCAGCAATTTAGAGTTTTCGGACGCAGCCATAGTTTCGTGTGCACTTGCGAAACTAACATTTTTGCTCCATGTCCACTTAGGGGCTCCGTAGATTATTGAGATATTTAGTTTAACAAAAATGTATAAATAAAAAAAATAAAATAAATATTGAATACAAATCTTTAAGAATCATGCCGATTGTTTTGTTTGGAGTTTACATCTTGACCACTAGATAGAATTCTTCTTATCTCTGAGCTTAAACAGTGACAGGAAGTACTTGCATGGGGTGCATCACAAATTTTTCTTAATGACAGCTTTATATCCTAATATATTCCCAAAATAGGAAATATCCCAACATATCGCCCAGTGTCGCATTTCATCCCTTGTATCGTGATATCGTATCCCAAGATTCTTGCTGATACACAGCTCTAGTATCATTTCTGTAATATGCTACAGTATACTACAATTTACTACAGTGTACTATAGTAGCTAAAGTGTACTACCATACTTTTATGAGCTTTGTGGCATTGTTAAGATGATTCCTTACTGGCCGATGTGAAAGTGTCGTCCTGCAATGGTCTTCAGATACAGTATGCATTGGTCCCTGTATGTTTATTTATGAATTTTGAGGTATCATTCATGTTCGTAGCACAAGATGTACAAGTTAAAATAGAAGTTTAGTTCTCATAAATCGCCATTTTCATTAAACGCATGTTGTACGCAGTGAATGTCTAAGACTGAGTTAGTTTGTGTGTATCTGTGTGTTAGGGTCTCAGCATCAGGCTTCATTGGAAGGCCTTCTGTGCGTCTCTCATGTCCCTTTTCTCTCTTTCAGGGCCCTCCCGGCTCGCAGCAGTCACCACACGCACAGCCTCCCCCACACAATGCCAGCAACCCCATGATGGGACCACACGGCCAGGTAAGACACAACCCCAGCAACCCTCATACACATACAGCATATCCTCTGCTATACTCTCAGAGTCACGTGAGACGAGCAGTATAAATTTACACGGTTATTTATAAGAGTGTGGGTCTTATTAAGAAACGTACAAGGACAGGATAGTTTCCTGTTTTAGAATGAGGACGTGTCCAGGAAGTTCTGTGGTTTTACAGAGAGGTGAAACATGAGTGTCCCGTCTGTAGGCCTTTGCTATTATTTAGGTTGATATGAATGGAGCAAGGTTGTGAAAGAGATGGGCTGTGCTGTCATGTTTTGAATTCATCATCATTGCGCTGAGAAATTCAATTTTAAGTTCTCATTAAAGTGTATCTTGACTCAATTTAGTATGAATAGTATATGTAAATTAACAATGTTTACCTTTGTCTCCATGTTATCTCGACAGAGAAATTTATGTTTATTTGTTAGCAAGCGTTTTAGATGACACAAACACTAGCACACCATACAAGTCTGCCTTTTACTGACAAATAAACATGAGGTTTTTGGTCGAGGTACAGTAGAGAAAGTGTAAACTTCATTTGTTTACGTATGCTACTGACACTGTAACAAAACAAAGCGGGGTTGTAAATCATCAAAGTTACACTTTAACTGAGGACTCATACTTATTTGTAAAAAAAAAAAATTCCAATCCCTTTTTCAGAGTAACAAAAAACTAGGTCCTTATAAAAGATATTTTTAAAATACATTAAAATAAATAAAATAAATTATGATGGACTTCATAAAAGACATTTACTCTGTTGGTAACATGTATGCAAACCGGCATCAAACAGATTTCCTACTTTTTTATAATTTTTTATAAATAAAACACATTTAAGCTAGAAGTATAGTTTCATTTTCACGCATACGCAAGGGTCCGCGTACAGGCGAAAATGTCTTTATCAGAATAGTATGCGCGCACTGTACGTGCACCGCAGAATTTTTGTAACCATGCGTGCTTTGTGCGCATAGGTCGTGCATGCACATACAGAGGAATGTAGTATGTAGCCCAGGAGATGCATTGCATTTTGTCACAATGTACATGATAAAGAAATTTGCGACTGTATACGGACACTCGCGTATGCGTAAAAACTAAACTATACTTCTAGCTTAAATGTATCTTATTTATAAGATAAGACACATTTACGCTAGAAGTATAGTTGCGTCAATATAAATAAGACACATTTGAGATAAACATATAGTTTAATTTGTACTTATACAAAAGTGTCCGTGTACAGACGCAAATTTTTTTCATCAGAATAGTACCGGTAAGGCTGGGTCTGCCATGCTTATTCTGAAGTCTCGTGAGATTTTGTGGGATTTCCTGTGTTCACAGTCGAGACTCTGGTTAAAAATCTGTTAGGTGCAAAACGGTTAAATCTAGGATTTTTATCCTCATTTAAGCTAGAGGCCTTTTACGCATTATATATACATATAAATAAGACACATTTGAGATAGAAGTATGGTTCCATTTTTACTCAAACGTGAGTATCTGCGTACAGATGCAAATTTCATCAAAGTAGTACGGGTAAATAAGACACGTTTAAGCTAGAAGATGAGGTTGACGCATTATATATAAATAAGACACATTTGAAATAGACGTATCGTTTAATTTTTACTCGTACGAGAGGATCCGCGTACAGACGCAAATTTCTTTATCGGAATTGAACGGTAAATAAGAGACATTTAAGATAGAAGACATTTGACGCATTATATATAAATAAGACACATTTAAGCTAATAAAGTGTACGAGAGGGTCAGCGTACCGACGCAAATGTTTTCATCAAAATAGTACACGCGCGCTGTACACACAGCGGCAGATTTTTCTAGCCACGCAAATTTTGTGCGCGTACTGTAGGTTGCACATGCATGTACATGACAATGTAGTATGGTGCCCAGAAGATGCAGCGCATTTTGCCAAAATGTGCATGCGCCAAATCTCTAGTCAAATAAACTATGCTTTGCATGGTCGTAGGTTCCGACCATGCACGTACGCTTGCATACGTGTTAAAAACAAACTACACTCCGGGCTTTAGACATTGTGACCCTTTAAATAGACTACCTTATGGCCTAATTTTCATTTACGTTTTTTCTTTCTTTCCTTCTGTTTCTGTATACTGGGAATATCGAGGTATCCTTCACACCCCCTCCGTCTTGAGTCACTCCCTACGAACAGTATAAATAATTCAGCCTCCTCCTTGTTCTTGTAGATGGGTCTCCTCCTCTACACCACACCCGAAGCCCCTACCCTATCAATACCACATTAATATTGTAGAGCTTACCGACACACTGCGCCATCGCAAACACGTGCCTGAATTCACAAGCATGCCAACCGTTGCGATCATCGTAAAACATGCGCTTATTTGTTCTCAGTGGGTACACGGATATCAAACTGTTCTCACAACAGCGCTGTGGTTATACGACAGCTTCCAACAATGCCGAAAACACACCGGTTAGCTGTTAAGACACACTCGCTCATACGCCTATGCGGCCTATACTCCATCAGTAAACCAACATGTTTCTACGAAGGCCTTAAAGTTGGTGCTGATCTCTTAGGAGCTTCCCACAGGCCTTTACCGCAGAAGCAGCGTCGGGTTTCATCTCAGCTCTTATGGTTTGTATGTCAGGACGCAGGCATGGTTGCGTCCTCATTCGGGTTGCTGTGGTCAGTTTCTTCCTGACCAGACTTTCACTGGAGTAACGTCTTAAGTGCACAAAACCAGCACAAGAGCCTTTTATTGTCTTTAGGTTAGCTTTGAGGGCTGAATGGAAGCAGTCTGTATTGATGGACAGAAGGAGAGATGTCAAATGTACATATTTGATGTCGTCTTGCATTAGCTTCTGCTCTCCGTGCATCTGTCTGTCCATTCCATCTGCTATAGCCTGGCCTGCTGCTCTCATTCATTATGGTCTTTACAATGATCTACACGTGCTCCCAAAATGCAAAATGTTTGTAGCTAATGATACTGTTTTTGCTTCTCCAGCCTTTCATGTCTCCACGGTATCCAGGTGGACCACGGCCGTCTCTTCGCATGCCAAATCAGGTACAGAAAACTATATTTTTAATCATATATTTTTAATCATACATATATATATATATTTCTGCTTTGTGGTTAAAGTAAAAATGTGTGTATTGCTAAACTTCGCTTCATACGTGCAGTAAATGGCATTCTGCGTGTATGTGAAATTTAGGGATGTATAATGTTGAAGAAAAATGGGATAAATAGTGGGTGTTAAGGGGACACTTTTTTGAAAATAAGCTTATTTTCCAGCTCCCCTAAAGTTAAACAATTGAGTTTTCCGGTTTTGGAATCCATTCAGTCGATCTCCGGGTCTGGCGGTACCATTTGTAGCATCGCTTAGCATAATCCATTGAATCTGATTAGACCATTAGCATCGCCCTCAAAAATGACGAAAGAGTTTCGATACTTTTCCTATTTAAAACTTGACTCTTCTGTAGTTACATGGTGTACTAAGACCGACAGAAAGTTAAAAGTTGTGATTTTCTATGCCGATATTGCTAGGAACTATACTCTCATTCTGACGTAATTCTGGCTTCGCTGCCAACCATGGGTGCAGCAGGTGCAATGATATTACGCGGTGCCCGAAAATAGTCCCCTTGGTAACTTTCAATAGCTGGGACTATTTTCGGGCACTGTGTAATATTGTAATTAGGGCTGCACGATTTGGGTAATTTTTCCCATTGCGGTTATTAATGCTAATATTGCGATGTGCGATCGCGATTATAATAGATGGTATCATGAGTCAACTGGATGGGTTTTAAGGAAAATCCACACACAGTTTAGTGATAATGCTAAAATGTGTATTTGTAAAACTAGAAATGTTTTCGTATTGCCACGTGATGTAGCAACTGCTCAGTGTCAGTAATCCTTAATCCAAAATACCGCCATACAACAGACGTAGAGGTTTTTTTTTGCTACCAGCTCACTGTCAACCTCCTCTGCATCCATCTTCGCTCTGGTATTTCTGCGCTGCGCACAAACAAGTGACGACGCACACCACACACGTGCATGCCACAAATGCACTGCCTTTTTTGTTTGTTTTTCTCTCTTTTTTTTAAACAGCAAGGAAAATCATCAAACTGTTATCAGAAAGTTTGTGTTAACAAGTCCACACAGTTATTTATTTAATATAATTGCAATATTTTGCTGTCATATAATTGCACAGGCTGACATCGCGATTGCGATGCGATTAATTGTGCAGCACTAATTGTAATATTATCCAATAGCAAAATATCAAAACTCTTTGGTCATTTTTGAGTGGGATGTTAATGGTCTAATCAGATTCAATGAATTATGCTAAACTAGGCTAAAAGTGTCCTCGCCAAACTCAGAGATGGGCTGAATGGATTCCAAAAACGGGAGCTAAGAAATAAGCCTATTTTCAAAAAAAGTGGAGTGTCCCTTTAAAAATATGGTATGCTTTAAGTTTGTAAAATCTAATTAAATTATACAAAAAATATGTTTTAAACCTCAAAGTTTTATACATGTTTCACAATAATTTTGGCAAAAGAAAAAAAATACCCAAAGCACGGAGTATAGTCTAGTTTTTTGCATGAATGACAACGTAGGCACACGGTCAAATGCACAAAAGTTTCCCAAAGTATATTATAATTTACTTGTATGTGTACATGTGTATGTTCGACGCATGCATATTGCAACAAAATGCAATGCATATCCTGCGCTACATACTACACTCTCCTGTAGGCGCATGTGGGACGTATGCATATGTGTAAAAAATGGACCATACTTTGGAGCTTTGACCATACATAACTTTTTTGTATTTAAAGTATTAAAATCATTTAGTTGTGGCAAACCATTGCAATATGCACATTTGCAATACTTCGCTATACCTTGCATCCCTATCTATATTTCTAGGTTTTGTGGCATGGCCAAACTGCCAAAAACTTGGATTCAACACTGTATGCTGTCATCATAGCACTTTGTGTCGTTATATGTCAAAACAATATGGCTCCTATTATAAAATGAAAAAGCTGTTTACAAAGGAAGTACCGGATTATTGTTGCTATGTTTTCTCCTTCTATCTGATCTGTTATATTTACCAGTATCACATGTGTAAATGGATTTGTATCAGTTTCATATGTTAAATATGTCAAACTTCTCCTCTAACTTTTGCCTCAAAAGGCAATTTGTGATGTTGAAAAATCGAAAATGAAGGATACAAAGACATTTGTGACCCTGACTGTGACATTCAGGCTAATGTAATTTGATTGAGATCTGGAATATCAAAGTTTGTTTTCAGTCATTGGTTTTAATCTTTGACCTCAGTCAGTATTACAGATATCAAGGTTATATTTTCACAGATTGTCCTTTAAAACCATAAATCAGCCAAAAATGATTACTTTAACTGTTGCTGAAGCAAAGCCTCAAGCTGATTGGTTGTAAACATATTCTCATGGAGATGTGTGGTCAGGTTTCTTTAAAATATTTTCATTGAACCACCTTAATTTATCTCTTGTGTTTTCCTCAGCCTCCTGTAGGAGTTCCAGGGTCACAGCCACTCCTGCCAAACAGTTTGGACCCAACCAGACCACAAGGTAGCATCTGTCTTCAGTCCCTCATATCAAACACATCAGAACAAGAGTACTTTACGCCCTGTTCAGATCATAGATATTATATACGTAGACGGCGATGCCTCATAGACTGATGCTGCCTATTGGAGCTGATGTATCCACGCAGCCGCCACCTTGGATCGGTCCCCAATGTACCCTCTAGGGGTGACCTCGACTAAGGATTTACATATTCGAATCAGAATTGTCGAATCTTTTCATAGTCGACCGATAGTCGAATCATCTATGTGTGTGTGCATGGGTTGGGAGGGGGTCAGACCAGGTACAAATTGCTTTTATTTTCTTTCACAAGCAGCACACATAAACAACTTTCTGATAAAGTGACCAAAACTGTATTTCAAGTGATGAACGAAGACAAAACTGACGATGCATTTATATATTTTTAAGTAAAATGTAAGGCAACATTTGTTTAATTATTCATAACATTTTAAAGCCACGATCTACAGAACATCACACAAAAAAACTTTTTGATAACTAAACCTAAAAATATACCGCAAAGGTGATCCTGCCTTGGAAACCCCGGCTACAATTCAGTGTTTTTATTTAATTTGGAGATTTAGCGCGTCAAAGCAGTCATGACCCAAAAAAACGACAAATGAAAAATGACAAATAATTTGTGATTGTTACTGCAAATGATAAAAACTAAGCTTTATATGCAACTCATTAAACGTTAATTTATAACAAGAAAAACACTGAAATGAATGATTACAGACACTACGTGTATTATTTAACACAGAAATACCTGCTTGCTTGCTTTGACTTTGATGATCTCTGTATTCACTTTAGATACAAAAAAGACCTGATGATATTATTTATTTCAGGAATCTCTTTGCTATCATTTGAAAGTGAACACCGACCGTAATAATAAATCACAAGAAAGACAGTCGTGTCAGGCATAAATATTGGTTCGGTGCAGATATTTTCCGTTTCATCACCGAAATTTAAAGAAACGGCTTACCTGTTTTGTAGTTTAACTTTTGACAAGATAACCACTATGTTTTAAATACATTTTAAAAACTTATACCCGTCGAAAAACATCCGTTTTTTAATGTTTAGTTTGATGAACTCCTAAATATGAGACGCAGACCACCTAGCGCGTTCGCCTAAATTGCATGTGCAAGCATGGCCAGCACGCAATAGCGCAACATTGATACAATGAAAAGCAATCCAAAATGTACAGACTTAAATTAGATCAGAATTTACGTTTATAATAAATATATATTTGTTTAATAAAATAAGGTCAGAAGTATCAAAGTGCAGAACAAATGTGCAAAATGCCTCAAGTGCACGGAAACAAAACAAAAGCCAAAGAGATAAATCAGATAACCCAGAGTGATTTATAAATAAAATAAAATAAAGAAATTATTAAAAGAATGAAAGTATAGCCAGAATTGCCAGCTTTGTCTTTTAAATGTAGAAACAAAAAGGCAATGGTTTATTAACATAGGAACCTCTTTTTGGACGTGTAGCCCTGTCACAGGGATTGTTGGATTTATTAACGCATTTTAAAAATATTTATTGAAAGCTGATACTTCACATATTATTTGCAGGATTATAATAATATGCTGTATATTAATATATTGGGAGAAAACTGTTATATGTGAAATCAGATAACGTGTGCACCCATACGGCCAAAATTGAATGATCCTCATTTCAAAACACATCTGCTACGATTCGACTGTGAGATTGGAGGTCGAATCAGGCTTCTCCTATCGATGCATCGAATCTTCGACTATTCGGGGTCACCCCTAGTACCCTCCTTCATTTATTTCTACTAAGGAAGGTGTATCCCCAAATAATCATAACTTCCTGAATTTTCCCCCGATTTTCTCAACTTTGTTGTGTCGCTGGACACTCCCAATTCCTGTCGCCAATGTCACTATCGAGTCACCAAGCTTCCATTTAAATAAATGAGATCATGTCACCAATTAATCAAAAAGGAGATTAATGATGATAGAGCTAGGATGAGATTTTTTGGGTGTACCTTTGGATAACCTTGCTTGATATCTGTTATCGTATTTTTTAGGACATCCAAACATGGGCGGCCCAATGAGAATGAATCCTCCCAGGGGGATGGGGGGCATGGGCCCTCAGGTAAGCACATTATTTCATGTTTCATCCTCATATGGCTGCAAATAGTTTTTTCACACATTTGTTTCTTTCGATTTGGAATTATCAACTTTTGTACAACCATGGTCATCATTAAACACCACTGATGAGGGTATCCATATGGCCCATAAACAGTAATAGAGTATTCAGAAATTACTGTATCCAACTTCCCCTGTACTTTTGAGAACTGTTCAAAAATATTTCTGTATTGTGCCGAATAAGACGATCCTGATTATAAAGGCCCCCCTCACTTTTTTAAAGCGTACCTTTTGGAAAAAATTTTTTTTTGAAGACCAACTCTTGTCTTTTGTAAAATGAATGCTTTAATTTGAAAAAACTTTTCATATGTCAGAGGGGACCAGTTTGGTTCCCCACATTCTGAAATACTTTTAATATGGCATACAGTACCATATATAACCTGCAGTCCATCTGGATTTAATAACAGTTAGTTCAGGCTCTCCATCTCATTGTGAAAAAAGGGTTGCATATTAATATTTTAATAACGTAGAAGTCTGCCTTAATGTAAACGACTACTTTATCAGGGTGCTTCAGTCCAGATGAACTTGTTTGTGTATTTGGCGCCACCTACTGCATGTTTGTGGGTGTACAATATGATTGACATGTAATCATCTAGAGCTCAGAGACATTGTCTTATATTCGGGACAATATGGTGCATTCAAAAATCATGTAGGGCAAGACAGAGTACCCTCGCATTTGGTAGTTACACATTCTTGTGATCCTTTATTCTCAACTGAAGACATCAAAGGCAGCAGAATTAAGAGCCTGAACCCTCTTATTATTTATTTGTCACCTGTGCTGTAAAACAAAGTCCTTCCCTCTTCTGCCCCTCTCGCTGTCATTCTCGCTTTTGGCGAGCGAGGTGGTTCACAAATCGGCAGCTGGTGCAGCATCTGTTCGACAAAACGTGTAGAGCGTGGAACAAAGGCTCGGGTTAGAATAAAACAACCCGAGGCCTCTATGCCTCTGTCACACTTTGCCCTCCGCCCACAGGCAGCCAGACAGGTGGGCCGCCGTCTGCCTCAGCAGAACTTATTTAGCATAGAGTAGTAGATCGCTTCCCAACCTGCTTGGTTGGATCACTTTCACTCGACCATCGCCGATAGTGGTCGATAAGCTGTGTTTTCTGTACCAGTGTGCTGATGAATATAAATCATGTTTAGATTTCTGTAGATTGAGCTTGCAGTCGGATTTGAATGTGATGATATTAAAACACAGTGTAGTGTAAATAAATGGCAGTACATCAGGTCTGTTGCATTGTCTTTTTTGAGGCTGCGCTCAGAAACATTACTATTGCAACTAGTGGTTCTTTAAGGCAGGGGTACCCAAACTTTTCTACCTGAATGTTTGGGAAATACAGGTTAAAGTCTCATAATGTAATTATAGCAGGGTTTTCACTGGCTGGGTCACATTTTACATCTTAGTGGAGAGTAGACTTTATACGTATAAAATGTGTTAATGTAACATTTAGAAAAATTAAATGTTACTTACACAGATTGGTCTTAAAGGATTAGTCCATTTTCTTAAAAAAAATCCAGATAATTTACCCACCACCATGTCATCCAAAATCTTGATGTCTTTCTTTGTTCAGTCGAGAAGAAATTATGTTTTTTGAGGAAAACATTCCAGGATTTTCTCATTTTAATGGACTTTAATGGACCCCAACACTTAACAGTTGTAATGCAGTGTAAAATTGCAGTTTCAAAGGAATCTAAACGATCCCAAACGAGGCATAAGGGTCTTATCTAGCGAAACGATTGTCATTTTTGTCAAGAAAAATAAAAAATATGCACTTTTAAACCACAACTTCTCATCTTTCTTCAGTCGTGTGACCGCCAGCGCGACCTCACGTAATACGTCATCACGTCAAGAGGTCACGGATGACGTATGTGAAACTACGCCCCAGCGTTTACAAGTTTGGAGATAAAGGACCATTCCGACGTTGTTGTATGTGGAATGATACTAATTAATGTCTTTGTGTCAGTTTATTGTTTAAAATGGTCCACAAATTTGCGTTTCATATATGTAACACGTGACCTTTCCAAGCCATTACGCAATTACGTGAGGTTGCTCTGGTGAGTCGCACAACCGGAGGAAGACAAGAAGTGCATATTTTTTTATTTTTCTTGCCAAAAATGACAATTATGCCTCGTTTGGGATTGTTTAGAGTCCTTTAAGACTGCAATTTTAAACTGCATTAAAACTGTTAAGTGTTGGGGTCCATTAAAGTCCATTAAAATGAGAAAAATCCTGAAATGTTTTCCTCAAAAACATAATTTCTTCTCAACTGAATAAAGAAAGACATTATTATTTTGGATGACATGGTGGTGAGTAAATTATCTGGATTTTTTTTAAGAAAATGGACTAATCCTTTAACTACAAAGAACAAATTCTGTACAGACACTAAAGGTTAATCACAGATCCCTATAATTTACTCACCCCATGTCATCAAAGATGGTTTATGTCTTTCTTTGTTTAGTCGAGAAGAAATTACGTTTTTTGAGGAAAACATTCAAGAGTTTACAGTTTCAATGCAGTTTAAAATTGCAGTTTCAATGCAGCTTCATATGGCTCTAAATGATCTTAACTGAGGCATAAGGGTCTTATCTAGCGCAATTATTGTCATTTTTGTCAAAAAACATTTAAATATGTACTTTTAAACCACAAGTTCACGTTCCTGCACTAGCCGTGTAACACGCCAGCGCAACCTTACGTCTTACTACGTCAAAGGGTCACACATTACATATGTGAAACGCACACTTGTGGACCATTTTAAACAAAAAACTGACACAAAGACATTAATTAGTATCATTCCACATACAATAACGTCTAAACGGTCCTTTTTCTCCACTTTTGTAAACACTGGAGTGGTAGTTTTGCTAACGTCATGTGTGACCTTTTGATGTGATTACGTAATATGTAAGGTCACGCTGGTGCATCACACGGCTAGTGCAAGACAAGAAGTTTTTTTGTGTGAAAATGACGATCGTTTAAGATGACATGGGGGTGAGTAAATTATCAGATTTTTTTATGAAAGTGAAATATTCCTTTAAGCTGCAGACACAAAGGCGCAATTATTAAAGTGTGTTCAATAAAAAATGTGTTTACCCTTTGCAGAGCTATGGGGGCATGAGACCTCCTCCCAACTCTCTAGGTGGTCCAGGGATGCCCGGCATGAACATGTGAGTTTTCAAGCATTGACGCCTCCAGTAACAGTCTCTGTAATCCTGTTAAAGCGAGTTTATTAATCTTCTTTTGTCCCTCCCTTACCTTACAGGGGGCCTGGAGGACGTGGCCCCTGGCCAAACCCGAATGCTAACTCGGTAAGTTGTCCTTATCAGCGAGACCTTCTCTGTAGCTACAGATGGAGGTGCGATCTAGAGGTCTTCACGGGTTCACTTACATCCAAAAACCCGAGGTCCGACCCGAGCGGTTTCAGTTCTAAAAGTTCACGGGTCAGGTATAATAAAAGCGTCATCGGGTCTCGGGTAATTTAAAATTAAAATTCGGGTCAGACTCGTGTCTCATTTTGTCTCAGGGCCGGTCTTTCTTTAAAAATATATATATATATATTTATGCATGTCGAGTTTCGGGTCGGGTACATATCTTTGGTCCCGAGAAGACCTTTAGTGTGATCCTCTGTGCTTTATTTAATTGTTACACACTGCAAAAAATTATTTTCAAGAAAAAAAATCTTAGAATTTTTGTCTGGTTTTCAGTAAAGATATCTAAAAATTCTTAAATTAAGATGCTTTTTCTTGTTGAGCAAAACGACCCAAGAAAATAATTCTAGTTTTTAGACCAAAAAAATTAAATTTAATTGATTTTCTCCATAAAACAAACAAAAAAAATCTCCCAATGGGGTAAGCAAAAACTCTTGAACATTTTCTCTTAAACACTAAATTAAAAAAAATTCAAGAAAAAATAGCTAACCTCATTGACAGATTTTTTTTGTTTGTTTTATGCACAAATTCACTTAAATTTGATATTTTTGGTCTAAAAACTAGACTTATTTTCTAATTTTTCTCATCAAGAAAAAGCATCTTAATTTAAGGATTTTTAGATATTTTTACTGAAAACAAGACAAAAATGCTAAGAATTCATGAATGTCTTACACTGGAAAAAATGAATTTCAAGAAAAAAATTCTTAGTATTTGTGTGTTTTTTTCAGTAAAAATATCTAAAACTTCTTAAATTAAGATGTTTTTTTTCTTGATGAGCAAAACAAACCAAGAAAATAGGTCTACTTTTTAGACCAAACATATCAAATTTAAGTAATTTTGTGCATAAACAAGCAAAAAATCTGCCAATGGGGTAAGCAAAATTTTCTTGATTTTTTTCTTGAATTTAGTGTTTAAGTAAAATGTTCAAAAATGTTTTGCTTACCCCATTGGCAGATTTTTTTTATTCACAAAATCACTTAAATTTGATATTTTTGGTCTAAAAACTAGACCTATTTTCTTGGTTTGTTTTGTACGGAGCCCGTAAGGGGTCACTTTGGTGTATTTTTTTAGACCACACTATTGCGTTCCCACGCAATACTTTTGCGTTCCCACGCAATACTTTTGCGTTCCCACGCAAGACTTTTGCGTTCCCTCGCAATACTTTTTGCGTTCCCTCGCAATACTTTTGCGTTCCCTCGCAATACTTTTTGCGTTCCCTCGCAAAACTTTTGCGTTCCCCCGAGAAACCTTTTGCGTTCGCTCGCAAAAAGAGAATACTGTTTTCTCGAGAAAGCACAGCGCTTCACAGCGTCACCTGAGGCAGTTCATTAGGCAATGGCATCATTGATGCCTACTGTTTGAAGATATGATATAACGTAGGTTACGCATGTAACCATGGATCTGTGAGACCGAGGGATGACCGTCACTACGGTCTAAAAAGGAATGATCACCTTCGTTCTGCCTATCACCGAGACCATATGTCAACAAAGTCATGTCCATGACCTCCGGAAGCAGAACGACCCGCGTCTATAAATAGCAGAGAATGCTCCCGGTTCAGTCTCCTACCTTGAGCGCCTCAGAATGGTCCGAGCGACAAGGATAGTGACGGTCATCCCTCGGTCTCACAGATCCATGGTTACATGCGTAACCTACGATCTGTTTCGACCTCACTCTGACCGTCACTACGGTCTAAAAAGGGATGACACATACCAACAGAGTCGCGAGGAACCCAGGATCAATTAGAACCTCGCTCAGTCACAGACATGAGGGCAGCGTCGCCGACCGGAGCTGGTCGAGTCACATCCACCCGGTAAAATCTTGTAAAAGTGCATGGCGTAGACCACGAAGCCGCTGCACAGATGTCGCTTGCTGCCACACCCTTGAGGGCAGCCCAAGATGTAGCCATACCCCTAGTAGAATGAGCCCTTGTACCTGTTGGAACTGGTATCCCCTGAGCCTTATAGGCATGGGAAATAACCTCCACCAGCCAATGAGATAACCTCTGTTTGGAAAGCGGCAGTCCCTGCCTTGCCGCCCCATAACAGACAAACAGTTGAGAGTGCGTTCTTCTTAAAGCCTGTGTACGGATCAGATAGGCTTTCAAGGCCCTGACTGGACACAATGTGCTAAGCTTGTCATGCTCTGCCTGTGAGGCAGCGGAAGGCTGGAATTGGGCCAGCTCCAACACCTTGTTCATGGACTGCTGATCAAGCACTTTTGGCAGGAAAGCTGGATTCGGCCAGAGTGACACGCCAGTGCCCCCTGCCTGCCACCTCAAACAGTCATCACTAACGGAGAGAGCACACAGCTCCCCGACTCGTTTGGTTGAACAGAGAGCCAAGAGAAATGCTGTCTTAAGAGACAAAGACCGTAGATCTGCGTCTGCAATAGGCTCATAAGGACCTTCAGTGAGAGATGTCAGAACTGTAGGCAGGTCCCAGCTTGGTGCCCGCAAAGTGCGACCTGGACGTAACCGGCGGGCTCCCCTTAAGAACCGGCTAATCAGAGGGTGCCTACCCAGGGATGTGTTATCTGCCCCCTGGTGAAAAGCTGAAATGGCCGAAGCATAGACCTTAATCGTACTGGCTGCTTTGCCCAGATCAAAATGGGACTGCAAGAAGCATAATACTTGTGGCACGGGACAAACCGTTGGCTCGATGCCCAAGCCAAAACACCACTCCGAAAAGATCCTCCATCTGAGTGCGTAGCCAGCTCTGGTAGATGGGGCCCTGGCATTATTAAGTGTCTCCTGTACAGCCTTATCTAGCTGTCCATCGATGGGCTCTGCAGGGGCCAAACCCATAGACGCAGGGCTCCCGGGTTCGGATGCCAAATCCGCCCGTCTGCTTGCGTCAGGAGATCTGCTCTGCACGGCAACTGCCATGGCTGACCCTGCAGCATCCGGAGGAGTTCTGGGAACCATGGCCTCGCCGGCCACCGTGGCGCGACCAACAGGACTGAGTGTTGGCCCTCTCTGATCCGTCGGAGAACCTGAGCTATGAGAGGGAGTGGAGGAAAAGCGTATAACAAGCCTGTTGGCCAGTCTTGCGACAGAGCATCCAGGCCCGAACTGCCCTCCTGCCCCATAAGGGAGTACCATTCTGGGCAGTGTGTTGTCTCCGCTGAAGCAAAGAGGTCCATCTGGGCCACACCGTAACGCATCAAGATCTGAACAACTACGTCGGTGTTCAACCTCCACTCTCCCGGGAGTGGCCCTGTCCTGGAGAGAATGTCGGCCGCTCTGTTCTCCACACCTGGGATGTGCACTGCCCTCAGTGAGGAAAATCGAGGCCATACCCATATCAGCAACTCCTCTGCCACCTGGAGGCATCGCTGGGACCTCGTGCCTCCCTGGTGATTGATATGATACACTGCCGAAGTGCTGTCTGTCCTCACCAGAACATGTTGGCCTTGCAACTCTGGCAGGAATTTCTGAAGAGCAAGATGAATGGCCTTCAACTCGAGGACATTTATGTGCTCCTTCATCCACAGCGGCTGCCATGTGCCCCTCACTGCCCTTCCTTCCCAGACAGCCCCCCAGCCTGTCAGGGACGCGTCCGTTGAGATGACCTGCCTCCTGTGGGGAAGGCCCCCCAGTGGGACACCTTGTAAAATGAACTCCCGGTTGCTCCAAGGGCGTAGGGCTTTGATGAAGGTTTGAGATATACGCAGTTTCCTCTGCCTGTCGTCTCTGGGGTGAAGATGGAAAGCATTGAACCAGCACTGCAGGGGGCGTGCCCTCAGCAGGCCCAGAGGAATCACTGCTGCTGCTGCGGCCACCAAGCCCAGTAGCTTTTGAACTCTGTGAGCTGTGACAAGGCTGCCCAAGTGGAACTGCTTCGTCATGTTGATCAAGCTGTCTGCTCTTTGTGAAGTGAGAGATGCAGTCATGCTTACCGAGTCCAGAAAGATGCCGAGGAACTCTGTCTGTTGGCGGGGTTGCAGGTTGCTCTTTCTGTGGTTGACCGTGAAGCCTAGCATTTGAATGTGGGCCAGAACTGTGCTCGTGTCTCGTACTACCTGCTCCTGAGAGGGGGCGCACATGAGCCAATCGTCCAGGTAGGGCAAGATCTTCAACCCTCGAGCCTGGAGGGGGGACAGCACAGCTGACACCACGCGAGTAAAGACCCTTGGGGCCAGAGAAAGACCAAAGGGAAGGACCTGAAACTGGAATACCCTGCCTTGAAAGGCAAAGCGCAGGCAGGGCCGGTGTTCTGGACAGATTGGGACGTGGAAGTAGGCGTCTTTCAGATCCAGGGACGTGAACCACTCCCCCTGCTGGATAGACTGCATCACCACCCTTGTGTGGACCATTTTGAAGGGTAGCACCTTGAGATATCGGTTCAAGGGCCTGAGGTCGAGAACAGGCCGATGACCGCCGTCTTTTTTTGGAACAATAAAGTATTTGGAGTAAAACCCAGTGAGCTGTGCGCTGGGCGGTACTTCTGAGATGGCCCCTTTCAGAAGTAACTCCTGGACCTCTTTGACGAGGACGGACATTAAAACAGGGTCTTTTACGGACGTTATCTTGATCCCTGAAAACGTTGGGGGTCGCCGCCGAAATTGTAATCGGTAGCCGCGAGCCACCGTAGCCACGACCCAAGGGTCTGGCACAATGCCTTCCCAGGAGGTCCGTGACAGCTGGGAAGGACAATCGACGGGCGACCCGGAACTCCTATGCAGGACCGCCACCGCGGCCTGCACCCCTGCCTGTGCCCCGCTGTGGTCCTCGTCGTCCCTTAATTCTGGAATTTGAGGCTGTACGTCGGTCAGGTGCACGAAATCGCCAGTCCCGTGCCTCTGGGTTGTCACCTGCTGATGGAGGCCGGGTAGGCTGCCGCAGCCTATACCTACTGACAGGTGGGCGGCCGGCAGTTGAAGCAGACCTAGAGCAAACCCTCTGGACAGCTTCCCTAGATGCTGCAGTCCGTTCAATCCGATCAAGCACCTCCTGGAATCCAGGGTGAAAGACGTGTCCTGGTACCACAGGGAGGTTGAGTAGCTCCTGTCTGATGGCATCTGGCAGGGAGGTTTGTGCCAGCCAAACTTGTCTGCGACACAGCACTGCAGAGGCCATAGCATCCCCCACGTCACGTGTCAGCTGGGAGTGGGAAGACAGAGCCGCGTCGACCAGGGCCCTGGAATCATGATCGTCTGGGCCCAGTGTCTTCCGTAGAGCCGCCAGGGTGATGGCTAGAGCGTTACCCATACGGGCCGCTCGAGCTGATGCGTTGAAGGAATTAGTGACCAGACGGTCCGTCTTGGCACACTCCTTGCGAGGGCACCGTGGATCGGAGGATACACGGGAAAACCCCAGAGACGTCAATGCAGCCATAGGCGACTCAACTGGTGGCATGTTCCCCAGTCCAGTTTCAACCGGATAACTAGCATTTGCCAGCTGGCGACAACCTGCATTAAACTGGGGCCGTTTCGAATTTGTACCCCATGATGACCTCAGCATTGCAGTATAGTCATCTGCTACAGGTATAGAAGGCCGTGGTTCAGGTCGGGAGATGCCCTCCCAAACACCTCCAGCGGGAGCCGGGGCAGATGTAGGTCCCTGAAGGCCCAAAACCTTGGCAGCGCTCAGCACCCGTGACATCAGGGAACTGACAGGGGCCTCTCCTGGCTCCGTGGAGCCGTCAGCTGGCTCAGCAGAGCTGGAACATAGCTCCCCTTCGAGGTCGTCGCCACCTGTGGTGTCGTCCACCACTGTGTGTGAAGCGCATAGGGATAACACATATACATAGTCTTGATGTTACTCCTCGCCGAACCTCAACGGCCTGCAAGAGAGGGGATCCTCATGTCATAAGTCCTGTAGGTTACCTTCTAACTTGTCAAACCTCAGTGACAGACCCTGCAGAGCAGCAAGGATCTCGAGTGACCCCGTGTTGCTGCTTTCTGCCACCGCAGCTGAGGCAGGGGGCTTAACAGATTTGGGTGGCTCAACCTGGGTAACTCCATGGGGGAAATCCCGCTGTCGATCACGCGAACGTGAACGCTTGCGCTTGTGTTTATGCCCATGCCTACTGGAGAGGGACGGCTGGTCAGGGGAGCGCCGCTTCCCGCTCCCTTCCTCACGCACATGGCCGCGCACCTGGCTGGCCCGGCGCCGTCGCTCGTCCCTGGAGAGATCGGAGGCTGCACTACAGGGATTGTCCAAGTCTGCCAGCACGTGGGCAGCTCCAAGGCATGTGGGGCACTCCCTGTGCCCATCCCTGGAACTCATGGAGGCGTTGCAGATCCTGCTGTAGTGGGAAGCCATTGCAGCAACACAGAATCCCAATATAATGCGTGGAGTCCTCCTCCAGCAATCCGCCAAGGTAATACGGTGGGCCGCACCAGCGCACGAATGCACTTAGCGGTCGCACACTAGCCCCACCAGCTGCAAACAGGGGTATAGGGTGTGTCAGAGGGGAGTATTGCAGGAAAAAGTGTGATTGTAGCCGCCACTCAAGGCGAAAAAAAGCACCTAAGAGCAGAAAAGCACAACACACAGTATTATGATGGCCCGCACCGGCGCACGAATGCACTTAGCAGGCACACACTAACCCCTTACCAGCTGTGAACAGGGGTATAGGGTGTGGGGAAATACTGCCACAGCCCGCACCAGCACGTAAACGCACCTAACAGACTGAAATAGTGAACAGAAAACAAAATAATAACAGGGCTGTTTATAATGTACTGGAAAAAACAGCCCCCAACCAAATAATTCAACAAAAAATAGCACTAGCAGCAGACACAATATACCAGCTGAAAACAGCAGTAAATACAAACACAGGTAAAATGGCGGCCCACACCAGCGCGCGAACGCACTTAGTGGGCTCGCACAAAGCCCACGGCTGCGAACAGCAGTAGAGGCACACGGATAAACAACTTAAATTACCCAGAAATCTAGTGCATATAAGTTTAAATGAAAGGTATATACCTAAAAATAATAAGTCAATACACAAACCACAACAATTCTCGGGGGCACAAGGCACCCGCACCGTTTAGGTAGCGAATTAGTGGAATGCAACAAGAAAACAGTCAGGAATTTCTTACCTGAATACGTATTCTCTTACTCACGGTCTCGTATGAGGCGATCAAGGTGAGAGACTGAACCGGGAGCATTCTCTGCTATTTATAGACGCGGGTCGTTCTGCTTCCGGAGGTCATGGACATGACTTTGTTGACATATGGTCTCGGTGATGGGCAGAACGAGGGTGGTCATTCCTTTTTGGACCGTGGTGACGGTCAGAGTGAGGTCGAAACAGATCTACTGTTATTAAAGAATTATACAGTATTTCTTTGTATTTAAGTCCAAGTTCAAATGAACAGTGGCATGTAAGACTAGTCTTGCATATTTAGTTCACTCCAAAATGGTCTAGTATTGTCACTTAACTTATGCTGCTTGACTTCTCAGCATAAAGATCATTATTAAATTAATATTAAATATTTCAAATTTAGAAATAGGCTACCCCATGCCATCTAATAAAGAAGTGGGTACTCCGTGTGTGCCGTGTACCCAGCACTACACCATATGGCATCATTGATGTCCGCTGTTAATAGATATATAACTACTGTTATTAAATAATTATATTGTATTTCTCTGTACTCAAGTCCAAGTTCAAAATAAAACTCTATGAACCTCTCCATTGTGAAATGGTTTATATACATTTGCAGTGGAGCGGTTTGTAGAGTTTTGTTTTGAACTTGGACACAAACACAAAAAACACAATATAATTATTTAATAACAAAGTTATATATCTAACGGCGTACATCAATGATGCCATATGGCCCGGCGTTGCATTGCCCCTCGGATCTGATTTGTACCCCCTCTGTTTCATTTTTGTATTCATGGTTAAAATGTTCAACCTTTTGATTTAAATAATAATTTAACCTTATGCCCATATGGGATTTAAAATGTTCAGTGACATTACTGTCAGATTCAAACGTCTTTCGCGCTGAGCCAGACGGACGAGCTCAGCGCTGTCATATATAGCAACATGCAGTGTTTTCAAGCTCATAATGTTTATTTTAGATTTCAGACATTTAAATACACATAAGAACTGGTAAAACAATAGCCTACATTTAGTTTGTAAAATACACACTGATGTCTGTGGAAGCAGCAATACAAATCTATTCAAATAAGATAGTAATTTGCAAATAATAAATAAATATTATTTTCAAATAATAATAATAATTTGCCGACGTATCAGACAAACACAGTGGAAGTATAAAGTTTACTTTATTGTTATAAAGGCTATAATGAAAAGACGGGGATGCGCTTCTCCCTTGCGAAAAATAAGCGTGCTTAAATGTAATTTTATAAAGTGTACTTATTACATAAATATAATATACTTTAATACAGTTAAGTGTGAACTAAATGCAATCCCCTCGGCGCACTGAATGCACATCAAATGCAACCAACCTCAAATATATCATATATTAAGTTGAAATAAACTGTAATAAGTTGCCATTAAGAGTTAACTTAATTGTTACTTTATTACAACTTTATATCTACTTTCATAATTGCTTCTAGTGTTTTTACAATATAGGCTACTTAAAGTGCACTACACAATATAATGACATGAAATTAATGTGACTTAAAATACACTTTAATGTCGGTTAACAATAAACTTAAGTGTGGATTAAATCCGATGTTTTCAGCGAAATGAATACAAATTAAGTGTAATTAATTTCAAATGTATCACACATTAAGTTGAAAATAAAACCAATAAGTTGCCCATTATTGCAACAACTTATGTGGGTCTTTAATACAACTTTATATTTACTTTCATAATTGCTTCTAGTGTTTTTAAAATATAGTTAAAGTGCACTATTCAATCTGCTGTCAAGCAATTAATGTGAAATTAAAAATAAGTTAAAGTATATAACAGTACATTTAATTATTAATAAAATGTAATGTTTCAAATACAAATTTGCCAAATAAATTCAAAAATATAAAATTAAATTCAATCAGTTGAACTGTGATTTCAGTGCAGTAAAGCGATTTCAATGCATCTTTCTACAGTATGTACTTTAACTACTTGTATGTACTTCTCAAAATACTGAAAAACAAATCTAGTTAATTAAAATACGTATTCATTTCAGTTTAATGCATTACAAACAAACAAAAACCACAATGCTTACACTGACAATAAAACAGGGCTGGGTTTCCCGATAACGATTGAACTTAGCACTTAAGAGCGCTTTCTACGAGCTACTTAACAAACATTCGTTGTTCATTTACGTGCGTTTCCCAAAGATGCACGTGAAACGATCGCTCGCAGCTGGGTTTTAAGTGCTACTTACGAGTCGCTATCCATTTGTCAAGTGCTGAAATGTCACCAGTAGAATGACTCGAATTCGTAGCAGAAGTTTCTTTAGGCTAATGATCTTCAGCCGATGTGCACTAATATTTTTAATAATATATTTTCATTATTGTTCAAGACTTTTTAAATGTTTTAATAATTTATTAAATATTCTTTTCCGTATTTAGTTAGGACTCGTACCACTGCGAAATGCTTTCTGCGTTTTAGATTATTAATATAATTTGCTGTTTATTATCTATGTTTATTTATTATTATGGATTATTGCATTGTACCGTAAATATTTATTTGGTTTCTTTAATTAGATGCAATTTCCCTTCAAAACAATGTTTAGATGAATTATAGCAGCAATCGGTATGAACCATTTATCAATTTGGTATACCAACTTTTACCAAAATACAAAAAACTTTTACCAACTTGTACAAAATACGTTTTCCTTCTTTATTAATTTATGTTTAGTCATTTAAATTTGATTTCTCATTTGAATTTTAAATATATTATATTATATATTTAATATTAAATAAACAAAGAAGAACCCAATAAATAAATAAACATTTAAAACATTACATTATCGTCATTGCAGGAGTGCAATTTGCTGGTTGTCCTGTAGGTGACATTGTAACTCTGTTGTCTTACGATGCACTTATTAATGAACGATTACTCCAGAGCACTCGTAGATCTACGATGATTTTCAAGTGCAACTTAAGTTACGAAGCTTTTGGGAAACAGCCCGTAATTCTAAGATGATTCGTACGATCGTTTTTACGATCTACTTAGCCTTACGATGCTTTTGGGAAACCCGGCCCAGTTTGGTAGTCAAATAATTATGAATCGAATTTTTTGTTTTGCAAAAGTACATTTAATAAATGAATAATGAGTTGTATATGTCCAAACAAATACAAAAAATTAAAAAAAATTAAAAAAAACTCTTAGTTTAATATTGTAAAATTAGAATCAAACAAGTATCAATATTGAATAATTGCATCCCTTAGAAAAAACAAACAAACTCAAAGTTATTATTTTTTAACATTTTAACAGACAACAAAAAAGAACTGCATGAACTTTAAATTAACAAATCCTTTGGTAGGTCACTTCAGTCTAATTATCATTTATTAAATGTGTTTAGAAATATTGTCATGATAGTGTACTTTCTTTAAGTTAAACTTAAGAAAAGTGCACTTAAGTGTGTTAATAAATAGTGTCATTAAAGTGTATTCAATTTAAGTACATTAAGTGGTCTTTAATTTTAATTATATTATATTATCAGCAAGTGCACTTCTCACAAAGTATACTCTTATTGTTTTAAGCACACAAAAGTACGCTTTCAATACACTTAAGCACGCTAATTTTTCACAAGGGCTGTCAAGCAGCTATTACATAACAGAGCGAGGCCGACGAACGTGCTCTTAAACAGGAAATAATATATGGAATTATTTGTGCATCTTTAAATAATTGTAAGAATACATTTCCTTTAAATATAATTTTTGTCATATAAAGTTTTAAGAGATAATAATGTCTTTTCCACTTTTATTGCTTAGACTTGTTAATGCGGTTAACGTGTTTTGCGCATTTACGAGTTTATTTCAGTAATATTGCTGTGTTTAAGGTAATAATAATACAATTTACATGTCAAGCTTCCTTATCCGTTTATTAATTTCATCATGCTGTTGTGTTAAGTTATATGTAGATATTTATTGCCATATGAGACGTTCATTGCCGTTATATGAATACTCTCGTCTATTATTCAAATCGCGGAATAATGTGTGCATCTTTGAATAACTGTAAGAATACAGTTCCTTTGAATTTTTTTTTTTAATATAAATAAAAACAAAATAAAGTTTTGATCAAAAATAATGTTGTGAGGATATTGCCATTGCTGTGAATACTCTCGTCTACAATATGGATTATTACGCTGTTTAAATTTTGCTAGTGAGTTTCTGGTTACCTGTGCAGCTGCATATGGAGTGTTTTATGGAGCGCTTCATATAAAAAATATGTCGTTCCAAAGCGAGATCTCAATGTGTATTATTCATTGATGGTATAAATTAAGCCCCCAACAATTTCAAATGCCCCCTCAGTCATTTCATCCTGCAGCCGGGCCTATAGGCACCTTATTACATTTTATTTCAACTTAATATATTTGAAATTAATTACATTCAATGTGCACCCAGCGCGCCGAAAACATTGCACCCAATTCACATCCAAGTGCACCCAAGCCTGTTATATTTATGTAAAAAGTACACCCCATAAAAGTACAGATTTAAGCACACCCACCTCCCGCAAGGGAGGTGCGCATCCCCGTCCTTCAAACATGTATCATTATAACCTTTAAAACCACAAAGCAAACTTTATACTTCCACTGTGTTTGTCTGATACGTCGGCAAATTATTATTATTATTTGAAAAGAATATTTATTTACTACTTGCAAATTACTATCTTATTTGAATAGATTTGTATTGCTGCTTCCACAGACATCAGTGTGTATTTTACAAACTAAATGTAGGCTATTGTTTTACCAGTTCTTATGTGTATTTAAATGTCTGACATCCAAAACAAACATCACGAGGTTGAAAACAGTGCATAGTGTTGCCACATGACAGCGCCGAGCCCGTCCGCCCGGCCCAGCGCGAAAGACGTTTGAATCTGACAGTAATGTCACTGAACATTTTAAATCCCATATGGGGATAGGGTTAAATTATTATTTAAATCAAAAGGTTGAACATTTTAACCATGAATACAAAAATGCACAAACCAGATCCGAGGGGGCAACGCAACGCCGGGCCACACGGCATCCCCGATGTCCGCTGTTAGTAGATATATAACTTTGTTATTAAATAATTATATTGTATCTTCTGTACCTATGTCCAAGCTCAAAACAAAACTCCATAAACCGCTCCACCGTGAATGAATAAACCATTTCAGAATGGAGAGGCCTATAGAGTCCCACTTTGAACCTGGACCCAAACACAAAGAAACACAATATAATTATTTAATAACAGTAGTTATATATCTACAGCGGACATCAATGACGCCACACGGCGCAGCGCCGGGCACACGGCACGCACGGAGTACCCACTTCTTTATTAGATGGCATGGGGTAGCCTATTTCTAAATTTGAAATAATATTTTATATTAATTTAATAATGATCTTTATGCTGAGAAGTCAAGCAGCATAAGTTAAGTGACAATACTAGACCATTTTGGAGTGAATTAAATATGCAAGACTAGTCTTACATGCCACTGTTCATTTGAACTTGGACTTAAATACAAAGAAATACTGTATAATTCTTTAATAACAGTAGTTATATATCATATCTTCAAACAGTGGGCATCAATGATGCCAATGCCTAATGAACTGCCTCAGGTGACGCTGTGAAGCGCGGTGCTTTCTCGCGAAAACAGTATTCTCTTTTTGCGAGCGAACGCAAAAGGTCTCCCGGGGGAACGCAAAAGCCCCGCGAGGGAACGCAAAAAGCACCGCGAGGGAACGCAAAAGTACCGCGCGGGAACGCAATAGTGTGGTCTAAAAATATTCACCAAAGTGTCCCCTTACGGGCTCCGTAGTTTTGCTCATCAAGAAAAACCATTTTAATTTAAGAATTTTTAGATATTTTTACTGAAAACAAGACAAAAATACTAAGAATTTTTTACTTAGTTTTTTTGTCTTGTTTTCTAATATAAAATCTGAAAATTCTTAAATTGAGATACATTTACTTGGTAAGCAAGTGGCTTAAATTATTAAAATCAAAAGGTTTCTTACTTAAAATAAGTCAAATATCTGCCAGTGCAGTAAGAAAAATAAACTTAATATCAGTTTCAACTTAATTCAACAAACTGAATTTAAGTTTATTTTTCTTGCTGCAGTGGCAGATATTTTGACTTATTTTAAGTAAGAAACCTCTTGATTTTCATCATTTATTTCAATAAACAAGACTTAATATCTTAAGCCACTTGCTTGCCAAGTAAATGTATCTTAATGTAAGAATTTTCAGATATTTATATAAAAAACAAGACTAAAATACTAACAAAGACATTCATTTTTTGCAGTGTAAGTGGTGTCAGATGATCCTACAACAATATTCTGTGCAATGTAAAATAAGCAAACAAATGAGCGTGAATTATTTAATCGAATAATCCTAAATAACAGTTATGAAACTTTATTTGGAGCTTTACGATTGATGATTTCGCTTACATGTTTACAAATATATTTATGATCTTTCATTTGTGTTGACAGATAGCATACTCCTCCTCATCTCCAGGCAACTATGTGGTGAGTACCGCACATGAAGACCATTCATCTTGTTCAGAAGGACTACAAAAGTAGTTTACCTTTGAACACTGAAAGCATAACCAAGCACATATTAAAGTTTCTAAATGCATTGATTTTTGTTCCTGAGCAATTACTATCCTGCTTGGTTCCGTCCCTAGCGGCGCTTCTCTTAAAAAGTAAAAAATCTGTACATTAGTCAAAGCAGCTTAATGGTTCCCCGGTGTCTTTGTTTAAGAATCGCTTTTGTAGTTCTGCACCTATTATTACACAATAAGAAGCTAAACACAGCTTTGTGTGTGTGTTCGCTCCCTCAGGGTCCTCCAGGAGGAGGTGGTCCACCAGGAACTCCCATAATGCCAAGCCCAGGAGGTACAGTAGATCCGCTGCGTCTTCAAACTCATGACCTTTTGCACTGCAAATGCATTGCTCTACCACTGAGCTATACAGGACCCCATCGCATGTCATTCACATATACGCAGCTTTCATAATAAGCACAACAGGAACAATTCAGTGCTCAGTCCTTCACAAACACCCTGTTTAGCACCCTTTCTCGTCCCTCCGTACCCAACAGCCAATATGATTTCAAGGTTACCTGTACCTTTCTTGGCAGGACAACATGTGACTTCACTTCCCTTTTCCACTATTCCACTAATAATTATTTCACTTCACACGCTACTGTTTGATCTTGAACCACAGATTATGGGTGTGAGGTGTCTCTTTCTCTCTCAGAATCCATAAATCATTAAAAGAACACATTTATTATAGTGTTAAATTGAACCCAGTCATGTTTTGGATTGATCTTGCGTGTTCGGGCAGTCTGAATATGCTTGGGTGAGACTCTAGTCTAAGGTGACCAGATTTTTAAAATGAAAACCGGGGACTTTTCCGAGTTCAATGGTCAAAATATCATTAAAATCTAATTTGTTGTTATTAATGAATTAAAACACGAGTACAAAATCTTTTGTGAATGTTTTCATATTTTTTTTGTGGGTTCAGTGCAAAAAAATGACTTTCTTACTAAGTTTTTTTTTTTCAGTATAAATATCTAAAAATTCTTAAATCAAGATGCATTTCCTTGATGTGCAAAATCATCAATGAAAATAATTTCATACACTGCAAAAATTGATTTTCAAGAAAAAAATTCTTAGTATTTTTGTGCTGTTTTCAGTAAAAATATCTAAAAATCCTTAAATTAAGATGCTTTTTCTTGATAATCAAAAACACCCAAAAAAATAAGTCTAGTTTTTAGACCAAAAATATCAAATTTAAGTGATTTTGTGCATAAAACAAGCAAAAAAATCTGCCAATGGGGTAAGCAAAAAAAATCTTGAAAATTTTTCTTAAAACACTTTATTCAAGAAAAATTAGCTTACCCCATTGCCAGATTCATTTGCTTGTTTTATGCACAAAATCACTTAAATTTGATATTTTTAGTCTAAAAACTAGACTTATTTTCTTGGGTCGTTTTGCTCATCAAGAAAAAGCATCTTAATTTAAGATTTTTTGATATTTTTACTGAAAACAAGACGAAAATACTGATAATTTTTTTTCTTGAAAATCATTTTTTGGAGTGTAGCTTTAAAGGTATTGCAGAGGATTTTCTTTTTCTGTGTGGATCATCAAGACTATTCGTCCTCCTAGTTGTCAATCAGGAGTGTTGAGCAATTGCATTTTTTTTTTAAATGGAGAAAGCATTTCTTTTCTAAAATTTGAGAAAATCCTCCGCTACACCTTTAACCCGTTAATTGGCGCTGTCCCGTGAGCAGGACACCTACATTTATTTCAATATTTTCTATGTAAATGTGAATCTATCACGACAAACTATATATTGTTGGAAAGGTCTAAGAATGTAGTTTTCATATTTCAAAACCTTTTAGCAGTAATAATAATGCAGTAACTGTAATTTATTCATTTGTGACACAAGTATGCAGCAAACCTCATAGCAAACCAGCACAAACCTCAGTTTTTTGACAATTTTATGTATTAAAAATAATACTATATTGCATTTTTATTTATTACAAATAAATGTAAACTGCTTTAAAAAAATGAATATTTTCACCTCCAGACACTTCCCTAAAAAACGTTGAAGTGTCTTCTTTAAAACAAAAAAATCACCAAAATTAAAACCAAAATTAGACCAAAAAAAAGGCCAGAGTTATACTAATTTAAAGGTGTATATCACCTTTTCACCAACCCCCCACTCAAAAAGGGCTGCGCCAGTTAAAGGGTTAAGTCATTTTGCTCATCAAAAAAAAATGCACCTTGATTTTAAGAATTTTTTTATATTTATTCTGAAATTATTAAACAAGAAAGTCATTTTTTGCAGTGTTTCTAATTCAATTAATTGGACAATTTCTGTATATCAAAACATATATATAATTTATACAATGCACAGATATGACATACCTCATCAAATTTACTTCAAAAGTACGACTTTTGATAACATGATTGATGATAACTTCCTGACGCTTTTTAATGTCTCTCAATAATTTATCGCTAAAGCGGTGACGTACGATCATCAGTGTAGCTTGGACCCCCCTCTGCTGGTGAAAATAATCATTACATGATTGCTTCAGTCTGGTAGTCCAAAGGCTAAATGTTGAACGGGTTTTTCAGTGTATTTGCTGGTTGTTTTGGATGTCCTGTAAAACGGGGACATTTCCGGGGACAGCTCCAGTCGGCTTCAGAGCACCAAGAAAATGGGGACGTCTGGTCACCTTACTTTAGTCTCCTCCATTAGGAGATTATGGGGACAGAGCTTATCCTAGTCCCAGACTAAAATGCATGTTTGGCTGCCTTCATTTAAAAACATCTTGCATTCACATATCTTAACATGTTTCAGTGCCATTGTTTCGTCCCAAATGCACACCAGTGTTGTTCTTTGTATAAGGTGTGTTTGTAAAAACGTCTTAAATGCCCTAATATAATTTAAACAGCTCTCTGTTCTTTTCCAGACTCCACAAACTCCAGCGAGAACATCTATACGATGATGAACCCCATCGGACCGGGAGGCAACAGACCCAACGTAAGCATTGAATCGCTTTTCTTACAGAAAGATCCCAGTTAAACCTCTAAAATAAAGCTTTAGCTCATTTATAAAGTTTTAGGGATAATAGACACCAATGTTAAGATCACATGACCTGGGGCCAGTTGCATAAACACAGCTGGTAAATTAAGACTGTGTCTTAAGAACTAGTTAGGGCTTATCAGTCTTGCTTTTCAAATTGAAATGAGACCAGTATACATTTTAAAGGTGCAATGTGGGACTTTTAGAAAGATCTCTTGACAGAAATGCAATATAATATACAAAACTATATTGTCAGTGGTGTATAAAGACGTTACATAATGAATTGTATTGTTTTTATTACCTTAGAACGAGCCATTTTTATCTACATACATGGAAGTTGACGTCATGTTTCTACAGTAGCGTGTTTCATCCCTACTTTGTCTCAGACAATGACATGTTTGTCCTTTGGCAGCTACCGTAGCTTCTCGTTGCATTTCGAAATTGAGCTATGGACTGAGCTGTTGGTTGCAATTCGCAATCTCACCACTAGATGCCACTAAAAAAACACAATGGACCTTCAAACAGCTATGAACGGTTTTCAAGAAAAAATGTATTGACTAACTTGTAAGGCTAGTTTAAAACGTGTACGCAACCGGCCGAATAGATCTGTCCTACATAACAATTACTAAAAATAATAATAATTTTGTGCTTTATACAGCGATTATATAGACCGTTCTCAAGGAGCTTAATAATGCATTAACACGCAAAATGACATCTAAGCAATACAATGCCCCGTTATTTACAAGTGTTGGGTTGATTGTAACGGTTTCTCTTTCTCAGTTCCCCATGGGTCCTGGTCCGGATGGTCCGATGGGAGGTATGGGTGGCATGGAACCCCATCATATGAATGGATCATTAGGTAAAAAATGTAAACAGATAGATAAAAAATAAAATAGAAGTCAATGTAAATGTATATATAAAATAGTGTATAATTTATTAATTATTATGTTTTTTTGACAGGTTCTGCTGACATGGACGGGTTGCCAAAGGTAAGAAGTATTTAAGTTTGTTTGTTGGTCAGCCATCTGAGGAAGTGACATCATACCCATCAATTGATTTTGTCTCTTTTTTTTTATATCAGAACTCCCCCAATAACATGGCAGGCATGAACAACCCTCCAGGTACACCGCGAGACGACGGAGAAATGGGGGGCAACTTCCTCAACCCATTCCAAAGTGAAAGTGTGAGTAGAGTTTGACCCAAACCCGAAGTCCTGACACTCCTCTCACCTGTCAATCATGCAGCTCCGCCCAGCAGGCACTTAAAAGGCTGAACATAATAGCGGACTGGCCTATAAAATTAAAACTAAATTTGTTAGAGAACCTAATTGGATTTGTAAATTACAAATTAAGACCAAGAGTGAATGCTGGACATAGCTTTTGTATTGAAGGACCAGCAGTTTCCTAGACAGGGCAGGACTTTGAATGTTGAAAAGGCCTGCTTTAGGGTTTGGATATCAAAGTGTCCTGTCTATTGGTTACTGCTTTGTCAATGCAAATTTTGAGAAAGTGATGACACAATACCATCTTGTATTTGCACTGTGTGGAGTATCTCATGATCTCACCTTCACTATATATCCTCCCTTCCCTTTTTCTCTTTCCAGTATTCACCCAACATGACGATGAGTGTGTGATTTCCTGTTTGTATTTTTTATTTGGGCTTTAAGTTTTGTTTAATTTTTAAATCCCTGGTTCCTTTTTAACCCCCGCCACCTCGCTACTCCGCCCACGACACTCGGACCTCACCACACAGCCCTCTGGGATGCCCCGTGAGCACAGGACTCATATGAAGGCGGTTCATCCCAGGAAACGGCCCCAGAGCCACAGGAAGAACTTGTTGACTGACACTTCCTGCCTCCCGGACTTCCTGTCTGGCTCAGGACACTGACGGGGCTGAACACATGTAGGACGGCAGGTGTGTGTCACCGGTCTCCCCATACTATAGCAGACCACACTTCGTCTTTATGAACTCACTCCACTTTTTAATTGAGTTTTTTTTATCTTGAATGGATGCAGTCGGAAGATATCTGATACTTTATCCTCCATTTTATTGTGTACATTTGTAATGCAAAAGGAAACTCACGCTGATGGGTTTGGCAACTCGTTATTCTGTGTATGTATTGTATTATTATGAATTGTTGATTTTTAATTTTTTATTAATATTGTAATGATGGTTACTGATTAGGTTTGTTTTTTTCGGAAGGGACACATCGTATGTAAACCGTGATTTGGAGAAAAGCACACACCCATAATGCACAATAACATGACTTGCAATCTGTGCTGCGTTTTGTGTTTCATCTCTCGTTGTTTCAATTCTCATTGCCACACATTTGAGAATACATCTCTGAAATACAGCTGTGTAAAAGCGCAGTCACAGGAGACGCCATTTTTGTCCAAACATCTGAGGATGAGAAAGAGCCATCAGACACGACTTTGGTTAACCGTTGAACTGTTAGTAAAGGGTCAAAAACATTGCAGAAACGGCTGTTTACTGTGATATACTCAAAGACGACTCCATCCACGAAAGACAACATCTTATACTACAGTATCTGCGCTAGGGTTTTTTACACTTAAAATACTTAACCCCGGGTTATTTGGTTGCATGTTTTACGCTGTTTATACTTTACCCCAGGTTAATAATTAATCCTGGATATTCAGGTTTTATGTGCATCTGTGCACCATTCCTATTTGCAAATTTATAAAGTAACAAAAAAGGTGACAAATATACCAAAATGATACAAACGCAGTTTGCTCTAGTTGTTTCTGAATCACCTTAAACATGCAAAAACAAATTGGTCGCTACATGGTCAGTTTAAAGATAGGATACCCCAGGATTAAGTGCGGTGTGAAAAGCCCTACATTTTTCAATTTATTTATTTGTTTTCTTTATTAGTTGATTTATCATGCACATATTTTGCATGCAACTCTTCTGGACATATTGTACACTTGTAAATATGCCAGTCTTAAGATACCTCCACAAGATTTGCTGACCCACGTTTCCTCCTGCATGTACAGGGTGACAGACACGCTGTGATATTTCAGTACTGATGAGATTCCTGTTAGCTGGGTGCATTCGTAGGAAAGGTCCTGGCGTGGGAATAGACTCCTGAAACACATTTTGTTTATTATAAAGGTACTGTCCACACTGTAAAAAAATATTTGTTGGTTCAACTTAAAAAGGTAAGTTACCTGGTTGCCTTAAAATATTAGTTACCTCCAAAATGTAAGGCAACCAGGTTAATTACTTTAAGTTGAACAAACTTTTTTACAGTGCATGAATACAGTGTTAATAATAATTGTAAATGTAAAGTACAAATATACGCTAATTAATATAGGCTACACTTAATATACATATTTGTCAGCGCATATGTTAGCCTGAATGGTCAAAATATGTAAAGGTGTCACTGGGGCGCTACCCTTTCAAAAAATACTGCTTTGCAGCTAAAGTACCTCAGAGATAATTACAGTATTAGCATCTCAAACTTACATATTGGTACCAAATGTATGCATATGTGTACCTAAGGGTACATGTTAGGACCTTTTTAAAGGGTACGGGTACGTATTTTGCTATTTTTTACAAATTAAAATTTTTCACAAAACAAAATTGCAGTGGCCTGATATAGAAACACGAATCACCCAGAATTTACGGTGGGATTAACTGAGAATTAAAATAATGCATTTTATTTATAGGCACCTTCAAGGGGATAGTTCGGCCAAAGATTATATTGGATCCATGATTTACTCACCCCCAAGCCGTCTGAGATGCATATGTCCATTGTTTTTTAGACTAAGACATTTTCAGTTATTTTAGAAAATGTTTAAGATCTTTCAGTTAATCAAATTTTGAGTTGCGGGGTCCACCTCCTTCGGGTCCAGAAAACGTGCATCCATCCTTCACAAAGTGGATCCAGGCGACTCCACGATGATAAACGGGGGCCTTCTGGGGGTGGTCCGCACCGTTTTGTTGTAGAAATATCCATATTTAGAGCTTTATAGACGAAAGTGGCTAGCTTCTGGTAACGCCGCCATCTTAGTCGCGTCCACATTCAAGATGCAAGCGTACGCAGTTTACGCAGAAAAGTGCGTACACTACGCTGAGACTCTTTTCTGAATACAGAGGAGTTTAAGATGGCGGAGTTATCGGCAGCTGGTTGTTTTCGTTTGTGAAGTTTTGTATATGGATATTTCTCCAGCGGGACGGCTTGGATTGCCCTCGGAGGGCCTTTGTTTGTCATCGTGGAGGCGTTTGGATTTGTTTTGTGAGGGATGGATGAACATTTTTTGGACTTGAAGGACGTGGACCCTGTGGCTTTACATTTGATTAACTGAAACATCTAAGACATTTTCTAAAATAATCTGAAAAATGATATGCATCTCGGACGGCTTGGGGGTGAGTAAATCATGGGTTTAATATCATTTTTGGCCGAACTATCCCTTTAAAACATTCAGTGACACCCTTACGAACTAAATAATATACATATAACTAGAATATGTATGTTTTTTTTCAAAAGTGTTTTATTTTTGCAATTTTTAAATATTGCACTGCAGCTTTAAATGGACCATGTGACCTGGAAACTGATCACCCAGTTGTCAGCAAAGACCCTTCTAGATGTCAGTGGTTTTAGCCACATCCTCTATCTAACGTTTGCCAGCCCTTCTCTGAGCTTATGGTTTAGGAGTCACTAATACTGTATGACGTGACCTTCTGGAATTACCGAATAACTGTATTTCATGACATCATTTAAGGGGACGTATAATGAAAATCTGACTTTTTCTATGTTTAAGTATCAACATAGAAAATGTGATAAAGTACAACCCTATAACTTAGTTTTGGTACACCATTCTCTGCAAGCATGTGAAAAAAGGTCATTGAAATGTGACTCCCCTTGTGATGTCAGAAGGGGCTAATACCGCCCTTTAATCTGCACTATCCAACCACGGCACTGCTATTTAGTGCAGAGATCAGCTCATTTGCATTTAAAAGGACACCCCAAAACGGCACATTTTTGCTCACACCTACAAAGTGGCAGTTTTAACATTGTGTGCTAGGACTTAACATATGTACTCTGGGAACACCAAAGATTTTAAAAAAGTCTTGTGAAATGTCCCCTTTAAGAAAGTTTTGTTTCATGTGTCATAGTTTTTGTTATTTTTTCATGTCTTTTTGTTTTTGTATTTGTTGTGCATTTTAAACAAAATGTGTTTTTGGAAGTATCGGTGTGAAATGGGTATTATGGGTATTTGAGGAAACTGGTAAATATCAGAGCTAAATACTACAATCCACCTGCTGATATGTAAATACGTTCGTTTTCACTCTGACACACACACACACACAGAATCTCCGCTTTCAATTTCTCCTTCAACATTATGTACACAGACAAACTCGAGTTTATACGGTGTATCTTATTTTATTACTTTATTTGTTGTAAATACTGTAAAATGCATTTTGATATCATTGACATGTTTTGATATTTCAGTCACTACCAATGAATACAGATCTTAGGGGGAAAATGTAAAGAAAAAACCCGTCTTTGTAGTTTAAAGAGTCACTGGTCTCTGTCTACGCGACTCTCAAATGTACAGATGAAATAATCATGCAATGCAAATGTAAAGATTTTGTCAGCTTTTGCCTTTTAACCATAGAAAGTTAGATCAGATGTTTAAACTGGACGTGAATACGCTTCACATACAGTAGACTAGACATGCCTGAAGATCCAAATGCATCTGTTCTCTTTCTGATGATGTGTGTATTTTCCGGAAAGCAGCCCACCTTTTAATGCAATGCCTATATGGATATATACAAGTCTTTACATGCAAATGTGACCACACATCACAGTCTTTACTATGAAGGATTTTTATCTATTTCAGTAAAACAAGCAAAAGTAAAAAAAAACTTATTCAGAGTAAGGATTAAAGAAGGAATAGAGGAAACTTTCTTCCTGTTATCCTGAGATTCTTTATGGGTTTCAGTCTCTCCTCGGCCGATCCTTTGTATGTAAACCGCTCACATTGTTGGCCGTCTCTGTAACTCTATTGTGCCGCTGTACAAGAACTTTACCATTGGCGAGGATGTGAGGTCCGGAGGGGTTTAATATACGGGAAAGAAAAAAGTTCTCCATCATTCATTGTTTTGTCTGGCAAACAAAAAGCAGTATTGAGCAAAACGCAGTCTGTCTCCTGGGTTTGCTTTGTATTTCATGTTTAGGATAGTTTGGATTCTTGTCTTATAGGGACTCTTTCTGTCTTGTGTAGTAAATTAAGACGTTCTTTGTGTTTCTTTATATTGTAAAGTTTCTTTTAGATGATATTAAAAAAAAGGATGAAAAAGTGTAATAATGTATTTTTTTCTTTTTGTTTTATTTTTCATGGAGTTGTTATTTTTTTGCTTGTCCCTTTGTTGTAGATACAAATTTAAGACTAATAAAATAACATAACCCCTTTTACCAAGTGTTCCTGCTCTGCCAGCTCTTCTTAATTTATTAAAACTTTCATTTTTTTTAAATGTGTGAGTTCTTTTAATGCCTCCTGTTCTACTTTACTTGCAACAACTGTCAGACCTGTTCATTTTGGTAGCTTTAATTCCTGTGTCCTTAAACCAAAAGTAGTCAAAGTTTACACATCTGTCTTACTGGAACTTGGTTTGTTGATGCTAGTGTGGACAAACCATTTCAAAGGGGCTTGTTTTTTTGCCTTCATGAGCTCTATATTTTACATTTATGCATTTGACAGATGCTTTTATCTAGAGCAGTGCATCACAAGGTGTATATTTTTTATCAGTCCCGAGTTTGAATGACCTTTTGTGCTGCCAACACAATGCTCTACTTCTAACTATACAGAACCATATGTTGAAGTCCTATGTTTTACTTTTTCTACTATTTACGGGGAGCTCAAACTAGTCAAACGAACCAGGCTTTGGGGGTCAAACACGCCCGGCCGCGGATTGGTTTGGATGGTGTAAGTATGCCCTTAGGGAAGTGTAGGAAAAGTGACCAATAGGCTGCAATTAACTTAAAGGTGCAGTGTGTAAATTTTAGCGACATCTAGTGGTGAGGTTGCGAATTGCAACCAATGGCTTAGTCCACTGCTCACCCCTTGCTATTGAAACACATAGAGAAGCTAAGGTAGCTGCCACTGGACAAACATGTAATCGTCTGAGACAACTTAGTAAAAAAAATGTCCGTTAAGGGCTTCTGTAGAAAAATGGCAGCACAAAATGGCGACTTCCATGTAAAGGGACCCTCTTTGTATGTAGATAAAAAGGTCTCATTCTAAGGTAATAAACACATAACGGTTCATTATGAAAGGCCTTACCGGTATATACCCCTGATAATATAGTTTTGTATATTATTTTGCATTTCTGTTAAGAGATCTTTCTAAAAATTACACACTGCACCTTAAATTTAAGCAGTTATGGTATGAAGTCAAAATGCATTAATGACATTAAGGCCTGGTTTCACAGACGATAATAAGCTATAGGCCTTAGTTAAATTAAAATGTATATAGGCATCTTTTATAAACATGCCTTAGAAAAAGACGTTACTGGTTTGTATGAGACACATCTATAGCACTGGCATATTTTAAGATATGTCAGTGTAAGTTATTTACGAATCATTCCAGCCTGCTGTTTACAATGTAGGCTACAATATTCTCACAATGAGAAAGAATAGACAGGCAGTGGTATGTGTTTTTGTTTATTTAGCATGTGTACCAACCTTACAAAAATTAACCATGTTTTTGTGGTAAAAGTGTTGTAACCATGGTTTTATGGTGTGTTGATTACTATCTGCAAAACCATGGCTTTACTACACTAACCATGGTTGTCGAAACCATGGTTATTTTGTGGTTACCATGGTTTTACTACAGTAACTATGTGTTTTTGGTTTTAACTGTAGTAAAACCATGGTAATTTTCGTAAGGGCAATGTGGGACATGCAAACAATTGGAGATTATTTCAATGATAGAGTATGTATGTATAAATCTGATAATTCATATATTTACAAGATATATTTACAAGCTTATCATGGTTTACCAATATGATTTAAAGAGGCTTAAAAAATGTTATTTTGTGTATTTGGTATAATACAATGTGTTCGCGTGGTTTATGGTTCAAAAACACATTATTTTCCACATACCGTACATTTTTGTAGCTCCAGATACCCCTTTCTTCCCTGATTTTGTACAAGACTCATAGATTTGAAAAGCGCTGTGTACCCAAATGGCCAGCTAATCTGTACATTGATTGGCCTGAATACCTCTGACGTCAGCCGGAAATGTGACGCTCCTTACTATGTTTGAAAGATTTGCTCACAATGCAATGCTAACAGGAGTTAACTTACAAGCTGAGTGAGTCCAAGTGGGAGGAATTATGATAATGTCAGGTCTTGTCTACATCATCAATCCCAGGACTGTTGCCTACAATCCGTGTTTGTTGTAGTCCAAGAAAATAAATTTACGTTGGAGACGATAACTCGCGTCATCGTTTACTTTGGGGTATGTACTTTTAGCGTATCATTAACATAGGCTACTAATACACGCTTACACACCAAAGGAAATGAAAATTTGTGAATCGGACAATAGGTGCCCTTTAATTTGTATCATTGATATAATTTATTATGTGTTTGGCTTACTATCTTTAGGTCAGGGGTCTCCAACCTTTGTGCGAGCAAGGGCTACCATAATGGATAAAACAATCTGAAGGGCTACTTTTGATGTAGTCCACCTAAAAATGTTTTGCTACTTGTTGATTTTATTCTATTTTACTTGTTGATATGTTTTATCATTGTTTAAAACGTTAACATACATAAAAGAAGCCAAACTGATATAAAAAAAAATGTAGCCTAATAAATATTAAAATTTATGCTATTATTAGAATGTGCTTTGGCGGGCAACTCGCAGATTCCTGCAGGCACCATGTTGGAGACCACTGCTTTAAACTTTATAATACAGGCTTATTTTGATTTTCATTTACTAATTTTTCATATAGTTTTATAGGACCAAAGAGCTGTACAAGTCAATAATAGTAATAGACATTGGAGTAATCATTAATATATATGTACTAGTAAGTTAATTAATATTTCTCTTTCAAATCTCTCTAGTTTAGTAGAAAACAACATTTATGTAGATTTTAATTTTATATAACCTTTAAAAATGCAAATCGGTTTAAAACATTTATTTAATCTTTTCAGTTTCTTTTACTTTATTATTATTTATTTCCATTTGTATTTTTTGCATTGTGTAAACAAGATTAAACGATGATCTATCTTTGTAAACCTAAAGGCTCTCACGGTCTTCCAGACCGCACGGTGGCGCCGTAAACGTGAGATGCTTGAAGTGGGGTTCAAAGTTCATATTACCATCCTCGTGTTGACACTGGAAAGGAGCTGTCTGATCGTGTAAACTTTTACTTTAAACGCAGGTAAGAATGTTTAATCTGATCCACAAAAATGAATTACTGTTTTGTACAGATTTGTAACTTAATGTTGTTCGCGTTATGAATGTAAATCGTATCCGATCTCACATCATAGTTTCAATAATTTATTATTAACAGATTACTTGATATTCGCCATGACGTCTTCACGAACAGAAATGCTGTCGTTTTGTTTTGATTTCGTAAATGACAGCGTTGTGTTTCTGATCGCATTATAAATGAGATCACATATTAATATGTTATGCGTTTACATTATTATTACCACAATGGCGTTATTTGAAATCTCATTTTCATAGCATAAATTTGATGGTTAAGGTTTGTACTTTTTTCAGTAATGTCCCACATGAAAGTAATATACTTAAGTATTAACTTAAGTATAAACTATTGTAAGATTTTTGTAGTATAGTGATTTTGAACCTTTCCATGGCAAATAATAAAGTATTTTCTAGTTTTTATTTATTATTTATTTATCACTAGTTAATATACTACAGAACATCATAGTATACATAAACGAAGTGTACTAATTACCATAATATACTGCAGTAAACAACGTACCATCTACATAAAACTAGTATGCTTCAGTATACAATTGTAAACTATAGTAAAATGAATTAATACTGTAGTGTTTTAGAACCTTACCGTAGTAAATATTTAATTATAATACAGTATTTTTTACATTTATCAATTTACTATAGTTAATAATACTACATAGTATACATTACAAATTACTTTTTCATGTGGTGAGTTTCATATTTTTAATGGGAAATTAAAAGGTTATTTAACAAAACGTTTTAATGCATGAATTTTCTGGATGCTTTATTCTTGTTTTGCAGTGATGTCGTACACGTGCATTAGTTGCCGTGTGCAGTTCTCTGATGGAGAGGTTCAGCGGGCACATTATAAGACAGACTGGCATCGCTACAATCTGAAGAGAAAAGTGGCCGACATGCCTCCAGTCACGGCGGAAAACTTCCAGGAGCGTGTGCTCGCCCAACGGGCCGCGGCTGAGCAGGAGAGCCAGGGCGGCGGGCACGGCTCTGCCTACTGCGCCACCTGCAACAAGAAGTTCTCCAGTGATAACGCCTACACGAATCACATGCAGTCCAACAAACACCAGCAGGCAGAAAGGAAAGCCCTGGCCGCTGCCCAGGAGATTGTTCAGCGAATGAATGAGAAGAATCTGGAGAAAGGGGCGGAGCTAGATAAAGATGCACAGAATGAAGCTCTTCAGAAAGTACTCAAAGAGCAACAGAGACACACCCCTCCTAAAGCCCCTCCAGCCGAGGGACAGGTCAGACAACGGCCGGACAAACCACCACGACTGCAGTGGTTCGAGCAGCAGGCCAAGAAGATCGCAGCGGAGGAGGACGAGGAAGAGGAGCAGGAGGAAGAGGAGGGTAAGAATACATGGCATTGATGCTTTCGTGTGGGTCTGAAGTACTTCTTCCTGTTGTCAGTTTGAAAACTAGTAATAACGTAATTTCTGTCTTTAAATATTTTAATACATTTTGAGTTGTTAATATTATACAAAACAATAGTTATACAGTGAAATGCACACATATATAAATTTAGGTCACGTAAATATTTGTTGAATTGTTCTCTGTTCAAAGAATGGGAAGATGTTGATGAAGATGATGAAGATATGGATGATGATGATGATGATGAAGAAGAGGAGATGGAAGAGGACACTGCGTCGGGGCCGGCTCTGCCCACTGATGCGATCCCAGTGACGAACTGTCTGTTCTGTGGACACCACTCGCGCTCACTGTCCCGAAATGTAGCACACATGACCAAAACACACAGCTTCTTCATCTCAGATATTGAGTATCTGGTGGACCTGAGAGGATTTATTTCATATCTGGGTTAGTCTGAGACTTTGAGTTAGAGATGGACATGTGTTTCTAACTCAATTTGGGAAGTTGGTCTGTTAATTTGTTTGTGCATTTCTCTATAGGGGAGAAGGTCGGTGTTGGAAAGGTGTGCTTATGGTGTAATGAAAAAGGGAAGTCGTTTTACTCTACAGAGGCGGTTCAGGCACACATGATCGACAAAAGTCACTGTAAACTTTTCACAGATGGAGACTCTGCGCTCGAGTTCGCAGACTTTTACGACTTCAGGTGCGGGGTTATTTGTCAGTTACCTCTCACATGTCTAATCCTCTGTTTTATAGTAATTTATTTTGTTCTGCTTGTATCTGAAAATGTATCTGATTTGGAATATTTTACGACACATACTGTATTACATAACCACTACATAAAGTGTGGGAAATAAAACGCATATATGTGTGTCAAAAAGTAAGAATTTAAGGGCTTAAAATAGCATGTTTAATATGTGACTTTTTTGATGAAAGAAACAGCTAAATTTTTTATTATGGGGAGTTTGAGGCATGTATTTAATTGGACGGCTAACAAGGTTCTAGGTTTCAGTACATACCGAACATTCAAGTAGGAATCGGAAGTATTTACAATTTAAATAAAGTTTGTGAAATAATCCTTGTCCGTGTACATTTGCAGGAGTAGTTATCCCGATGCTAAAGATGGAGATGATGTGGAGATGAAGGACGGAGAGCTGCCTGATGATAAGACTGTAGAGTTTGATGACGATACGTTGGAGCTAACTTTGCCTTCAGGTGCTTACTTACTAGCAGGTGGATTAAGATATGAGGAGCTCAGATGCAAAAGCCACTAAACGACACCTTTGTCAAAAATTAGATAATGATATTTACCGAATGCTCTCTGCATTTATTATATTGTCATCAAATAACTCTGCTTCAAATATGCTTTATCCAGGCCTCAGGCCATTCAGAAATACCGCTTTGTATTTCAGAATCCGCTAAACATCACATCGATTTTAGCAAAGTCCTCTTAAGTGCACAGAAGATCAATTAGATGAATGACGGCGCGTGAAACGACCGTGGATCACATTTACTTGGGTCCCTTATAGGGGTGGGAAAATGCATCGATATGCGATGTATCGCTGTCGTTCTTCGATAAGCTGGCATCAAATATCGATGTAATAAATTAAAGATGCAATTTGTATTATATGCGCCGCTAGATGGCGCCAGATCAAATCAATAACAATGACGTTGTTTAATGACGCTCTGAAGCAGCGTGGAATTATGGGATTTGTAGTCTTTAACTCAAGCAAGCGCGTAGCCCGACAGGCGCTATCGCATAGTTCCTGGCTGCGTCCGAAAACTCAAGGCAGTGACTTGTTGCCTCGCTGCCTCATGAGGAAATGACTTCGGAGGCATGAAGGCAGCTCTGAGGAAGACTTTCAGACGCACTTCAAAGCAGCGTGTTTGAAATATAAACAGAGAGTGCCTTTGTGATAACTAATCACATATTTGAAAACTACAATACTAATTTCTCGCTAGAAATGCAATTAAAATGTGTAAAAAGTGAAAATATACCTTTATTTACACTAAATTTGTGCTCCAGTCACTTCCTTGGCCGCCATTTTATTTTTTCGAACTCGACCACTGTTGTCATGTGGTTTTTACGTCAGTAAAGGCGGTGACAAAGGGTCACATGGATATTAACGTCATTGACAGTATGAGACTGCACTGCCCCGTGTCAATGTTTTAGACTTAACATCTAGGGATGAGTGGATATTCCAGTAATGATTTGACCTCAGGCTTTGACTCTTACCCAAAATAAATTTGTATCTACTGAGAATCTCCTGTTGACATCTGATGATACAATGATAGACATATGCTCACTACAAAAAATCTACATTTGCTCTGTATTACAGGTGCTAAGATTGGCCATCGCTCTCTGATGAGGTACTACAAGCAGAGGTTTGGTCTTCAGAGGGCGTTGGTTCCGGCACATAACCAGAAGGCTGTGGGTCGGGTTCTTAAACAGTACAAAGCGCTTGGCTGGGGAGGAGACTCTGGTGAGTTATGCTTATTCCTGTACAGTGTATGAATTTAGATTTGGCTGTTTTTTCACCATCGACTGTCTGTGCTTTGTGTCTCTGGTAAGGGCTTCGTGAGCCAGCAGCAGAAGGACATGCAGTACGTGCGGAGAATGAAGTCCAGGTGGATGCTAAAGATGGGCATGAACAATAATGCCATCAAGCAGACACATTTCAGAGCTCAAGTCATGTTCTAAATCACTTAAGGAAACAGTCAAGAACAGTTCATATGACTTTATTAAGACTTGCATATGTACGTGTGTATTATGGAGTTTATGATTTGGCTCTAGATATTGAGAAATTATGTGCTAGTCTGACAAAAACACCTGACAGGTATATCTGCATGTGAAAACCGATCTATGATATGTGTACCACAGAGATAAAATATTGTATAGCAATATTTCTAAATCATTATTATTATTATTATTATTTCTGAATGACCTAAACAATAAAATGACCAAGAACTGCTTTGATGTTTTTTTTTGTCATTATGAAATTATTATCTTACCATATATGGGTCATTCTTCTATTGCTTTTATTGGGTTTTATTTTATATATTTGTTATGCATTTAAAATTAGTTTAATATGCTATATCCTTTCAAATTAAAGCTTAATAACATGTTTCATTTTAAATATTTTTTCTAAATTTTAAAAACACAGAGATAACATGTGTCTGTGGTGTATTACCAATATTTGAAGTAAAAAGACAGTAACACCAAAGACAAATTAGCCTAAATCCAGTCTTTTCTAAAATGCAGACAGCCATCATGATGATTTCAAGATCTGGGGATATTTAGGAAATATTTTATAAGTATGTATTTATGAAAACTTTGATTAAAATGTTTAAAATCTGCAAGTTATAAACATAACACCACAGACACTAATAAAGTATGACACATGAAATTTAATGTACCTCCTCAGATTAACCAGCACCTGCAATGACCTTTATATACAGGAAGTAGTCCAAATAGGTTTCCCCCTTTTCTTAAAGGGGCGACAGCCATTGTTGTAACACCACAGACATGAATTTGGGGTACACTACTTTTTTCTTAAATATTACAAGATATATACATTTTAAAACAATTTAACATGTTAAATAAAATCTGTATTCACAATATAACCACTTCATTTGTGTAAAAAATGTTACATTGCAAATACAATCCATGATACCGCTCTGGCATATTTTGTTACAAATGCAATCTCTCAGAACTCAATAAAATATGTATTTTAAAACAAAAAAATTTAATTGTTAATAATGCACGAATTGTGTTTATCCTACAGAATACAAAAACTTTATAATTTATTGGTATTTAAAGTTTATTTCAACAGTTGTAAAGTAGAGGGACACCACTTGCCAGCAAAAAATAAAGAATGACCCCATATGTTGAAATACATAGAAGTGTATAGACACAAATTCTAAGTACAGGAATGTTAGTTAAAGCTCAACTGGTAAACCATTGTGTTAGCAATACAAAGGTCATGGGGTCGATCCCAGGGAACACACATGCTGATAAAATGTTTAGCTTAAATCCACTGTAAGTGCTTTTGAAAAATAAGTGGCTTTGGATGAAAGTATCTGCCAAATTACGCCAATCTCACTCCTGGCCGGCAGTCGGCGCTGTTTCTCCTCGTGACTCTCCAGACAGCTCAAAGTTCTTTAGTAAGTAACGAACAACACATTAATGAAGTTCTTTATTGTAAGATAAATGTTAGATGACTCAGTTCAATTTGTGATATAATGTGAAAAAGCTGCAACTCCTGATACGGTAGGTTTCCTACTCGTTTTGCAATTTGATTTTTATTACATTTAGCCCATTTTACTGAGCCAATAATTAATGTTTTTTTGTAAGTGTACGATCATTGTTAACTCGTTTTTTAAGCATTTGTTATTTACACTATTAGGTGTTTCAACCAAGTGGTTAAGATGTTTATTATTGGATCAAATTGAATTTCGAACATTTAAATGACACTATCAGATAACAACGTATCTGTTTTGAACACAAGCGAACTTTCTCACGTCCCTTTTAAACAATTAGGCTAACATCACACCCACAACATGAAAAATACCGTAAGTCGGGACTGTCGGGTAAAAGTATTGGTACACTTTTTTGCAAAGTTTCTAGATGATTGTGCAGAGTAATCTGATGCATTTTAAATTTATTTGGCCAAAAAATGAATTTTAAAGAGGACATTTCACAAGACTTTTTTTTAAAGATGTACAATAAACCTTTGGCGTGAAGTTTTAGTTTAAAATACCATACAGATAATTAATTATAACATGTTAAAATTGCCACTTTGTAGAAGTGAGCAAAAAATGTGTGTTTTTTACCGTTTCATCGGACGCACGTGTGGTGACGCGATTACGCGTCGGGTCCGAACTTTACTTCCGGTTTCTGTTTGTTTAATGGTCTGACTAACTTAGTTGCTGAAACTGAACTCTTTAGCAAATACCTCGTCGAGAATAACAAATGTTTTAGTTTCCTATGTAATCTATTTGTTGTTTATTTTGCTTGTTATATAAATAAACTGCTTTAAAAGGACTTTGTTATTATTTATTCTTAGCAGAGTTTACCGGAAGTTAGGTGTTGACGACGAAAGCCGCTCGTTTATGTTAAGGTGACCAGACGTCCCCGTTTTCCGGGGACAGTCCCGTTTTTTGGTGTTCTGTCCCCGACTGAAGCCGTCCCCGGAAATGTCCCCGTTTTACAGCATTTCCAAAACAACCAGCAAATACACTGAAAAACCCGATCAACATAGCGTTTGTAGGACCAGACCGGAGCAATCAATCATGTAATGATTATTTTCATCAGCAGAGGGGGCCGCGAGCTACTTATTACTTGCGCACGTCACTGATTTAGCGATGAAGAAATTACAACGAGACACATGAGAAAGCATCATTATCATCAATCAAGTTATCATAAAATATGAAAACAGGTAAAGTTATGGGGGCTTAAGGTACTAACTACTCATGTTAAATTAAATTAATAAACCAACGAAGTGAACTGATTAGAGTATGCTATTGAGCATTTGTTTTGTGTAGGCTAAATAGGTTTACATTTTGCATGATTCCTTCTGTTCTTCACGTTTACAATGTTATGAAATCAGCTAAAGTAGTACCTTAGAAGTCATTTTTGATGAGGTATGTCTCTTGTGTAAAAAACGGGAGAAAATAGATTTTTAGGCTACAGAAGTTGTCCAATTAATTGAATTAGAAACACTGTAAAAAATGACTTTCTTATTATTTTCAGTACAAATACAAAAAAATTCTTAAGTCAAGATGCATTTTCTTGATGGGCAAAATGACCTACGAATATAAGTCTAATTTTCAGACCAAAATATCAAATTTGTGCTTAAAACAAGCAAAAAAAAATCTAACACTACTTAATTCAAGAATTTTTTTTTTGCATGTTTTCACAAATTCACTTAAATCTATTTTTCTGTCTCAAAGCTAGATTTTTCTCAAAGCTAGAAAATGCATCTTGTTTAAAGATTTTTTTTATATTTGTACTGAAAATAAGACAAAAATACTATTAAGTAAGAAGAAAGTCATTTTTGCAGTGAACCCACAACAATAAAAAAAGAAAACTTTTTGTCCCCATTTTTTAATTCATAGATAACAACAAATGAGATTTTAATGATATTTTCACCATTTAACTAGGAAATGTCCCCGGTTTTCATTTAAAAAATCTGGTCACCTTAGTTTATGTTGTTACTGCTAAAACCGTCAATATGCAAATAAGCTGATGAAATGCAAACACTGATTGCCATGATGGTGGTTTGTTAAAATTGAAACTTAATTGTGCTGTCAATTCTTTCTCTCTCTCTCTCTCTGTCTCTCTCTCTCTCTCTCTCTCTCTCTGTCTGCACTAAATGGCAGGGCCATGTTTGGACATCACAAGGGGAGCCAAATATCAATTACCTATTTTTTCACCAAAACTAAGTTACTGGGTTGTTCTTTTTCACATTTTCTAGGTTGATAGAAACACTGGGGACCCAATTATAGCACTTAAACATGGAAAAAGTCAGATTTCCATGATATGTCTCCTTTAACAAAACCCAATTCTCACTGTTTTTGGCCCTGGCACAAAATGATCAGATACATCATTTCGGCAACATATGTGAAAGA